>NC_137032.1:60000-317500 GCF_032717465.1 Coenobita brevimanus | reverse complement strand
GGAGGGAGGGAAAGAGGAAAAAGAGGGAGGCAAGGAGGGAAAGAGAGGGACAGAAAGAGGAGAAGAAGGGAAGGAAGGAGGAGAGGAAGGGAGGAATAGAGGAGACAGGGGGAGGGACGGAAACAGGAGAGAGGGACAGGGAGGGAGGGAGAGAATGAGGAAAGAGGTAGGGGGGAAGGAACAGGTAAGAGATAAGGCGAGAGAGAGAGAGAGAGAGAGAGAGAGAGAGAGAGAGAGCGAGCCCGAGGAGGGAATAAAAATGGAAAATGAAGAAATAAATTGGAGAAATAAGACGCATGACAGAAAGGGAGAGAAGAAGAGATAGGGAGGCTGAGGCGTGGTGAGAGGGAGGGAGAGACTGGAAGAGAGATAATAAAGGTGGGGAGAGACAGAGATGGAGATTAAAGATGAGAGAAGAAGCTGAAAGAAAAGAAGTACTGTTGTTAAGAAAGTAAGAGGACGTGATAAGTTTGACAAAGCTTAGATGATGATGATAAGAGGGGAATGTGGATGATGACAGGGGGAGAGATGGATGGTGAAGGTGATGGAGAGAAGAAGAGGGTAGGAGGAAGGAGGAGAACAGGAGAAAATGGGCTGTAGAAGGAAGATAGATGGAAGAGAAGAAGAGGAGATGCAGTGAAGAAGATAAAAATTAATAAGACTGCAAAGATGAATGATAATGATGGCGAGATGAAAGGTAATAAGGAGAGGAAATGGATGGAGAAGATGAGATGTAAGAAACAGCTCTAAAAATGCTTGATGCGGGAACTTCAGGCCCCCTTCGTTGGTGTGATGAGGGAAAGTGATCCTGTGTGGTGTGGTGTAAGAGGGTGGAATGGTGTGGAGTGGTGTGTGAGGGTGGTATGGTATGGTGTGGTGTAAGAGGGTGGTATGATGTGGAGTGGTGTGTGAGGGTGGCATGGTGTGGAGTGGTGTGTGAGGGTGGTATGGTGTGGAGTGGTGTGTGAGGGTGGTATGGTGTGGAGTGGTGTGTGAGGGTGGTATGGTGTGGAGTGGTGTGTGAGGGTGCTATGGTGTGGGGTGGTGTGTGAGGGTGGTATGGTGTGGAGTGGTGTGTGAGGGTGGTATGGTGTGGAGTGGTGTGTGAGGGTGGTATGGTGTGGAGTGGTGTGTGAGGGTGGTATGGTGTGGAGTGGTGTGTGAGGGTGGTATGGTGTGGAGTGGTGTGTGAGGGTGGTATGGTGTGGTGTGGTGTGTGAGGGTGGTATGGTGTGGTGTGGTGTGCGAGGGTGGTATGGTGTGGAGTGGTGTGCGAGGGTGGTATGGTGTGGTGTGGTGTGTGAAGGTGGTATGGTGTGGTGTGGTGTGAGAGGATGGTATGGTGTGGTGTGGTGTGAGATAGTGGTATGATGTGGTGTGTGAGTGTGGTATGGTGTGGTGTGGTGTGAGAGGGTGGTATGGTGTGGAGTGGTGTGTGAGGGTGGTATGGTGTGGAGTGGTGTGTGAGGGTGGTATGGTGTGGGGTGGTGTGAGAGGGTGGTATGGTGTGGGGTGGTGTGTGAGGGTGGTATGGTGTGGAGTGGTGTGTGAGGGTGGTATGGTGTGGAATGGTGTGTGAGGGTGGTATGGTGTGGAGTGGTGTGTGAGGGTGGTATGGTGTGGTGTGAGGCGGTGGTATGAAGTGGTGTGGTATCGCTGAAGTCGCTAAAGTCTACGGCAGTAAAACACCTCGCGTCCGAATATTAATAGTTAAAGAGAGACGGGCAGACCTGTCAGAAATATTACCACGTCCAAAAATCTCAATGTAAATAGAAACCACGAATCCTATTTTATATTTACGTCTCTTATTATATTCATGTAAATGCCAGACGATTTTATTCAGCGCTGAGGGGGATTTACGGGAATGATAAGGGAGGGGTTGGAAACAGTCCCTCGAGAGAGAGAGAGAGAGAGAAAGAGAGAGAGAGAGAGAGAGAGAGAGAGAGAGAGAGAGAGAGAGAGAGAGAGAGAGAGAGAGAGAGGAGGAAAAGGAAAAACGATCATCAGAGAGAGCAGAAAAAGGAAATGTTGGTGTGTTAGGGAGGGAATGTTAGGAATAAGGAGAAGGAAATGAGAGGAAGGAAAATTGGAGCGTGAAATAGGAAAGAGGGACGTGGGAAGGAGAGAGGAAAAATAACAAGAGAATAGAGAGAAAAATAACGAAAGGAGGATAAAAGAATGAATGGATCAGAGAAGAAAAGGAATGACTGAATGGGTCAAGGAAGGAAGGAAGAAAGGAAGGAAGGAAGGAAGGAAGGAAGGAAGGAGGATGCAAGGAAGGAAGGAAGGAAGGAAGGGAAAAAAAAATAACTATGCACGAGAGGGGAATAAGGTAGAAGAGAGGAAGGGAGAGAAAGAAGGAAGAATAAAAAGCCATAAAAGCGGAGGAGAAAAACTGAAAGAGGGAAAAACAATAACGAAGACGAGAGAAGGAGGAAGAAAAAATGGAGGGAAAATAAAAAAATAAAGATAAGTCAATAAACGGAATAGAAAAGAGAATTACGTAGGTAGAAGATGAAGAAGAAGGGAGTTACAAAGAGACGATGAAACAGTGTGAGATGAGAGGCGAATGAAGAGATGAGAAGAGAGACTGACGAGGAGAGGACGCAATAAAGCACAGCAGGGAACGAGAATGACATAAAAGGAGAGAGAGGGAAAGAGGCACGAAAAACGGGTGGACGGAGGGAGGAAAACTGGCAGGGAGGGAGGGAGGGTGGGGGAGAAAGGGAGAAGGGTGGGAGGGAAAAATGGACCACATATCTGATTTCATGTCACCTCCTTTCTTGTCCACGTGCTCCTTAGTTGGCCCCTCAGCTGCTGTGGGGGGTTGAGAGAGAGAGAGAGAGAGAGAGAGAGAGAGAGAGAGAGAGAGAGAGAGAGAGAGAGAGAGAGAGAGAGAGAGAGAGAGAGAGAGAGAGAGAGAATGTGCTGTCAAACCAAGAAAAAGATTACGTCGTCAGAAAAGTCAAATTCACAAAAAAACATATGTTCTAACAAGAATATTAAACAAATATTTCTTAACAAATTATGCATCTGGCTTTGGACACAAGCTAGACACTCTGTTCCCTGAAGCCCAGTCGTATTTCCTCACGCACCAGCAAATGTCACCCTCACTCTCACACGTCACTGCCTGGGCGTCAATATCGAAACATACTGAGGCTAACTTATTCAGGATTTGTGTGATGGTTTAATCGAGGATATCTCAGTGACGTATTAGCGGGTTTCGTGGAATATTACTGAGAAAGGCTATATCTATCTATCTACTGTACCTATCTATCTGTCTACCTACCTACCTATCTATCTATCTACCTATCTATTATTCCGTTTTCTATTGCACTACCAGAAGTGCAGGAGACCGGAGGTAGGCTTATTTCAGTCGCATGTTCCTACGTGGTATTCTGTGAGCAACAATTATTACCCTTCCCTTGGACATAAACTTATACATTCATTTGCCTCGTCTGCCGGACCTTCTGTAAAAAATATGACTAAATCCCAGGCTCCTGTGAGCAGCAGAAAATTGAGTCTGATGGTAAGAGAATGTAGGCAAAGTTTGAGGCCAGTTGCCAGACTGTCGCCACGCACAGTGTTGGTTAACTACAGTAATCTCAGTATCTCATATCGTCGGACACTGGGCTGCCTGATGTAAGATAATCCGTCCCTCAGTTACTCAGCAACTCAATAACTCAGTGACAGAGGCGTTGCTGTGCTGGGTCCCTGGTGAGAGAGGAAGTGGTGATACTATGGACGAGGTACTGAAGGATAAAAAACATTGACACGATGGAAGGACACTGGTGAATGGCTCTGACAGGGGGCAGGAGGGAGGGTTGGGGGTGATGGGGGCTTAGGGGGAGTGGCTGGGGTTAGGAGGAGGGTCAGGGGGTAACAGGGGGATGACAGGGGACAGAACCGGCTGACAGCATGAGGTCTTTGCTGACAGAGGGGTTGGGTGCAATGAAGAAGGGAAGGGGAGGAGAAAGGGGAGAAAAAGGGACACAAAGAGAAGGGCATGAGAAGAATAACGAAGACTGGAAGGGAGAGACAGCACATAGGAGAAGAAGGGAGGAGAAGGGGAAGAGAAAGTGAGGAAGAACAACTGAAGAGGAAAGCATGGGAAAGAAAAAGTAGGGAAGCAGGAAAAAAATATGAGGATGGAAGAGAGAGAGAGAGAGAGAGAGAGAAATGGGACATCATAGTGGTGATGTGGGGGAGTGAGAGACAAGGGTGACACTCTCTCCTATACCCTTCCAATCCTTCCTCTACTCTTTTCCTCTTTTCTCTTCCCCTCCTCTTCTCTTCCTCTTTTCTTTTTCCCTCCCCGTTTTCTCTTCTCTTCCGCACCCTCTTCTTCCCCTCCCTGCCTCCCTCCCTCTCTCTTCAACACAATAGGTCTGCACAAACAACCATCACTCCTTTCTTCCCTTCCGCTTACTAATTTTCCCATTCTTTTCTTACCCAGGAGTCACAGCGGGTCGGCCATAGCGTGTTCCTATCCTAATCAGAGTGAGTCCCGGGTCTTGCTTTTGATACTCATGCCGTGGCGAACATTTAATCCCTTCGGTGTGATGAAGTATTTATAATTCAATGTCAAAATTCTTGTCGATTAAGGAAGCTCCCTGGTACCTCTTCCTTAGCGATTTATTCTGGATACGGATGGTTAATATTAATTTGTATGTTAATCATGCTGAGTATGGTGGTGTTTGAATGATTTAAATAACGTATAAGAGGACAGAAACGTGCAATAAGCAAAATAAATCGCTTAGGATCAGGTATTAGGGAGCTTCCTCAACCGACCAAAATACAGGCGTAACTCTTACTGTCTTCAGAAGATTGCAGTCAACTTGGGAAATGTCTGCAAGAGTGAAGGTGTTTATTGTTCCTACGTGTATCCCATTCCTGAGAGAAACCGCCTCCCCCCAAGCTACATAAAATCGTCTGGAAGCAGCGAGAATATACTACAAAACACGTCACCAGATTCAGAGGCTTGAAGAGAATGATGTATCTCTTTCACCTTAACTCGGCCCAGGTTTTCGTCCTTTTGGAGCATACTTTACTGCAGAAAAAGACAATACTATGGCTCTACGTCCTTTTCATTGCAGTTTTTCATGACTAGCATAATATTCTTGCTAATCGTTTGTTACTACTTGGCGTTCATGTTGGAGGAATGGCAAATTTAGGCCAAGTTAAAGTGAAAGGAGTAGAGTCAGTTTCTTGTTTCCTCTACCGCCTTCTTCATAATTCCGTGTCAAGACCTAAAAAGATCTTGCTAAACTAATTTCAACACTAATCAAGCTGGTCTGGAGTCCCGCGTCATTAGTTTAGAACCCTAGGAGTGTGAAGGAATTACTAATCGGGACGGTACAAGGAGGAAACATTGATCAGTCACTGTGCTGGGAAAAAGTAAGAGCGTATAATGAGAAAACGTAAGTGGGTAGAAGTCATGTCAAGTGTGGATTCTTCTCTTCCTTCACATTCTACTTCCTGCGACCCCTCATTCTTTACCTCTCGTCCTTCATCCTCCATCATTCCTTCTTCCATCTCTCATTAGAACGTAGCCCTTAAGTCTTATTTACTCTGCTCTTGCTAAATCAAACAATTCTATCCAACTTAGTAGGACCCCATACTGTGATGAGGTGAATATATCTCCATTACCTTCTCTAGCATCATGACGCCTTGTGAATGTTGTATTACTGTCAGATGATTTATTTCAGCTTGTGAATGGCTTTCCGTCCTCTATGTTGAGGGAAAAAAAAAATCCCCAATATCTTTTTTATGACGTACGAAAACTAGTAGGCTACATTCGTGCTACCGCCAGCGGATTTCACGTGTCGCTTACTTTCCTGAGTGCTAAAACAGTCCAGTAGTATCAGTAGCTGTAGTTCTGTTCATCTGACTGTAAACCCAGAGGACTGAAGAATAAAGCTGACTTTCTCCTGCAGTCCACCATCCTCCTATCGGGGGATAGCAAGGGAATGAAGGGACGTTTAGCAGAGTCATCTGGTTAAATCGGCACCACTGCGTGGAGTCCCTCTCCAGCACCGCAATGTCCAGTACAAACAAGTTCAAGTACCGGTATCCCTATTATTCGTGCTACCGCCAGGCGATTTCCTTCCGCTTAAGAATGAAATCCTCTCCACCAAGCGTCTCCAGTAACCCTTCCAGACCGTGAGAAACCAGTCGTGCTACCGGGAGACAATTTAACGTGGCTTTCAGATCTGTAAAGGCTAAAAACAGTCCCTAGAAACCCTTTACAGAACGTGAGAAACCAGTCGTGCCAAACGCCAGCCGATATTCACTGTGGCTTCCCGTACTGTAAAGGTTAAACTCAGTCGACCCTCTGAAAGACCCTCCTCTCCTTTACGCCCGAGCCTGCCTGAATGGTGTGTTGTCTTAAGGGGTGAAATGTTTCCCTACACCCACCACACACAACAAACGCCTCCACACAACACATCTCTAAAGTCTATAGGGAAAGGTGGGGTGGCTGGAAGGGACGGGAGGGGGGAAGAGAAGGGCTACTAGACAGTGTTCAGAAATAACATACAAGAAAATATTAGTGTTATATGTGGCAATAAACTGGTAAGAAAGGGGAGCTAGGGAGTCTGGGGAAAAGTAAAAGAATATATTGATTCCGTATAAGCAGAAAAAAAAAATCATCAAGGAAAAGGAGCTGCATTGGGGAATCTCTTTAGCCGACGAAAATATAAAGTTGACATGATACACAGTATAGGAGGCTTCGTAGCATGTCTTCCTTGGCGACTTATTTGGCATGGACCTTAGCACTTACCTGCATGTTATTTCTATTAAAATATCAACACACTTTCAGTTTCCTTTAATAACATACAGGTGTTAAAGTGAAAAGTGCAGAAATGGACAGATCATGAATTTGGCTACCTATTATCTTGTTTGTTTTTTTCTTGGAGGGTACAATCTTGTGGACTCCTGGCCTTTGGTTCCTTCTTTCTTGTATAATAAAAAAAAAGGATATATCGCTGAGGAAGAGGGGCTACGAGATCTCCACCATAAATACGGCCGTAGAGGAGTGTGGGTGGGTCTGTTCTGCCTATAGGTGGGGTTCTGAATGCCTTCCCCCCCCCCCTCCCTCAATACCCATGGCCGAGAAAGACAAAACCCCCACGCAACAATGGGCGCCGTAACTTCGATGGGGCCTCCCTCTGCCAGACAGGTAAACACAGGAGTAGGGGGCTGTAAAATTGGCGGTGGCTTCTGTGTGTGTGTGTGTGTGTGTGTGTGTGTGTGTGTGTGTGTGTGTGTGTGTGAATAGGCATGCACACTTATTATTCACAGCCTGAAACAATTAGATTTTAGAGTCGATGGTTTCTCTCCCCCTCTCATTTCATTTTTTTTTTATTTTTTTCTGTTCTTTTATCTGATTATTCTTCCTCTAATTTTTTTTTTCTCTCTCTTTATTTTTTCTTTTTCTCTTTTTTCTTACTCTTAGTCATTCCGCTTTCTTGCGTCTCTGTTCCTTTCAATCTTTTCGCCAGTCTTTGCCTTTGCCTGTCCATGATCTCTCTCCCTATCTCCCTCCCTCCCCCTCTCTCCCTCTCTCTCTCTCTCTCTCTCTCCCCACACGTCCTATCATTACAGCGCTCCCTGGCTAATCTTCGTCCCACAGTAATCGCCCCACAACCTGCCACCCCACACCCCACACCGTGCATAACATGCAGACTCAGGAGTAGTAATCACAGTTAATAAGTTCCCTGCTAAGTGCCATGAGGGGAATTATTAAGCAGTGAAAAAATAATGCTTCTAATGTCCACGGTGAAGACGTGACACAATTTAGACTTAACGGAGTGAGAAGAAGAGTAGAGGAGAGAGAGAGAGAGAGAGAGAGAGAGAGAGAGAGAGAGAGAGAGAGAGAGAGAGAGAGAGAGAGAGAGAGATGAATACAAGTAAAATTATGATGAAAACTGGCCCCCAAACTACACAAATATGGGAAAGAAAGGTCATTATTTTACTCCAACAGGTGAGATTAAATATTTTTTCCCGTGTCGTAAGAGCCCAGGTAAACGAGGACGCTCCGTGCTTACTTTTTGTTGTTCATTCTTTCTTCTTGTTTTCTTTTCCTTTCTTTCATTCTTTCCTCTTTTTCTTTTTCGTCTTCTTCCTTTTCTACATAACAGGGTGATGTTGAGCCTACTATGGTGCCCCTATTAACTGGATGGAGAGACGCATATGCAAGGCACATCCGGGAACCTAAACCCCACACTCTTCCTCGCGCCCAAGGGAGCATCGGTTCACTGCAAGGGACGGACTTGCAGGGGCAGTTGCTTGCCTGCGGTTGATGGGTTTGCTAAGCCAGACAGATGGGGTTACTCAACAACAACAAATAGCTAACTCATCCCCGTCCTACCGTATCATCCACCTCCGTCACTGCCCGACCTGCTCACACCTTTCCGTTCATCCTACGATTTTACTTTTTTTTTCCCTTTATCTCTTACGTAGAATTACTAATGAGAAATTTCCTTCGTACCGCCAACGCCGCAGCTCACACAACATCCGCTTTCTCTTTATTTTCCTGTGCCTATGACCTCCAGTCTTTTAAAAGCAGGATGTCCAGGCATCAAAATGAAATACACTTTGACATTCTTTTAGTTTGTCCTAGAAAGAATTGCATTTTTTTCCTTGCTATTTTTTTTTTCAATGTTTCATCCTTTGGCTCTTTCTTCTTGACAAAAAAAATATTCTCCCTTCCAACCCCAGCACCCATCATCCCAACCAATCCCTCTCACTTTGCTCCCCTCCCAATTTTCCCTTCTCCATCCAATATTCAATTTCTCGGTAACTTTTCAGCCAATCGATCTGCCATTATGAAGACATCAGACCTTGATTGCCTACACCTCGCCTCGCGTACCTACAGCTCTTTGACAGCCATATTAGATTACACGGGGAGGGCTTTTGATGAACATATGGAATTATTTATAACTTTCTCAATGCGGGGACGCCATGTTGAAGTTTATTCTTGGTATATGCAGACGATTTTATTTAACTTGGATGGAGCTTTTGTTCTGAAGGGGTTTGACAGGCCACACCCATCCCATCTCGACCCAGAAGTCACCCCTAAGCTGAATAAAAGCGTCTGGAGGCAGCAAAAGTGAGAATTGGACTGACGAGAGCAAACCGTATATCCAAAACCACTGTACCGACATGACTAATTTTTGGCACGTGTTTTCATGGACATAACCTGAATCGATCTGTGCAGCCCTGAAGAAATCTGACGGCCCTGAAAAAACCTGAAACTCTCCTGAAATTATTTGAACCGATCTGAACAGAGGTAAAATGAACTAGATTAAATGGAACGGATAGGCTGACGTGAATATATGTGAGTTGGTCTGAAGTTTCCTGAATGAAGACATATAATTTTTTGAGGCGGCAGGAGTACAATAAAAAGGCTAAATATCAAAATTATTTATGTGTATGCTCTGTCAGTATATGCTGTATTTCTGAAACTATTGTATTTTATGTATACAGATTTTTTCCCCCTACAGGTATAATTTTTTTCCGTAATCTTTCCATGTGGACAATTCACGCTGATGTGAAATAAAGACGAACTAGAAATGATAAGAATAAAAAAAGGGATAGAAAAGATGGGGAACTCTTAAACATTTAAACGTAACTGTAAGAAAATTCTGTGTAGGAAAGTACCTCCAGAAAGTATACAGTATAAAATAAATTTAATATATAAATAATAAACAAATGAATACATACGGGGCTGAAAAGGTAAAGAACTCTTAGATTTATTAAACATACAACAATATAAATATAAAACTACATCGCCGTACTGAAGGGGTTAAGCTCTGTACCGCCCTGCCTGCCCTGAGTTACAAACTAGTGAGGTGGGTTTTGTAACGTCACGAAGCAGGTACGGTACACGGATTGGCTGGGTGGCTGTACCGTACCCTACCACCCCCTACTGTACACAACGCACCACACCTCCTTCCCACGCTCACCTCCAACACACACACACACACACACACACACACACACACAGGTAAACTCAAGACTTCACATAAATGAATCGGTAGGCATACACTACGTACTAATTGTGCAGCGAGAGGCTGCGTCTCCAATGCAGCTGCAATCTTAGTCTTTGATCTGTGTTGTAAGTAGCACATGAGGTTACGTATCATCTACTTTTCAGCGATTTACTGTGGATATTTACACGCTGACGCCCTTTTGAATGCTAACCACATTGTCTTAATACCGATAAATTTTGCGTGAAGAGCATAACAAGGTACTGAGGTGCACTGTGTAGAATAAATCGCTGAGGAGGGGGAGTTAAGAAATCCCCAAAGCAGCCAGAATGCGACCCTTTGCCCCAGAGTTCTACTGTAATGGAGTTGTGTTCCCTTGCACCGTCTTCATGCCGCTTACTTCCTTGGCCCACTCACAGCGATGCCGCCTGAGCAGTACATTCTTGAGTCCTTCATTTATTTCTAGCTTATTGGGAGTTCTGTTGGTCAAAGGGCTAAGGCTGACCCACGAAAGTTTTATGTCAAGATACAATTTTAATAGTTTGGAAGCAGGAAAAGTAAAAAGAAAAAAAAGGACTGAAAAGGTTCACCTCTCTCAAAAGATAATCTATTTTTCTTTCTATCTAACTCTCTCTCTCTCTCTCTAGTACATGCGTGTGTGTGTGTGTGTGTGTGTGTGTGTGTGCTGAGAGGGAGAAAGGGAGGAGATGTCGTAAGCACAGACATATAAAAGTAAACACACACACACACACACACACACACACACACACACACACACACACACACACACACACACACACACCACACGCTCGACCTCGCTCCTACACACGCACGCGCACGTCTGTACACCTTCATTCACTTGTTCGCGTGAGGTGCTGTCCGTGGCCTAAAACACACACACACACACACACACACACACACACACACACACACACACACACACACACACACACACACAGTTACGGTGATTTTCTCTCGCAACAAAGAATTACTCTGATTTTAGAAAAGTTACGAATAATTTGCTTTTTCGCTGCATAAGACAGAGCTGATGAAAAAAAATTTAAAAAGACGATTTGCTCTCTCAACACTGAATTAGACTGATAAAAAAAAATGCGTTTATTCACCCTCGTAATTTGGAACGAGGTGGAATGCATAATCAACTTACCGTGCGATTTTTTTCCTCGTAATACAGGATTGAGATGATTCACAAAACAACTTATAATCATCTTCTCTTGTAACTATGACTTACTTTTACAGGATGAAGGAGATGCATGGAGATTCGGCAGTCTGCTCTTCACAATCCTCCTGGAAAAGAAACAGAGGAAATATATATACTCTCGCTACGGCCTATTGACTTTAAGCGTGAATTTTTGCACCTCTGATTCCACGTAGCACAAAGGCAGAAAAAGACAATATATACCATGGCAGAACAGCTTTCCATTGCACTTCCTCGTGACTAGCATTTATTGTGGTGTTGATCTATTGCTAGAACTCAACATTCGAGGTGGAGAGATGGCAATTTTACGTCCAGGTGGAGTGAAACAGAGAACAGTCACGAAGAAGTAATATGGAAAGGATGCTGAGTCGCAACACTGTCTTTCCTGCCACTGAGCTACGTGAAATATGCTCAGAAACGACGAAACTCTGAGCCAGGTTAAGATAAAAGAACTGTATCAAGCTTATCTCTTATCGTGTTTCGTTACCGTTAGTATTTTGTGTATGGATTATGTTTTTTTTTTATGCAAAGAAGAAGGAACCAAAGGCCAGGAGCCCGCAAATTGTTCCCTCCAAGAAAAAACAAAAACAAGATAAGAGAGAGCCAAATTCTGTGTTACTGTTACTGTTACCCGTTACCGTTAGTGTTATGTGTTTGGATTATCTGTTACTGTTACCCGTTACCGTTAGTGTTATGTGTTTGGATTATCTGTTACTGTTACCCGTTACCGTTAGTGTTATGTGTTTGGATTATCTGTTACTGTTACCCGTTACCGTTAGTATTTTGTGCCTGGATTATCTGTATTACCGTTACCCGTTACCGTTTGTGTTATGTGTCTGGATTATCTGTTACTGTCACCCGTTACCGTTAGTGTTATGTGTCTGGATTATCTGTTACTGTTACCCGTTACCGTTAGTGTTATGTGTTTGGATTATCTGTTACTGTTGCCCGTTACCGTTACTTACCTGTGTCTGACAAGGATAGACAGCGTCTAAGGAAGCTTCTGCCAGGACACACACACTCTCTGTACCATCCACAATCTTCCCTTATAAAACCCACACTGTGACCTTCTCCCTGACCTTTATATGAGAGGTCAGGCACGCAACTACGGTGAAGCTTGTTGGCCTGAAATGTGGTCTGTAAGGTGGAGAGGTGATGGGTTGGGGAGAGGAGGGCCTCATGGGGGAACACAGGGTGACATGGAGGTGATTTGTTCGTGGCCACCCCTTTCGGTATTAAAACGTCTGGATATACATAGATACATGGTTATTTTATTGTGGAATGTGGGCAACTGGCTTACACTCTACATTCTTCACTTCACCTTGGCCAAAAATCGTCATCCCCCCATCGTGAATACTGTTATAATATGAGATTAATACTGGAATATGATGCTAGTCACGAAGAGGTGCTGAAGAAAGGTTATAGACCCACAGTTTTGTCTTTTTTTGCCACTGAGCTACGTAAAATAAACTAAAAAGGGATGAAAATCTGGGCCACCTTCAAGTGCTAAAGTTATCCCTATCATGAGAGAGTCCTGTCACTCAACCTACAACACCCATCTGCACAGCCCGTATTATCCCCACCCTAAGGAACCACCATCCACCATCCCAACCCATTCCCCAACGCGGTGAACGGACGCGCTTGTCTCTGATAGTCTTCTTACCTTCAAACAATCGACTAGGTTTAGGGGAGGAGTGTCATAGTGAAGGGGTTAGGCCTTAGAGAGAAGCCATGGGTACAAGAATAAGAGCTCCGTGCATAGGTGGAGTGAGCGTCATTCTTAAGCAATGTGCGGAATAAAAACTTGTCGGGAAGCTGAGGGAGTTATGCAGCAGCCTCCTGACACCACATAAAAACAACACATCCCTTCCCCTCACGCTCAACTAGTTCCATCACACATAAAGGTGTATTGTGAGATTATTTACTTCTAAAGGATTTCCTGTTGCTGTATAAATTAATAGCTAAATCAGTGTCTTCAATGGCACTAATTCACCGTCATTGGGGGTATGTACTACTGTGGGCACGAATATCTGTCCATTTCCATACGATAAATTACGAGACAGTGAGCAATGACTTCCGAAACCCGGTGATGTGATCTATGAAACCCAACAGACTTTCCAGAACGTCGTGTATGAGTTTCAAAATTATTCGACTATGAAGTGTAGCGATATTCCTGACCACAACTGTACCTATGCTTTTGATATGCCGAAAAGGAACCGTAGAACGCGCTCCCCCCCCCTCTCTCTCTCTCTCCTGTGATACAACACGGTGTAGTCAATCGGTGGTGGCAACAGTGACAAGGATAGACTGGAGGGGGTGACGGCCAGCTGATTAAACACACGTCTTGAGATATAGTGCTGGCAGTGAGGTGATCCCATCGCCCTGTGTACATGGCCGGCACGGGGGACAATGTGGGGCTAATTTTACAGTGAGTGCATCCTACTGCAACATGGCGGTGTGTTGCAATGTACAATTAGCAGCAACGAAAAGTATCGTTACTCTCTGCGCTTTAAATTCTGAAAAAGGACGAATTGTTTTGAATCACTATGCTCTGGTCTAATCTATCTATCTATCTATTGCCAGACGCCACAATCCAATAATCATAATATATTTTGATTTGCCAGTGAATATCTTTTTAAGTAATACAGCACTCACCTTAAATTTTAATAAGCCACAGAAATGTATATAAGCAAGAGGCATCTCCCAGTTTTGGTATTATCATACATTTATTCTTAACTAAGCATAAGTGAGGTGCATGCAAATTCCACACACACACACACACACACACACACACACACACACACACACACACACACCGACATGGCGGCTTCCTCTCATTGCTATTCATGTGCAGTCCGGCCCTACCTTCTGTTGTCCAGTTCTCCCCCTCCTACCTTACCTCTCTCTCCCCTCTCCCCCACTCTTCCCCCTTCCCTCCCCTCCCCACCATGCTACCTTCCTCATTCCTACCCTGCTTCCCTTCTTCCCCCTTCTATCCTACCTGACTCCCTTCCCCACACTGCCCCTTTCCCATCCACCTTGCCTTTCTTCTCATCCTCCATCCCTCTTCTCCTCCCCATCCTGTCTACCTTCCCCTATCCTGCCTCCTTCAATCCCACTTCTACTCTCGCCCCTATCCTGCTTCCTACACTCCCTCACTCTCCCTCCCTGCCTCCCTGCCCCTCCCCACCCACCCTGCCTGCTCCTCTGCAACTTCGTCCCACCTCCTCCACAAAGTATAATCCCTCAACCCACTATCCTCATTTCAGTGCCACATTTCCAAAAGCTTCTTCACTCAGACACCTGCTTTCAACTCCACACATTTACACACAGCCTTCAAATGCTATTATTTTTTACCCAACTGAGTATGGGATCATCACGTGCTTAATTCTTCTTATTCTTCTGCTTCTTGGATTAGGTTAAGTTGGCATAAAGGTGCTGGATAATTAACTTTTTGCTGGGCTGGTGTTTTGGGTATTTAATTCAGGCTGGCACCATAAGATTTCACTGAAGGGCAATGCTAGCAGTCAAAAGCTTAATCCCTTCATCCCGGTGACTAGTTTTATTGATTTACTGTCTTGACCTTTAGAAGATTTTGGTAAACTTGGGAAGGTGTTGTTGCGGATATTAAAGCTTGCCAGTTTGAAAAGCATTATCTAAGCTTACTAAAATGGCCTGGTTGTGGAAAGAAGAAATACGTCACAGGACTGAGGTGGTTAAAATCTAACTCCAATAACCCTTTCTCTCTAACTGGTACACTTATATAGGAGCTCTGTTTTAGATTGACACTAAGCCATTTTATTCAGCGGAGAGAAATCTTAGCAGTCAAAAGGTTAAACGAAGAGAAAGAGTAAATAAATTAGTGTTACGGGTGTATGATGATGAAAGTAGGAGAAAGCGGAGGAAGCAACAGCTCGACGCAGGAAGCCAGATTATGATAACAGCTATGAGAGAACTTGATCAGGCTTAATAACAAGACCCGGTGCTCACTACACTACAATGCAAGGAAGCAGTGGTGTTCAGTGGAAATACTGTGGTACTGGAGAAGTAATAATATCCTCTATCACCTTTCAGTCCGAGATAAGGTAAAGGGGACAGACTTCATGGAACGTTCAGTCGTGGTACCCATCTCTGTAAATGAAGACTCAGTTATTCTACTCTGAGATACAAGGCCACTACAGCATCCAGGTCACCACAGATCATCTTCGTAACTTAGGCCTCTGAGTCTATACCAAGTTAATCACCAACTCTCCCGAGCTGCAGAGCCGCTGCATCGTCCAGCTTAGCACAGTTACCTCTCCTGGGTACTGACTTTTCCTAAAAACCAACAACGGATGGATGGATACCTGAGTCGAGTAGCTGCCCGCACCGGATCCGAACCCAGGCTATAACGTACTGGCAGCTTCGTAGGTAGCAGTGTTAACCCACGCCTGCCTATAATTTATTACTGCAAATTGAAGAGACGTTAACACACCCGATTTTCACGCGAACAATGTCAGACAATGGCGCCTGAGAGAGCATAATGTACACCACAAAACAAAGTGATGTGGTGGTGTCAGCGGTGACTCCTTTGTCTTCACCTATCACGTGCTGAGGTGTTCACATCTGTGTTATTTCCGCGTGTATGCCTTAAAGGGAACGACGACAAGTTCGTCCCACAGCATAGGACATCAAAGGCGACACTGCCAAATGTCGAATATTTTAGCTTATCATGCGGAGGATGGATTCACATCAGTTATCTGTCTATCTGTCTGTCTGTCTGTGTATTTGTCTAAATGTCTGTCCGTCTATCTGTTTATTGTCTATCTAACTGTCTGTCTATTTGTCTGCTCATCTGTCTATCTGTCTGCCTACCTACCTACCTATCTATTTATCGACTCCTCTGTCTGCCTGCCTCTGTATCTCAGATTTTTACCTTGTTATTAACGTAACTGAAATCTAATCACAGTTTTCCCTGCCACGCCACACGGTACACGTTCTAACTAAGTCAAGTCTCGTCACGATTCGTTTCGCCTCATCTGCAGTGATGCAAGCAAGACAGTGAGCCTTGGGATATAATTACCAAGATTCAGAAAGAAAATGATACGATGGGATGTCGAAGAAATATAAGTTACCTTGAGGGAACGCCAACACTGAAAATTTGCGATGTTGTACAATACTAATTTTAGACAGATGTGGGAGTCTACCTGGCCCATTTCTCTCTCTCTCTCTCTCTCTGTAAAAATGCCACAAATTCGCTAACAAAGTGAGTAAGCAGAAGGAAAACACATGTCGAGTATTCCGTGGATTAGTGTTGGAATGCTGGAGGGGAGAGCTTGAGGGTGGTAAAATGAGTGTTACGGTCTCACAGAACACCTTAAACTTCTCACCCCACTCTTCACTCCCCACACATCATACCTCACACCATCCTCACATCCCACTCCCCTTACCCCATACCCCACACCTCACACCCCTTTCCACACGACACAACTTCATATTCTTACCTCAAAATTTACCCATCATCCTCAAGTTTTAAAAAGGAGGAGAAGAAGGAGAGGAAGAACAGGAAGGAGAAGGAAGGAGGAAGGAAGGAAGGAAGGAAGAACAATAATGAAGAAGAGGGAGAAAGAGGAGGAGGAGGAGGAGGAGAAAATGGTCTGACGAATGGAAATGACAAATATGAAGGACAAAAAACTAAAACTGGAAGGGAAGCAGAATGACGCAGAAGAAGCAGAAAAGAAGCATGAAGATGAAGATGAATGATGAAAAATGGACACAGAGGCAAAGAGAAATGATAATGATGGTGAGAGTAACAGAAAGACGACGAAAGTGAGATAAATGGGAAGGAACTGTAAATAATGGAGGCGAGAGAGAGAGAGAGAGAGAGAGAGAGAGAGAGAGAGAGAGAGAGAGACCGGGATGATACAAGAGATAATTACTAATATAATGCAGACTGCAAGAAGACGGAGAGACATACAGTAAAAACAGATAAAGAAGTAACACACACACACACACACACACACACACACACACACACACACACACACAGGCACGCAAGAATCATCATACCAAACTCACTTTCACTCCCTCACCCCGACCCAGTCCTACCAACACACACACACACACACACACACACACACACACACACACACACACACATACACACACGAACCCATGCAAGCACATATGCATACCACAGGGATGCGGCTGATAAGTTGGGTAAGTAGACGGACGACTGGGTACACACACATATACACACACACACACACACACACACACACACACACACACACACACACACACACACACGCACATAATATTCATACCACGGGGAAGCGGCTGATACCTGGATGAGTAGATGGATGAGTGGGTACACACACACACACACACACACACACACACACACACACACACACACACACACACACACACACACACACACACACACAGGTAGGTTGGTGGACATTTCAACAGGTACTGAAACAAATCTATTGGTGCCTAAGTTTGCTCTGTTCACTACATAATTAGAAGTAAAACTGTTGCCTCTCCATCTTGATTACTGAACTGTACCAAGAGACTGACACAAGAAAATGATGCTAGCCACAATACAGTGCTAGAGGAGGGATCAGTACCATGACACTGTCTTATTCTGCCATTGAGTTACCTGAAATATACTGTTACCGGACGAAAATCTCCTTCAAGTTAATGTAACTTGTTCACAGGTACTGTAGACCGACTGATGGGAAGATATGGGTTGATGTTGATAAAGGTGTACGGTATATTCACACATACACACACACACACACATAATATATATATATATATATATATATATATATATATATATATATATATATATATATATATATATATATATATATATATATATATATATATAATGATGGCTTGTGAAAGTAGCTGAAGCGGTATGATGATATTCGATTTGTAATAGTATGCTAGGTAGTTACAACATTAACTGACCGTGTACCAAGTAGTGAGTTCAGAATCAGTGATGAAACATTTCTGAGTGTACAAATGAACTGTCACCTTGAGAGGTAAATGTGCAAGAAACAGCAGGAAGGAGATTACATATTATACTTGTTGAAATTACAGATAATGGCCTGAAGGGCTGAATTAAACCGTGAAGGGAAGGATAAAAGATAACAGTAATCTGCAAGGACACCTGACGGACGAAAATACACGAAATAACTTGAAAATTAACATGATGAGCATGAGACGAAACAGCAGAAAACTTTTTCATTTAGTTTAACTTTGGAAGCACTCCCCCCCCGTGTGTGTGTGTGTGTGTGTGTGTGTGTGTGTGTGTGTGTGTGTGTGTGTGTGTGTGTGGATAGCAAAGATGGTAATGAGGTGGTTAATCATATTTTAAAAGATATTACCCTTCTCACTGCGATTACATTACATTTCCCTTTATATTTACAAACTCCAGACGATTTTACTAAGTTAAGGGAAGACTTCTGATCATGAAAGAGTTAACCCGTTCACTAAGATGACGATTTTTCGCTTTAGTCTCTCCACCAAGAAGATTTTATTAAGCTTAGAAGAGTGCCTGGTAGTGGAGGGATAAATGAATGTTTTATCTATCTATCTATCTATCCATCCATCCATCTATCTATCTATCTAATAATGGAGGGATTAATACTGTATCTAATCCCTCTAATTCAGGATCTCTCTCTTAAACTGAAGAAAATCCCATAGAGGTTGTAAGCCTGAAAAACGGGACTGAATGGGTTAATGCAGACGATACTTTAACCTCTACAGTTCGAAAAAAATACCTCCATCAATGTAGCGACGCATTTTTCATTCCGTATTTGCTACCCTGAGATGATTTTATTCTGGTGCGGAGAGAGAGTTCGAAATGAGGGAGCTAGATAATGCATTTGTCAACACCTTCACTATGAGAGGGGTGTTCTAAGTCGAGTATAACCGTCTGGACACAGCAAAGAAGAGAATAAAATACACGACATGGGACTGAAGGGGTTAAGCGGAGTGAAATCGTCTGTAGGGGGCATGAACGAAGTATAAAAGACGTTCTCGAGCTGAATATATTAAACTCTTTCAATGCGGTGACGTCTTCTGTTTGTTTACATTTACTTCCAGACGATTATGTGGGCCTTAGACGATCACCATAGCACAGAACGGGTTAATGATGGCTAAACCCCCCCTTGTAAGAAATAATCTGCTGAATTAAATAAAATCGTCTAGAGAAACTGAGATTAGGTTATGCTACTGAACTGAATGGATTAACAGAACATTCAGCCAAGTAAGTTAAACTGATGAACCAAAAAAAATGAACCTACATGAGAATAAATTAGATTAGGGCAAGTTAGGTTGGGTTAGAGCAGCTTAGACTGGGTCAGGTTGTTAGATTAGGTAAGGTTATGTTAGGTCAATGTAATCTTCAGGCAGGTAAGCTAAGGGGACCGCGCAAGAAGGTGAAACAGAAGGTGAAACTGCTGAAGAATAGGCAAGTGAGAAACGCGAGTCATCCCCTTCACAATTTACGTAAGATCAAAATAGCAAATCAACTTTCAGCTCCGCCAAGGTGCTGACTAAACCAAGGATGTCAGGATGTCGACTGGGTTCACCTGTGCCACCCGTGTTGCCTCGCTGCTCTCTCTTGTGTAGGGCGTGGTCTATGGTCTGTGGATCCATGGGTGAGAGGTCTGTGGTCTGAGGGTGTGTCGATTCATGGGTTAGGGGTCTGTGGGTCCCTGAGTTAGAGGTAAGTGGTCTGTGAGTCTGTGGATCCATGAGTTAGAGGTCTGTGGTTAGTGGGTCTCTCATCTGTGGATTTTGAGTCGTGGGTTATACATTTATGGATATGGAGTTTCAAGGTCTAAGCTACACACTGGGGCTTTATGGGTATATTTCTTTCAGTACGACATGAGTCATTATCTTACCATTACTTCAAGACGATTTTCTTTTTCAACTAAGGAGATACCTGTCACAGCGGAGGGTTAGGTCGTCTTCCCGTCAAATATGAAGGCTTTATAACACTTCTTCCTTCACACTATGTTGTACAAATTGCAGTTTATTTTTCTCTTGTTTGTCACTCGATTCTTTTTTATTTCAACCCAAACTGGAAAAATAGCTTAAAGAAACATATTAACCTACCAGATACAGGAAATAGCATCAGGGGGACGCTTCTAACAACGAGAATATGGCCCACGAGTCTGATGGAGAATGAGAGACTGACAAGGAGAGTGTATGTGTGTAAGGTGAGGGGGGTAGAAGGAGGGGAGGCCAAGGATGAGATGAAAGGATGGAGTGGAGAGGTATATGAGAGAGGGGTGTGTGAGCTGGGAGCAAGGAAGTGAAATGGCGGGGGACAGAGCGACATGATGGCGATTTGTTTGTGGCCTCTCCTTACGGGATTGAGGCGTCTGGCAATAGACAGATAGATATATAGAGTCTGGCATCTCAAGGTACAATATATAAGGATGGGGATCTGGTCTGAAAATTTGGAGAGTGGAAGAAGTGGTTGCATGAGAAGGTTATTGCGTTTGGAGAAGCTTAAAGTGACAGGTCTGTGTGTGTGTGTGGGTGTGTGTGTGTGTGTGTGTGTGTGTGTATGTGTGTGTGTGTGTGTGTGTGTGTGTGTGTGTGTGTGTGTGTGTGTGTGTGTGTGTGTGTGTGTGTGTGTGTGTGTGTGTGTGTGTGTGTGAGAGAGAGAGAGAGAGAGAGAGAGAGAGAGAGAGAGAGAGAGAGTTTTAATATTAGTAAGGCCTGAGATGAGTTGTGCAGGGGTTAACATGAGGAAAAGAGTCCATTAATAATATACAATAAAATATTACTCAGAAACTAGCAAGGAGGAGGTGACGGAGAGCCTGTTAACTCCACGAGATTCCGCAACACGCCTTCCTTAGCGATTTATTTTGCACATCACACATCAACATCCTCTTGAACGATATAAACAGCTAGCAAGCCATGTCAAGGTGTAATATGGAGGGTAAATCGCTTAGGAAGAGGGGTTACGAAGCCTTCGATGACTGCTAGAAATACGGCCCTGTGACGGAGGTGGTGGTGGGGGTGAGAGGAGGTCGAGGTGTCTGTCAGTGTGTGTTTATTAATTCAATCAAGGTGCGTGTGAAGGCCAGGTACGCGAGCAGGTTTCCAGATCTAGTGCCTTAAGTGTCTGCAGAGTGGAGCTGGTTGTGGTAATGATGGGAGGGAGAGATGATGTGAGGTGGAGGGGGAAGGAGTGGAGAGAAAGGTGTGGAATGGAAAGGAACGAAAGGAAGAGGAGAGGAGTGGAAATGAAGGTGTGGAAAGAAGGGTGTGGAGAGGAAAGGAGAATAAAGAGATTGGAAGTGATTGTGGTAATGATGCAGGGGAGAGACGATGTGAGGTGGAGATGGAGGGAGTGGAGAGGGAACATGAGGAGGAAGGAGTGGAGAGGGAGAGGGAGGGAAAAGTGGAGAGGGAGAAGGAGGAGGAAAGAGTAAAAAAAAGGGAGGAAAGAAAGGTGTAAAAAGGAAAAGGAAATGTGTAGATTGGAGGTGACTGTGGTAATGATAGAAGGGGAAAGCTGACGTGAGGAGGAGGAGGAGGAGGAGGAGGAGAAAATAATGATAATAACGGAGAAAGTGAGTGGAAAAGAAAGGAAATTTAAGATACTGAAGGTGGTTGTGATAATGATGGAAAGGAAAACTATCTATCTGTCTATGAAAGAGAGAGAGAGAGAGAGAGAGAGAGAGAGAGAGAGAGAGAGAGAGAGAGAGAGAGAGAGAGAGAGAGAGAGAGAGAGAGAGAGAGAGAGAGAGAGAGAGGGTGATCGTGACTAGCCCTGTGGCATAGTAGTGAAGGGGCAAAGTGGAGGGGGGAGGGAAAGAGTGAAAGGGAGGGGATAGGAAGAGGGAGAAAGAGAGGGAGAGGGTGAGAGGGAGAGGAAGGGGAAGGGGAAGAGAAAGGAGGGAATGAAGAGGAACAGGGAGGGGGAGAAGCAGAGGAGAGGGAGGGGAGAAATAGTGGGGGAGTGAGAGGGAGGGAGGGAGGGAGAGGGGAGAAGGGGGAGAGGTCAGAGGTTAACATGACCCCACATATATGATTACTGAGGGGAGGGAGGGGGAGGGGGGAGGAAAGGTGAAGGGAGGGTAGAGGAGAAGAGGGAGGGAGGAAAGGGGAGGCGGAAGGGAGGAAGAAGAGAGATGAATGGAGAGACGGATGGAAGGAAGAGGCAAAGATTGGATGGAGAGAGAGAGAGAGAGAGAGAGAGAGAGAGAGAGAGAGAGAGAGAGAGAGAGAGAGGAAAAGTGATGGAATGCTGACTGGTTTCATGGGAACTGATGGTATACGTAACCTTGAGAATTGTAGAAGAGAGAGAGAGAGAGAGAGAGAGAGAGAGAGAGAGAGAGAGAGAGAGAGAGAGAGAGAGAGAGAGAGACGGAATAATGAGTGAAGAAGGAGAGAGAGAAAGAAAAGAGGATGAGAAAAAAGTGAGAAAGAGGAGTGAGAGACAGGGAGAGAGAAGGGAAAGACGGAAAGAATAAGGGAGGGAAAAAAAGTGGAGAGAAAATGGAAGAAAAGGAGAAACATGAAGAAAGGAAAGAGAATTAGCTCAATGGAAAAAATGAGTGAGGGGAAAGATGCAATTAAAGAGAGGGAGAAATGAGAAGAAAAGGAAGGGCGAAGGAGGAAGAGAATATGTAAGTGGAGAGAAAAGGAAGGGAGAAAAGGGAGAAGAGGAGGAAAGAAGAAAAAGGTAAAAGAAGAGAGAAGATGGAGAAAAGGGAAGAACAGACATGGGAAAGAGTGGAGAGAAGAGAGGAAGGGAGAAGGTGAAAGGGAGAGAAGGGACAGGGAGAAAGGAGTGAGGGAGAAAGAAGAATATGGAAGAAGAAAAAGAGTAAAAAGGGAGAGAAGAGAAAGGGATAAAGGAGAAGAGAGGGAGAAAGGGGAAGAAAAGGGAGGAAGAAAAGAGCAAAAGTGAGAGGGAAGAGGGGGGGGGGGAAGAAAGTAAACTGGGACTATCGTAAGTATAACGTGAAATGGGGAAAGAAGGGAATGGAAACGAAATTAGGCATGAGAGAGGAATAATGAAGGTGAGGATGAGAGATGGGGAAAAATGAGAGAAGCGGAAAGATTACAAAAAAAGGCTGACAAACAACATCTTACTATCACTGCTTTAAACATCAAAAGATTATCAAATTCAAAAAATGCTTATCGGATTCTGGATTCTTCTTCTCTGCTGTACGTTAATGGTGCCTAAGAAGACATGCTGGACTTGCAGGGATAGGAGTGTTTAGTTTATGCCTAAAGTGGAATCCATAAAGCCTATTAAAGGATGATTGTGGGATGAGATGGCTGTTGTTGATTAGGATTTATGTGGCAGTGCGGTGGATGTGAGTGAACTTGCTGGGTGTTGTTGTGGCGGGGAAACGACTCGTGGTTTGATGCTGGTTGTTGCGTGGGTGAGCTTTGTGGCCTGTGATAGTGAGATAATTGCTGGTGTGGTAAGGGGAAGGACCTGCAGTTACACGGGATTAGATAGCAGAAGAACGTAGAGGTAAAAAAGCTGGCTGGGGAAGAATGACGGGGAGAAAGGCTGTAGTTTCGTTAGTTTAGCAGGCTCGATAGCGCTTCCTCTTGACAATACTCTGCCCATTTTACCTTGGCTTAAAACTGCTACTCATCCATCTTGAAAGCTCAATTACAACAATATATTAACACTAGGATATGATGCTAGTCATGAAGATGTGCAACAGAAAGTATGCAGTGCCACATTATTGACTGTAGGGGTAATGGTGCTGGATGTGACATTGTTGTTGTTTGTGGTGGTGGTGGCGGCGGATGATGATGGTGCAGTGGTGGTGGGACTGGTAGTGGCTGTGGTTGTATAGTTGTCGCAGTAGAGGTAGTGAAGAAGGCAGTGATGGTAGTGGAAACGTTGTGGTAGTGGTTGCTCTAGTGGTAGTGCTAGTGGTGGAGGTGATAATGGAGGTAATGTCGGTAATGATACTGTGATGGTGCTGATGTAGTTGGTGGTGATGATAATGAAAGTGATGAAGCAGTGGTGGGGTTGTGGTGGTGGTGATGGTAGCTGTGGTAGTGATGGTAGTTGTGGTGGTAGTAGCCGTGGTGGTGATGGTGGCGGCGGCAAGGCAGTGAAATAGGTATACTGTGAGACTTTTCCACAATACATTCTCACGCCATCACAACACAGGGTATCACAGTCAAAAATAAGACCCGAAAAAAGAACGAAAGTAAAAAAGGAACAGAAAAAGGGTGAGTACAATGAAAAAGGATCGGCAGCCAGCAGACCAGATCAAATCCCTTATAGAAACATACGTGAATGGGTCGGCGTTTGTGTACAGGATTCTAACCTTTTGTGGCAGAAGCTATAAGTGTCTGCCTAATCCTGTCCCCCGTTGCTCCTAACACTGGGTCGCATTCTAAGTGGGTCTGGAGATTTCGCAGCACATTTTCGGTAGCTATTTATCCTGGACATTACCTCAGAATCCTCTTATATGTCACTAATACAAACTATAGAGATATTAGCACGATATGAACAGCACAAAAAGGAATGTTAAGGCAATCCAAAATAAATCGCTAAGGAAGAGGTGCTACGAAGCCTCCTGTGCCACCTAGAATACGGCTCACGTAACTGTCCCTCTAATGACGTCACATCTTGAGCCCTATTCTCGTTCCCTTAGTAGGCTCCCTAACTCGTCCTCCTTACCTTTTTACTTTTTGCTTATGGCATCTTAATTTGAAGTTGTATATTAAAAGTTAGCCTTAATAATTTCCTAGGTAGCTCAGTTTGGGTGCTCAAGCTGACTCTCTCTCTCTCTCTCTTTTAATAATAAGTGGACTGCAGACTGAAATCGCCCTTCCACCGCAGTTCACCATCTGGGGTTAGCAAGAGGTACTACAAAATACGTAATCTGCTTCACAAATTAGGTAGATATAAATACGAGACAAGTAACTGGCAGGCCTCATAATATATATCAAAGGAAAGAATGCCGCAGCGCCTTCTAAGCCTTCAGGATTACATTTTTTTCCTTCCGAAGTATAATTCTTACTTTCTCACTACAAAAGGTCACCCCAGGCTGAAAATCTCTGTCTGGTGGTAGCAAAAACGAAATTTCAAAAAGCCTTTGCATTGAAGGAGTAAAAAGAGACTGCTGCAACGTAACTCCCTTGCTAGTGGCACTGCATGATCGAAAAATCTCTATTCGCCTCTTGGAGTACCAAACCCATTCACACAACGAAAGAACAGGTGCCAAAACAAGGACTCCTTCAGGTGGTGACACCAATATAAACAGGCAGCTCCGTTACCTGGTTATACATACATTCGTCATCTCCCTCCACATTTCCTGCATCCCTCATCTCCCTCCCTATCCACTCAAAGGAGGATGGTGAACTGCAGGAGAAAGACTGCTTGAAGTCCACAGGGTTAACGTCCCGATATGCCTGGGGCCACGGCAACAAACAAGGCATGGGCATTACTCTAGCTGCTGCATCTAACCAAAAGAAATACTGAAATCTGACAACTAGGATCATCATCATCATCATCACACTACTTCCCACTACAAAACCGGTAGCTAGGAAGAAACAAAATAAAGTAGGCCTATAAGCGGAAGGCCTACACACGGTGGCATTAAAGCGGGAGTCGGTTCATGAAAAGAGCCGCTCCCAATACCGTAAAATATCAAGGCCACAATAGACATGTCACACACAATCTCACAAAAACGCAGAAAATTCCCTCACACGGGGTATTTCCTGTTCCTGTGCGCTTTTTATGGCTATTTTCTCTCTTGGGGGACATTCTGGCGGGCGGGCTGAGAGGGGAAAGGGGGTGGGAGGAATGCGAGGCCTGTTTGTGAGAGGTAGAGCTTGTGAGGAGTGATTGTGAGATTTCTTATGAGAGGGGTGATTGTGAGGGATTTTGTATGAAAGATGTGTTCGTGTGGGATTTTCTGTATGAAGGGTGATTACGACGGGATTATGTGTGTCTGTCTAATAGATGTCTGTGTATAAGTTGCTTGTGTAAATTTGTGTGCACATATTCAGAGTTTGTTTTCTGTATGGGGAAGACGTGAAAGGAAGTAGAGGAATGTGTAAGGTACCTGCATGGAGTATTGTGAATGTGTGTGTGTGTGTGTGTGTGTGTGTGTGTGTGTGTGTGTGTGTGAGAGAGAGAGAGAGAGAGAGAGAGAGAGAGAGAGAGAGAGAGAGAGAGAGAGAGACATGACCCTCTAAGGAATCTGCCGGGGTTGGTTTTATATGCCATTACGTTCTCGTCTTTCTTTCCTACCCAAACACACCTGAACACTTTTTTCCTTTCTAATGAAGAGTCAGTTTCACCTTAATGGAGTTACGATGCTCAGGCTCTACAGTGTATTTACTCAAACTTGGCAAAGATCCCCAACTCCTTTTAGTTCTGTTGACGGCCAAGTGTAGCCAAATTAGCGGGTCGATTTAGCCAGCAAGCAAGGCGACTCACTCCCACCTCATCACCAACCACGACTTAGTATTTAATTTGTGAGTAGTGAAGTTCCATCAGGTGAAAATTTGTCCATAATATTGACCCATTCAGCACAAACACGTCAGTTTACCTGGTTCTTGCTCCCTCCCCACGCTTTTACATTAAGGTTAGAGGCCTCCTGCACTGATAAGGTGCTGGAGATTGGTTACGTTAGAGTCAGCTAGGTTAGGTTAGGTTAGGTTAGGCTGGGTGAGGTGAGATCAGGTTAGATTAAACTGGATTAGATTAGGTTTGATTAGTTTAGGTCAGGTTAGTTTAGATTAGGTTAGAAGCAATCTACATCTATCCTTCCACTATGCTTACATGCTTATCATAATTTGTTACAGTTAATGCCAGATCATTAGAATAACTCTGACTTCCATGACGCCATTTTCCTCATTTTCATTGCTATCTGTTGGCGATGTTATTTGGTTCAGGAGAAACTTTTCGAACTGGAGGGGTAAGCTAAAGCCTTCACTACCCTCTTCACTATCAGGTGGGTCTCGTAAATTGAATGAAGGTGTCTGGGGGTAACAAAAACAAACCAGCAGAACATGTCACCGGAATAAAGGTGTTTAAATCAGAAAAGGTCTGTCGAATATGAAGGTTTAGAAATAATATCCATTCATCCTTGCAATAAGAAGACACATTTCTTATTTTGCGTGGGCTGCAGTCTGATCATTTAATTTAATTTGGGAAGGGCCTCTGGCAGTTAAATGAAGGCAGTGTGTTCTTTGTTGTGGTAGAAGGATGGACAGGAGAGGATAACAGACGAGAGGACAGAGGAGGACAGGACAGACGAGGACAGAAGAGCACAGGAGAGGACAGAAGAGGAGAGGACAGGACAGGAGATGAGAGGACAGGAGATGACAGAATCAGACAATACAGTACAGTGTGAGTATGTCCCTGCTCACCTTACTTCACCACCTAACCACCAGGGGAGCTACCTCGTCCTCTACCCTCCTTTAATTAACCTGGTCCACACTATCAGATAATTGATCGTACCCGTCTCCACCACACCCGGGTAAATTGGGTATCCTATCTGGCCCCACTCCGCCATACTGTCAAATTCATGGTGGCCGGGGTGATGAGGCGAGGGATTTATGTGCGCTTGAGAGACAGCCATATCAACTCAGTGTTCATGATGAAGCCACGGAAATTTTTAGGCCAAGCTAGAGTGAAAAGGGTATCTCACTGACTGAAAGGAGAAGAACTGCCTTGATGCCCTTCACTTCAATGTCGATGTTAATGTTTGTGTTGCCGACATATGAATATATTTAGCGAGGAAAGATGCAATAAAGGGGATTATTAATGGAGAGTATGTCTCTAAAATTCTCTCTCTCTCTCTCTCTCTCTCTCTCTCTCTCTCACACACACACACACACACACACACACACACACACACACACACACACACACACACGCACGCACGCACACACACACACACACCACGCCTAATTGAGCAATAGTAGAGACATAATAGAAGGTAAAGGGTGGATGTGTTGGGGTGGGGGTAAGGGGTGGAGATAAGGGGAGGAAATAAGGGGAGGAGATAAGCGGTGAGGCTAAGAGATGGGATAAAGGCAGGGGTAAGGGATGGGTAGGGGGTCGGCAGGGGTGGATGGAGTGGAGGGGTAGGAGTGAGGTGAGGGAGAGTTGAGCCTAACCTAGGGAGTGGAACAGTATCGGGTGTTGGGCCATAAAGCTGTCCAGATAAGAGATAACATGGACCTGGGCACACCGTTTACCTTCACCCACCTCACTCTACATTCACTCTTCATCACTTGACCTTCATTCTCCCTCGCTCTCTCCCTGCACAACTTCTCTTAAAAGTAAAGCCATAGGGGGGGTTTGTAGAAGGGCAGGACAAAACCCAGGCACGAACGGTGAAACAGAAGCCAGTTGCGGCAGACAGTGTTATGTGAAGGTTTGGTTATACGCTTGTTGTGGACAGGCGTCAGCTTATGAGAGTCCACCTCACAATCTCAGTGGGACTCAATGGAGCAGAACCCACTCCATATGTAGGGCCTGAAACTGCCTGGCTTTTATGGCCATGCGGTTTATGGAAATTTACGATTGATTAGCAGGGATACACTTACGTTTTCTATCATAATAAAACACATGTATCTATTAAGTGAAAAATATCACCAGTAAATTTTAAAAGTTCAGTGTAACAAATTGTCATTACTTGTAACGGTGAGAACTTCTTTGTATTCTAGAAAACGTATGCCCTTTCACTAAAGAATATGTCATCATCATCATCATCACCATCAATCATCATCATCACCATCATCATAATCATTACTATCATCATCCTAAACGTATTTCCTGCTAAAAAAGGATGGTGTGGCAGGATTATATTGACAGGGTGATAAATGTGTGCGTGCCTTGAGTTAGTTTTGGCAGATCAGTCTCACCAGCTTAACGCACCTCACAACACACCTTCCACCTCACCACCATCACCTCACCTCTCCTCAACCCTCCTCACCAGTCTAGCTCACCTCACAGCCCCGTTCCTAACTCACCTCTCCTCATCTCTGTTCCTCTCTTTTTACCTGTCCTCAACCAACCTAGCGCATCTCACATCACACCTCCTACTTCAACTCTTCTCATCTGACTTCATCCTCCCTCACTTCTCATCTTTCCACACCTCTCCTCATCTATACTCACTTCACATCATTACCTCTCCTCACCAGCTTAGCATCATCACACCACACTTTAAACCCCACCTCTCCTCAACAGTCTTGCATCATCACACCACACCTCATCACCACAGCACCTTCTCACTACCTCTAAGCCCCTCACATCCTTTCCCTCACCACTTACATACCCATCTCGTCTCATCTCTTAGTTTTCACCACATTTTCCCCTACACCCATAGCCCACACCTCACCTTTCCTATCCATAGTATATTCCTTATGCGGATTCCCTTCCACCCAAAATCATCCCTTTCTCCTTTCCCATGTACTCCCCTTACCTACCACCCACATCGCTCTTTATTCTGTTTCACCCTTCTTTCCCACAGAACTCTTTCCCATTCTCACAAACTTATAACCATCCTCTCTTTCTCTGCCCACCTCTCAATCCCCCTACAGTCAGAGCCCTTCGCATCCTTTCCTGTCCCATACCCTTTTCTTCCCCATTACACATCCAATACTCTCTATTCCTTCCATCCAAAGCCATCCCTCTTTCCTTCCCCATGGTTTTCCCTCATCCATCTTCCACTCTGACTATCCTTTCATTCTGTTTCACCCTTTCTTCCCACAGTCTCTTAATTTTCCTGTCCTTCCCTTACACCCACAATCATCCTTCTCTACAGTTTTCTCTCTTTCATCACTCCTTCCTCTAGCCTTTCACTCTGTTTCATTCCGCCTTCTCACAGGACTTTACCCTTTACCGTCAACCTCTCATTTTCCCTCCCTATGGTTTTCCTTCATCCATCAACCCCCACCGTCCACGTAACCTACTTACCCCCACCCCCCCACCCCCGCCATATCTCCTCCACACCTCCAGCCCCACTCATACCTCCCCCACACACCCACCCCAACCATACCTCCCCCATGTACCCACCCCTACCAACACCTTCCCCACAACCACCCCTCCACCCCCACCCCCTCCTCTCCCACACCTCCCTCACGCACCCACCCCCTCCCACACCTCCCCCACGCACCCCTCCCACCGCGGCCAGCAGGAGTGACGACAAAATTAGGTTATTGGAAGGTGACAGAGCCAGACCAATTGTGCGAGGCGGAGGGGCGGATTGTGGTCTGGCGAGGGACCGTGGGCGCTTGCGGTCTACCACCTGGGTTTTTGTGTGGTCAGCGTGGGTCCTGGCAGGCGAAAAAAGGTCTCAAATTAGGAGCTTAACTTGGGTCTGTGTCACCTGAGCTGGCGGAGGGTTGGGTGACTCAAGGGTTCATGGGTATTACAGGGGGAACTAAATAGGTTACCAGTACACATTTTCCAGTGAACAGTTCAACCCCTTCATTCTGGTGCTGGAGGGGAACACCTTCATGTGTGAGCACCGATATGGCCGGGAGGTGGAACTGCCAGGCTATAAAACCGTCTCTAACTCACCTCTCTATCCCCCATGGAGGATGGTGGGTAACAAGATAAGGACAACTTCAACCTGCAGTCCACCTCGATTAAGTTTCAGATTAACCTGGGATTGCCCTTACTACTACTACTACTCCGATGACGTATTTCTGTAATGCTACCTTGCCCCCACCTGACAATTTGATGCACACCTCTAATAGTGAAGGGGTTAATAAAGACTACCGTATATCTAACATCTCCAGTCGAATAGTCTCTCAAAAGCCGAATGAACTCGCCCAGTGGAAGCAACAGTACAATACAAAGTGCGTGATTGGAGTGAAGTGGCTAAGGACTCTGAATTACACTATAGTAGATTTCATTTACATCTAAATTTTTAACTGAGCTTCATACTAAGGAGCAGTTATTATGGCATTTGTTGCGACTTATTTCCTTCAATATGAGGATGTAGTTTTGTCCAAAGCAAGTTACTAAAAGATGACCTGATGCAGCTTAGCCCTTTGACTGAAGAGTTTAACTTGTATATTCTGTAATAATTCACCTAAAATGTCATCGTCATCATCATCATCATCATCATCATCATCATCATGACAAATCTTACTTCAATTATCATTATCATCATCACAATCTCACTTCATTTATCATCATCATCATCATCACCATTATTATCATCATCATAACACATCTCACCTCAAAAATCATCATCACCACCACCACCACCACCACCACCACCACCACCACCATCATCATCGTGACATCTGATATCACCAGCATACAGGTCATCACAAATCCACTAAACACAAATATCTGTCAGTATAGCACAATATCCAGAGCATACACATCAACGCTGCAGAGGCAAGTAATCTGAGGGTAGCGTGACCACCGGGGCTCGTTAAGATATGGAGGCTATCAGTGAGGAATTATGATAACAGGATATCAGTGGTATCTACCTGCCATTCCAAAAGCTTGTGAATGTAAGGGCCTATAGTGAGCCCAGTCAGTGTTAGGTGGTTGAAAAGGGAAGTAAAATGTGAAGTTATTATCTAGGGACAATTTTGCATCGTTAGAAAATTGCTCATCATCTCTATTAGTAAAATTCGTGAATATAACCCATCTTTATATTTTAACCTATTATATTACTCATCTTCTTCTCCAGCTGAACTTAAAATATAACTCATCTTGACCATCATACTTACATTAGAAGTCACTATCATCAGACTTAAAATACAATTGAATTATCACCACCAATATGCTTAAAATATAACTCATCTTCTCTGTAATACTTAAAATATAACTCATCTTTACCATCACCCTTAAAACAGTACTTATCCTCTATATTATACTTAAAATATTACCCATCCTCACCCCTTCACTAGAAACTCGCTTGATGGTATCACGTGGTGCGGGAATACCTCAGTCTGCTGGTGTGGGCGTGGGTGTGGCAGTGGGTGCAGGAAATGAATAAATGCTGCAAGACAGGCATAGGTAACGTTGACTGACCCGTCCTTGCAACACACGAGAAATCACCCGGCGGAGAGAGAGAGAGAGAGAGAGAGAGAGTGTGTGTGTGTGTGTGTGTGTGTGTGTGTGTGTGTGTGTGTGTGTGTGTGTGTGTGTGTTTATTTATTCATGTGCGTGTCATAGTACCTCATGTCTGGCTGGCGTGTAGACATGGAGTGTATGTGTACATGATTAATGGCTTGTGTGTGCCGTGGCTTCAAATACCCACCCGTGTCTGTGGGAACGCATTGTACGTACACAAAGGTACACATGATTCTCTTATGTACATGAATTATTGACAGCTAAGAATACGGGAGAGCTTAGTATAATCTGGTGAACACGAAAATACACACACACACACACACACACACACACAACTTTATATTAAACACAGGCACAAAAGCAAACAAACATATGCAGAGAAACACACACACACACACACACACACACACACACACACACACACACAAACCCATGAGCGGCGTACAAGTAGGATTTTCCCTCCTCCCCCCTCCCCTCTTCCCCGTCCTCAGGTAATATTAATGGGCTTATCTGGACTACAGGCAGGTGTGTGGGACTCTACCTGGCTGCTCAGCTGACTCGCACAGGTGTGGTCTACGCTAATGACTTTCAGGTGCTCCGGCCTGTGTGTGTGTGTGTGTGTGTGTGTGTGTGTGTGTGTGTGTGTGATAAGAGTGCCTAAATAGTGAGTTTGTGTGTAGTGAGGGTGTGTCAAAGTGTGAAGTGATAGTGGTGAGGGTGTGAAGTGACGCTGATATAAGTGTGATGCGTAGCGGTGTGTGGGTGGTGTTGGAATGTACAGTTGCGGCCAGTGAACAGTCGCTTTGTTTTCACCTGACGGAACTGGGCCACTACCACAAGTTTCATACTAAATCGTAGTTGCAAGAAATTCAGTAAATCTTAGTTCTGAAGTAGGCATGAGTCTCCTTGGTTACTAATCAACCCAGTTCTCTATCCATCAATTAAGCTGGAACCGATTAAGGATTTCTGTAAGGATAGCACACAAGCACCATAGATTTTAAACCCAATGATATATTACTAAATTTACCAGTAATAATAAAGATGAATTTGACGATGATTACACCCAACCCCTTCAGTCAGAAAATTCCCTCCTAATTCCTATCTAGTTTCTCTATTCCAGGTAACGAAACACGATTTTGATATAGCTGGGGGACGATTTTGATATTGCTGGGGGACGATTTTGATATAGCTGAGAGACGATTTTGATATAGCTGAGGGACGATTTTGATATAGCTGAGGGACGATTTTGATATAGCTGAGGGACGATTTTGATATAGCTGAGGGACGATTTTGATATAGCTGAGGGACGATTTTGATATAGCTGGGAGACGATTTTGATATAGCTGGGAGACGATTTTGATATACAGTAGCTAAGGGACGATTTTGATACAGCTGAGGGACGATTTTGATATAGCTGGAAGACGAGTTTGATATAGCTGAGGGACGATTTTGATATAGCTGGGGGACGATTTTGATATAGCTGGGGGACGATTTTGATATACAGTACAGTAGCTAGGGGACGATTTTGATATACAGTACAGTAGCTAGGGAACGATTTTGATATAGCTGAGGGACGATTTTGATACAGCTGGGAGACGATTTTGATATAGCTGAGGGACGATTTTGATATAGCTGAGGGACGATTTTGATAAAGCTGAGGGACGATTTTGATATAGCTGAGGGACGATTTTGATATTGCTGAGGGACGATTTTGATATAGCTGAGGGACGATTTTGATATAGCTGAGAGACGATTTTGATTTAGCTGGGAGACGATTTTGATATAGCCGAGGGACGATTCTGATATAGCTGGGAGACGATTTTCATATTGCTGGGGGACGATTTTGATATAGCTGAGAGTGGGGTATGGGAGTCGGAAATTATCAGGGTGAGTAGACTGTAGCTGTATGAGGGTAGCAGGAATACAAGAAACAAGTAAAAAATGCCTGATGCGGGAAATTCAGGGCACTTCGATCAATGCCTGTGGTAAGGTACAGTGTGGGAGGGTGATTTTAAGTGGTGTGGTGTGACAGGGAGGTATGGTGGGGTAGGGAGTACTGTGGCTTTGCTAAACTGGCTAAAAGTCTAAGGGAGTAAACCACCTCTTTCCAAATATCGTTGGTGAGACAGACTGACAGGGCCGGTCTTAGAGATGGTCCCGCAGCTACAATTACGTCACTATCCTGTATGGGGTTTAGCTGATGACCGGCCGCATATTTCGGAACTGTAAGCCTTTCATTACCACTAATTATTTTAACTCAGCCTAACGTAACCTAACACTGCCAAGCTAACCTAACCGAGCCTCACCTAACCTGTTCTAGCCTAACACAAAGCCTTCCAGGAAAAGACAACAGCTCGGAACTTTGCCACGGGGGTGAAGGGTAAAGCCACCGTCCGTCATTTGCAAAAGAGACGCCCTGACCGCCTGCACAAGCCTGGTGCACAATTCTCTAACTCGGGGACGTCACGAGGTGGATATAGATGCGAACCTTGAACCAACCCCGCCACAGTGGTTCATCCTGTTATGTGGAATTAACCTGTTCACTGCGATGACGTATGATGGTGTATCCTTTTCACTCTGACTTGGCCTACACCTGCCCTCTCTCTGTCTTCAGTGCTGAGTCGTTACAATAGATTAACACTAGAATATGGAGCTAATCACGAAGAAGTGGTATGGAAAAGATTACAGCCAAAGCACTGCCTCTTTCTTCCGCTGAGCTATGTGAAATAAGCTGAAAACGGATGAAATTCTGGACCAGGTTTGTGTAACAGAACGATAGTATATTCTTCTTACCTCCTGATTCATTTATTCAGCCTTGGAGTGAGGTCTATCAGCGAAGGGATAAATAAAGTATATCTAACCCCTTCACTACGAAAAATCTATCCCATGCTGAATAAAATCGTCTGTTGGAGGCAAGTATAAGATGAAGGAAGCGTGATGGTAGTGAACAAGGTAGTGGTGACAGCATAATTCCTCTCCTGTGAGTCACTCTTAGCTGAATCAGTATCATCGTGAGTTGGCTGTAAAAAGACACTAGAGTTTTCCGGATCAAGAGAGGGTTAACGATTACATTACTAACTCTCTCTGGCTCCTATGACTCATCCTCAGCTATGATCGTCTGGCGCCAGCTGGGTTAAAGTACCAGAGTTTCCCCAGTCGTGAGAGGGATATACGTTAAGATCTCTGAAAATACTTAGGGTGTAATTGGGTCAGTTTGTGAGACGGTCCTAAATGTATGGTTCTAGTTTAAGTGCCCTTCTTCCTATTGACGCACACCATTTATCAGCGAGAAATAGGGCTATGATGATGATGATGATGATGATGATGATGATGGATGTGGAGATAGTGGTGATATGATGATGATGATGATGACTATGATGGATATGGTGGATGTGGAGATGGTGGTGATATGATGATGACGATGATGATGGATGTGGTGGATGTGGAAACAGTGATAATGATGATGATGATGATGATGATGGATGTGGTGGATGTGGAGACAGTGATGATGATGATGATGATGATGATGATGATGATGATGATGATGATGAGTTGGTAAAATCCAGAGGTACTCATTAAGTCATGCACGACGCCCCGGGAAATTGTTTGTGAAGGGTCCATGATTCTCCAGGCTTCAGAAAGAAAATGCTGACTGGCAAAATTCGGCCTCGGAGGGGAGACTTAAACACACACACACACACACACACACACACACACACACACACACACACACAAACAAGCAGTAATAACAAAAACTAAAACAAAACTGCATAACACACACACACACACACACACACACACACACACACACACACACACACACACACACACACACACACACACACACACACAAGCCATGACAACAAAAGCTAAAAGCAATCAACAACAAAACTGCACAAAACACACACACACACACACACACACACACACACACACACATGAATACATTAGCCAGGGAGCACAAATCTTCTCCTCGTTTCATCCTGTTGGCTCAGACTGCACTCTCAAGCCTCAGCGAGACCTATACTCTGTTCACCTTAACTAGGCGTAAATCTACCTTCTCTCCATCTTGAATCCGAAGCTTTAGCAGGAGAATAGCACTAGAGTATGATGCTAGTCACGATGAAGTGCTGTAATTATAAGGAAAGGAAAGCCGAAGTAAGGTCTTAATCTGACACTGAGCTGTAACAAAAGATGAACACTAGGCGATGGTGTTAGTCACGAGGAAGTGCTATGAAATGAATAGAGAGTCATAATACTGTCTTTTCCTTCCACTGAACTTCGAGAAATGTGCTGGAAAAGGACGAAAACCTCCGCCAACTTGAGGTGAACTAACTATATTTTTCCTGCCTTATAAATCCTGGACTTCAAAAGCTCCCGACGAGGCTTAAGAGGACGAATGAAAGGAAAAAAATGGTGTTAATGTTGTGAATGTAGGACGCGAGTGCAGGCAGCGTGGAGAGTGGGCTGCAGGGATGGGCTGAGGCAGGGTGAGGCAGGGAGAGGCAGGGAAAGGAAAGTAGAGGAAGGGAAAGGCAAGGGGAGACAGGGAAATGCAGGGAGAGACGGAAAGGTAGGGAGAGGCATGGTGAGGTAGGTTAACAGAGAGAGGTAGGCTAAGGCAGGGAGAGGTAGGAAGGCAGGAAGAGAGAGTGCTTTGGGAAGACCGGGATAGACTAAGAAGGGAGGCAAAAGGATGGGATGCCAGGGATGGGCAGGGGGAAGCTAGAGTTGGATAACCTGGGGTAGGAGAGGCAGGGACAGGAGAGGCAGGGACAGGAGAGGCGGGGACAGGAGAGGCAGGGGCAGGGAAGGCAGGGGTAGGAGCGGTAGGGCCACTGTATTCTAGTCCAGCCGCCGCCAAAGGATTTTATTGAGCTGAGAGTGAGTTATAAGACCCTGAGAGTGTTTAGAAGGAAGCAAAGTAGTTAACAGTGATAGAATTAATACATGGGTAGGTGAAATGTGTTGGAAGGGGAGGAAGAGGAAGGAGGAGGGTAAAAATGAAGAGGATAGAAGGAGGAACGGGTAGACAAGGGGAAGAGGATCAAGAGCAGAAGGGAGAGAGGCAGGAAGAGAAAGGAGAGGGAGGCAGAGGAGGAAGGGAAGGAATGAACGGATAGCGATTAGAAGGAAAGGAGATAAAGATGGAGGAGGAGGAGGAGGAGGATGCAAAGTCGGGATAGGTAGATTATAACTCAGGAGGAAGACAGCAGGATGAAGAAAAAGATAAACAAACGGAGGAAGAGGATAAGGTAAATGCCAAGAACGAGTAGAACGTAATTTAGAAGGAAAGGAGGAGGAGGAGGAAGGAGGGAGAAACAGACAGGAAGAGAGAAAAAAAAATGATAGATGAAGAGCAGAGATGCGTAGACTATTAATCGAGGGATGGAGGAGAAGGGAGGAAAGAGAAAGACAAACAAGAATAGAAATAGGGACGTAGGCAATATTGATATAAGCAGGTGGATTATAACAGAGGGAAGAACGAAAAGGAAATTTGACAAGAAGAAGAAAAGGGGGAGGCACACACAAGGTAGGGATGATTAGGAGTGAATGAAAATAAAGGAGGGAATAAGGAAAGAAAGACAGCAGATGAAAATAAAGAAGGTAGGCGAGGAGTATGAATGTGTATATTATAACTTTGGAGAAGAGGAAAAGGAAATGCTGAGAGGTAAACAGAAGGAACATGAAGACGACAGTAGGGAAGCGTAGATATAACGTTGGAGGAAAGGAGGAGGAAGGAGGGAGAGAGTTAGACAGGAGGAGAAAAAGGAAGTCATACATTGCAGGGATGAGTAGATTATAACGGAGGAGGAACAGTGGAGAAAGAATGAAGAGAAAGGTAGGCAGACGGGGCACAATGCGATAAGGGTGACTCAGTGTTTGCAAAGGTAATTTTTTCTTTCCTTTCCTTTTTCCATTTTTTATTTTTACATGACAAAGATCCTTAACCCCTTCCGCTCAGCTGACGGCCAAATGTAGTTAGATGAAAAGGCCTGATTTGACTAGTAACCAAGGAGACTCATTCCTGCCTCGTAAGTAAGCTCATGGAATTGCATACAACCATGAAACAGTACATAAACTGTAACAGTGACTTATTTCCGTCAGATGAAAACAAACGCGCTATGGGCATGGAACCTGGGTTATCAAGATCAGCGGCTCCCCATCCCAGCTCACCTGACCTACTCTCCCAAGCAATAAATTCTCCTCTCTCCACAAGCCTCCACTCTCTCCCGCTCCACCAGCTTCCTCAATACACCAGTCACTTCCCGCTTCCTTTATTAGCTTTCCACACCCCATCTCCAGCACCAGCTATCTTAACCCCATGACGAGGCAATAAAATCATGTGGTGGTGGCAGGAATACGATAATCATCAGCTTCATTCTTGTCACTCAGTATCATTACAGTGCTGGAGAAGGACCCTTATACGTGGTGGTACCCGGTAATACAAACGCCCCTCACTTCCTCCCTATCCCCCGAAAGGAGGATGGTCGACTACAGGGGGAGGGCAGCTTCAGCCTGCAGTCCACTGGGTTCACATACATATGAGTCTGGTATCACAACAACAACAACAACAACACTGTCAGTCTTAGCTCCACTACAACCAGCTGAATTAAGGCGTCAGGTGGCACAACAATAGAGTATAGAGTTATAGTAGGTCATCATACTGAATGGTCATGTGTATAGTCATGGAAATGTACGTGCATGATACAGCCGGTTTGTTTTCACCTAACAGAACTGGATCACTCTCAAACCTCGACTACAAAAGGAGTACAAAGGAATCATCAACCGAACCCAGTGGTCCAATCGAGGCCATTTCTTAGAGAGAGTACTATAACTATATCTAAATCTTTGAGTACAAGATAAGGACAGGGAAGCAAGAAGGCTCACTGGAACTCACTGAGCCTTAGTTATTAGTGAGGAATGTCATCTTGGTACCTAATGTAATCAAGCATCCACCATGAATACACCTGGCTATCGATCAGGCTGAAAGGGGTTATGGATCTTCGTCAGGTTACATCAAAAGCGCCCCTGTTACATCTACCCTCAACGAACGGCAGCGTCGCAATGTCAAGAAAAAGGGATTAAATATTTTCTCCCAAGCGAATCTTATTTCCTATCCCCAAAACTTCTCCGTCAGCCACTTATTCTCAATTTTTTACTTCTATTTAATTTAAAAAATCGCCTAAATGTAGCAAGAATAAAAGGTTATATATAGATTTATTCATTATTATCAGCAAGCATTATGCATCCTAAAAAAAGAAAAAAAAAAAATCGCCGTTGTGAGGGGATTAAGGCTAAATAAATTCTCTTCCCCCTCAAAAAAAAAAAAAAAAAAAAAAAAAATAATAATCATCCGAGCACAGGAAAAATAACTGTAGTGAAAATGTAAAATGATTTCCCTTCTGAACCTGGCGACTCCTTTTCACTTATTCCATTTTTCCTGTCCCGCCAAAACTTCTTCCCCAGCCTCTAATTCTCAACCCCCCCCACGCATCTTTCGCCATCTTTACTAGCATCTTTCCCAAGCCAAATTTTACATCTCCCCAACCCAGGCCAATCTTTACACTCATCTTATTCTATATATTTTTTTCTCTCTACAATTTCTCCGCCAGGTTCTTACTCCCAGCTTCTCCGTGGCGTCTTCTCCCTTCGGCCTCTTCCACGTGGCTTCAGAGATCGTAGTTATAAAGACTCCCTAACACCTCTTACTTAGCGATTTATTTTTGGATCTGTCTGGTTCATAGCCTTCTGTACGTAATCTATGCAGAATATGGCGATACTGGAAGGATTTATAACCCATTCAGTCCAATGGTGTGTTATTCAATTTATACAGGGTGCCACAAAATATTTATTCAGGTTACGAGTGTGTTTTGCAGTGAAGGAGTGACGGAGTTAATGAAGGCTGTATCTAAGCCATGCAGTTCAATAAATAACAGATGGATAGATAGATAAATAGATAGATAGAAAAATGAATGACGTCTGGATATAACAAGAGTAAAATCAGTAATGTCAATATAGTAAAGAAGTCAATTTTTTTCGTTCAATATGCCTTTGCTATATACTTTCTCCCTCAGACGATTTCCCTCATCTCAAGGGGCATTAGAAACTGATGGGGAGATAAATCGTCTTTAGTAATGCCTTCACGACTAGAGGGCCCGTTCGAGGCTGCCAAAAATCGTCCGGAATTAGTGATAAAATGAAATACAGGTTATTGGATTGAAAGGATGAGGCTTAGGAGAGTTTATAAATAGAACCCCTGCCTGGACTATCCTATTGGGCAGCCAGTGTTCCGTAAAGTAGGGTGAGGCAGTGTTCCGTGACAATCAGTGTTCCGTGACCAGGGTAGTGGGGGAGAGAGAGAGAGAGAGAGAGAGAGAGAGAGAGAGAGAGAGAGAGAGTAGTAGTAGTAGTAGTAGTAGTTGTAGTAGTAGTAGTAGTAGTAGTAGTAGTAGTAGTAGTAACCCCAGGCTCTTCTATAAATGAACCCTGTGGACTGCAGGCTGAGGTTGCCATTTTTACGCAGTCCATCCTCCTCCTTTCGGGCTAGAGAGATGACTGAGGGACGTTTGTATACCCAGGCAAATCCACCATCCAGTCATATCAGTGCCACCTCGTGAAGGCGACCCTTTCCAGTACCAGTGATGCAAACTGCCGTACGTCGATACTGAAGCGACATACACAATAAACAAGAGAATGTCAAGGCGTAAGATGCAAAACAAATCGCTAAGGAAGAGGTGTTACGATGCCCCCTGTACCGGCAAGACTACTGGCCTCTGTGTCTGCCATTTCATCAGTTAATTTTGTCACTATTTATCAATTTCCATGTTCTTGTTCAGATATTTCTTATCGCTGTTCATTTTTTTTTTTATCTTCATTATCATTAATATCATTGACTCCACCTCACAGGTAAAACCATCTGAATATTATCTTTAGTGTGTGTGTGTGTGTGTGTGTGTGTGTGTGTGTGTGTGTGTGTGTGTGTGTGTGTGTGTGTGTGTGTGTGTGTGTGTGTGTGTGTGTGTGTGTGTTCAATCTGCACTATTAAACCCTGTAATGCACACGTACCTCAGTTCCTTCCTTATTCTCGTCCAGAAGGTGAGTTTTCACCAGGAACAGGTCAGACTCAGCCTGCAGTCCACCCGGTTCACTTTCAGATGAGCCTGGAACCATAAGAAGAAAATTAAATACAGGATAATGTTGCAAGCAGAATTATGATTTATGATTTATTTATTGATCTAAATATGATTCATTTATATTGTATTACGGTCGTTGTTTGTGTCCACCAATCATAAAATCACTCTCTCTCTCAAGTAGGACAGGAAAATATCATCAGTCCCCCCTTCCTCCTGCCCCTTTTAGCTGTCTTCCACATAGATATATTCGTAGACAGTCTTTCCTCGTCCACATCCCCAGGGAAAGGAAAGGAAAGGAATGGAACGGAACGGAAAGGACTCATGTTCCGTGTGGCCGCGTCTGTGTTAATGCGACGTAATGCTGGTAAGTGTAAAGGTGTGCAGTGTTCCGTAAATACAAAGGGCGGTGTTCCGTGACAGATCTTTGTGATGCTCCGTCGCGCTCGAAATATCGTACTGTGATGAGATCTTCTTTATTCGCGCCGTGACACAGACCTAGCTGCCAGAACCGCGGTGAGGTGTGCGAAGAACGGTGAATGCGGGGAGGTATTTCAGAGGGAGAGACTGGCGGAATATTACAGGTATGAAAAGTAAAGGAAATTAAGCTGACTTTTCCCAGGCCCTCACCAAGAAGACTCAGTTATAAATAGCTTGGCTGCAAAGGCTTCTCACCAGCTTTAAGTGGGAAATAAGGTTGGGCTGATGATGATGATGATGATGATGAACAAAATGATGAGACGCAAAGTTGATTCGGACAGTGATCAGTTTTCCGGTATTGCTGTTGTCTGTCCGTATGAAAAAGTATTATGCGTTTTTCTTGTTGGTGTTGACTGTGCTTGTGACTATTTTCCGTCCACAGTATACCGTCCATGCATGTTGGGGAAAGTCCAGACACAGATTCCGACCCTTCTTCCTTCTCTCGAAATTCGCATCTTCACCGTATGCTTCCTCCAGTGAGCCCATTCTTCCGATTTGGTGATGGAACGCCCCATAATTTTTGGTGCTCCCCTTACCAGCGTTGATGTTTGGCTGACTTTAAGAGACAGGATACAAAAATAAATAAATAAATAAAAGAGGGAAGGATAAACAGAAACAGCCAGAAGAGATAGACACAAAAAGAGAAAATATATATAAACAGAAGCAGACAGAAGACAGAGACACAAAGATGGACTGAAATCTTAAACAGGTCGAGACAGGACACTAGTAGACACACGTGCAGCCCTGTAGGTTGCCGAAGGTGATATGTGAGAAGCTGAGAGGATGTGGAATGATTAGGTCCTCCAACATGATGAGACGCTTATCTGAATGTTAACTCCTGCTACACTGAGACAATTATATGACCTGTGTTTGTGGTGAGGTCAGAAACAATCATCATTAACTCCTTCAGTGTGTTAGTGGCTTGTGGTACTTTATTCTAGTTACCGCCAAACACTTATATTCAGCTTAACAAAAGATCTTTCATGCTGGGGTAACTGCTCATGTGTGAAAGATTGTAGTGAACGGAAGGAAAAGACGAAAGTGGGTGGTGGAACTAGGATGGGAGGTATAGAGAGAGAGAGAGAGAGAGAGAGAGAGAGAGAGAGAGAGAGAGAGAGAGAGAGAGAGAGAGAGTACATAACTGAACGGAAGGTTGGATTATGTATATGCGAATGAATGTGTCAGTTGATATGTACATGTATAAACGATAAGAGGAAGTGTATATGTATATTAATGAATGAATACGAACGGAGCATATGAGTGAATGGGAGCACGAGTATGTACAGTATATGAAGTAATGGTAGGGGCAGTGTTTTTGCGAACTTTTGCCTATATGGTTGAATGGGAGGGAAAGTGCAAGGGATGTGAATGCAGGGAAAGACTGAAGAGTAAGAGGGAGAAATGACAGAGTTAAAAAGATGTGGGAGGGAAAGAGGGTGTAAGGAAGGGTGTGAGCGAGTGAGTGAGAGAGGGAGGGAGGGAGGAAGCGAGAGAGGGAGTGAATGAGTAAGTGAGTCAGTGAGTGAGTGAAGAAGGGAGGAAAATGAGAATGAGAGTGAAAGCTAAAGAGAAAACGGGGAAGGTGTGAGAAAAACATGTACTGAATGAATGAAGATGTGGGGAAGGGAGACTGATGAAGAGTAGTGAGTGAGTGAGTGAGAGACGGAGTAAGTAAGTGAGTGAGATGAGAAAGAGAAAATTGAAATGTGTGTTAAAGAAAGGTATGAGTGACTAAGTGAAGGAAAAGTAAGAATGAGAGTGAGATAAATATTAAAGTAAATAGTAAAGGTGTAAGAAAGTGTAAGAGAGTGAGTGGAGGGGCATGAGTGAGTGAGGGGGACCGTAAGAGCAAGAGAGAAAGTTGAGAGTGAGAGAATGGAGAGGCGTGAGAGAGTGAAAGATAGAGCGGAGGGTGGAACTCGTGTGTAGCTGACCAGTGTTGCGTTAAAAGATTGCGATATGTGGGAGGGAGGACAATGCTTATAGCCATAGAATTAGGCCCTTGGAATCAACATTATCTCTCTCTCTCTCTCTCTCTCACACAATTTTATGTCTATCCAACTTACTTCTCTAGCCATTCATACCTCACTGTGGCAAACTGTAATACCTCACTGTCCCTACCACACACTACCATTCTATATTCGTTACCGGTATACTTTTCTGTACCACTACTGTACCAACCTTACTCTACCTACCACACTGCAACTACCTGCCACACTGTACCTACCACACAGTACCTACCACACTGTACCTACCTACCACACTGTACCTACCACAGTACCCGACCCCGACCCGTTAACGCTTGAGTGACCAACCAGACAATGGCCTTCTCTCGCTGCACGTTCACCTAGCACGTTCACTCACCCTGCACGTTCACCGACCCTGTATGTCTACCCTGCACGTTCACCCTACACGTTCACCCTGCACGTTCACCCTACACGTTCACCCTACACGTTCACCCAACACGTTTTGATCTGTCTGTCTGTCTGTCTGTTTGTCTCTCTCTCTCTCTCTCTCTCTCTCTCTCTTTCCCCAAAGGCCTCCTCTTGTCTTTTCTCTTTCCCTGCTTCCCTCCCCTTTCTTTACTTCCTTACCTCCTCCATCCCATTCCCTTTCACTCTTTTTTCTCTTCCTTCCCTCTTTATCTCTCTCTCTACTTTTTTTCCCTTTACCTGCATTTCTCTTCGCTTTTTTCTCCTCGTCATTTTTATTCTCTCTTTCCCATCATCCATCTTTTTTTCATTTCCTCTTCTTCCTTTCCCCCTTCTTCATCCTCTCTTCCCCTTTCTCTCTCCTTCATTTCACTCCTCCCTCTTCCCCTCCTCTTCCTTTCCTTCCTTTCCTTTCCTCTCCTTATCTCTAATTTCCTTTTTTCCTCTCCATTTTATTTCTTTCTTCCATATTTCTCTTCTCTCCTTTCTCTCTTCTCTCCATTCCTTTTCCTTCCTCTCCTCTTCATTTCCTTCCACTCCTGATTTCTCCTCCACTTTTATGCTGTTCTTGATTTCCTTCCTCCCTTCTCCTCCCTCCTCTCTCTCTCTCTCTCTCCTTTTCCTTGCTTCCTAACTGTTCCTCATCATTTCCTGTCTTTTATTTATCACTTAATTTGTCGCCATTCTTACTCTTTCCTCTCTTTTCTGTTCTCCCTTCTCCCCTCCTCTCTTACCTCCTTTCATCTCTCTTCCTTGCTTTAATCTTCTCTCTCTCTCTCTCTCTCTCTTTCTCTTCTCCACTGCCTCACCCAGGGTTCCTATCTATACCTTCATGTGCATTTAAAGTTATGTGGGTCAAATCAAACGACAGGCATCCTTGGTGAATGCACAAAAAGTAAACACACACACACACACACACACACACACACACACACACAGGAATACTCAGGGAACCACACAAACTAACAAATAAGCTGAAACACACACACACACACACACACACACACACACACACACACACACACACACACACACACACACACAGGAATACTCAGGGAACCACACAAACTAACAAATAAGCTGAAATACACACACACACACACACACACACACACACACACACACACACACACACAAGGTTACACATACAGGAATACTCAGGGAACCACACAAACTAACATAAAAACTAAAATACACACACACACACACACACACACACACACACACACACACACACACACACACACACACACACACACACACGACACTGCGGTAGGGCGAGGGACTGTGTACGTGTGTGTCTGAGGTAAACAGGAGCCCCGTTGAGAATTGGTCACACTTAGGTAAGCTCGTCGCCATTACGTCAAGAGAGGAAGACGTAATCCACCTTATTTACCTGGGCCGTCTGTTACTCTGCCTCTGTCTCTCTCTCTGTCTCTCTCTCTCTCTCTCTCTCTCTCTCTCTCTCTCTCTCTCTCTGTCCTCTCAAACCATCCTTTTAATCTGTCCGTTCGTACACTCTCTTCTTCCTCTGCCCCACACTATTGTCTTTCATATTTTTGTTCCCCTGCTCTACCCTCCCCTACTCTCCTTCCACCACCCTCCCCATCGGCCCTTGCAAACCACCTATGCCTCTCCCCCTCCTCCTGTTTTTTAAATCCTCTTCTAAGTGGCACTGGAGACATCGTGACACCTCTTCCTTAGCGATTTATTTTGTATACAACGCCATAGCATTCTCTCTCATTTTTTTTTTTTTACATCGTTTTAATATCGACATAATTTGCATCAATAACACAAAAGAGGATACTGAAGTGTAATGTGCTGAATAAATCGCTAACGAGGATATGTTGCGAAATTTCCAAACCCACTTAGAATACCATCATTTGTTATTTTCTGTCCGCCCAAACAATCCTCCTCCTCCTTTGCCTCCTCCTCCTCCTCCTTCTCCTCTCCATCTTCCACTGCTCCCTCCTCTTCTCTCTTCCATCTGCCTTCCATCTTCCATTCCAATCCATCCTTCATTCAACCTATCTGCACATTTGCTCTCACTTTCTCCTGTCCTTTGTGTTCTTTCGCACCATCATCCTTCTATCCATACTCGCTTACCCCATCCTCTGCCCCTCCACCTTCCTCAGCGATTGCAAGGGACAGGAAAGGGGGGGATGGAAAGACAGAGGTGTGTGGCATGGGTTGGGATGGTGAATGTGGTGGGGCTGGAGCAAGCTGGGATGGTGATGATGATAGTGGTGGGACAGGTTAGGATGGTGATGGCAGTGGGACGGGCTGGGATGGTAAGGGTCATGGTTGTGGGAGAGGCTGGGATGGTGATGGTTGTGGGTCAAGTTGGGATGGTGATGATGGGGAGACTGCGTGCGTGAGGGGGAGTACACCATGTGAAGCTGGGCATATACATCAGGGCCTGTATTCATAAAATTTCTTGAGCTTGTGTTCAAGATCGTTTGTGTATACTTTTATCTTACCTCTTACGGCTACCGAACTCTTCAAAAACCAATCTATAGTTCTTTGACCTTAACTTGGCCAAAATTCTCGTCGTTCTGTAGCTTTCTCCGTAATTCAGTGCCAAAAACAATGACAGTGCTTCGGCTCTACATTCTTTCCACAGAACTGCCTCGCGAGTAGCATCATATTCTAGCGTTAATCTGTTGTTGTAGCTCAAGATTCACGAAGGAGATACGGCATTTTTACGCCTAGCTCTTTCTTTTTTATGTGAAGAAGAAGGAAACAAAGGCCACGAGCCAACAATGACTGTCCCTTCCAAAAGAAAAACAGTGAACGGAGTACTGGTGTGAATCACAGTGAAAAATAAAATGATATTATTTTTGTTCACATATACTGTATATAGCTGTTTTGGATATCTTTTAATCTCAGAAAATGGCCAAGATCTTTCACGAACTCGTCCTGGTTCTTTGGACAATACAAAATTTATTTCAGTGTTTTCTCACAAAAGAATTAAATAATAAGCATGCAATGCGTTCATATAATCTTGAGCCTCACGACGCACGCTGCAAAAACAAGGAAGAAAGCACGCTGTACTCTCATATACCTTGCATCTTGCGCCGCAGGTAGACAAAGATCAGGTGAGCTGGCAAGACAGTTCTGTAATTACCAACAGTTCATCTCAAGGCGCTGACAACGACCATAAACTGCGGCTCACAGGGCTTAACATTTTCAAACTTTCTTCAGCTCAACTCCTTCATTCCGCTGGTGTATTTATTTTGATTCTTGATAAAGACAGACGATTCTATGGAGTTTAGGGGAGATTACTGGTATTGGAGGGATTAATGAAGGCTATATCTAACCTCTTACGTTAAAAAAAAAAAAAAAATCTCATGAAATGAGTAAAATCATCCGTAGAGGGCAAAAATAAAACGAAAAACGACATTTGATTCATGAAGCTAATTATTCAAAAGATTGTGGTTATATTTTGTCTTCACTCATAAAGCTGTCGTACTCTTCACAGCCAAACAAGAGTCAATATTAATGTGGGGAAATAAAAAAACAAAATTAGATCTGAGTATACAAAGCTGCTATTGTCTTTTTCTTCTGCAAATTGGTTCAGATTCTTGATAGTCATCCATCTACCTTACACTGCACAACCAAACTACAGAATATATATCAAACTGAAGACGTGCGAAGAACAAAGCTATATCTCATAACTCCAACCTGCTATTGAGTCTTGTTAAATCTGCTAATTGGGTAAGATTCTTCATACATACTAACCATGATCCCTGACCTACCACAATGGATGAGAGGTTGAGAAATGGCAGTATATATTTAGGCATTTATGAACAGTTCTGCTTCTCCAACTGGCACGCTTGAACTGCGAGGAATAAGATGAACGCAGCAAGAATCCACACCGAGACTTATATTTATGTTCTTGTTATTAGAGAAGAAGTGTCTAGGGAATGCATGTGGGGTTGTCTGCAGAGAAAAGTGGAGGAAATGTGTGTGTGTGTGTGTGTGTGTGTGTGTGTGTGTGTGTGTGTGTGTGTGTGTGTGTGTGTGTGTGTGTGTGTGTGTGTGTGTGTGTGTGTGTGTGTGTGTGTGCTATGTACGTTATAGTTTTTTTTAATACTTACACAGACTGCATAAACAGCATACACGAATATGTTACTATACCAGATACTGATAAATGCTATACTTTTTCACCTTTCCTTTGGCCAATATTCTGGTCCCATTTCAACATGATTCACCTAAGAGGCAGAAAAACACAACACTTTAGCTATCCTTTCCGTACCACTACTTTGTGACTGGCATCATATTCTAGGGTTAATCTATTGCTACAACTAAGCCATTAAGTAGGAAAGGTATCGTTTTAGGTCAGTTTAAAGTAGTAATAGTTGTAGTAGTAGTAGTAGTAGTAGTAGTAGTAGTACTAGTAGTAAAATCCTGTTACAGCTCAGCCTTCAAGATGGAGGGATGGCAATTTTAGGCCAAGGTAAAGCAGACAGAGAATAGCAAGGAAAAATGTGCCTGGGAGCTTCTTACGCCCGCGAGAACAGGGACCCAAGGGAAGAGGTCAAGAGAAACCTGAAGGTGTGCGATTCGCCTGAGCTGGATCTTTATGAACGAGGGTGGGTAAGGTGTAATTCACGGGTAAACACAGTGACCAGCCCTAAGCAAGAAACTCATCCTTATTTTTACTCTTTTAGCTTCCCATGCTCACTCGAGTGTGGGGGGACTCACGAACTCTGGCTGCGTGTGAGAGCGAGGATTTTCTTTTTTCTTTTTCGGCTTCAGTTTTTACATGTATCGGATTAGGTGTGTGTGTGTGTGTGTGTGTGTGTGTGTGTGTGTGTGTGTGTGTGTGTGTGTGTGTGTGTGTGTGTGTGTGTGTGTGTGTGTGATTCCACAACACACTCCACCTTCCTCAGCCTCACCTTCACCACACCTTGCATCGCTTTCTCCACTTTCCAACCCATCCTCATTCTCCCCTCCACTCTCCAACCCATCCTCATTCTCCCATCCACTCCATACTCTCCTCCCTCAACAACACCCCCTCCCCCACTGGATACGCGGGGTCTGTCTGTCTGTCTGTCTTTTTTTATGCAAGGTAAAAGGAACCAAAGGTTGTCTGTCCGTCTCTGTATTTTGTCTGCCTCTCTCTCTCTCTCTCTCTCTCTCTCTCTCTCTCTCTCTCTCTCTCTCTCTCTCTCTCTCCATCAGGGTCCATGCAGCGCCTGGACGGTACTATAATTAAACCCATTAAACACCCCAGGAAAATTACCAGCCAAGACCTCTACCAATTATACTCTTTTCACTTTAATTTGGCTCAGATATTTGTCCTTTTGTAGCTTATTCCATGTAATTCAGTGGCAGATAAGACAATGTTACGACTCTACATCCGAATATAGTCCACAGATCTTTATTCTTGCACTGACTACCAAACATCTCTCCCTTAGCGATTTATTTTGCATATTACACCTTAACACTCTCTTGTATATTATATGTCGATTTAATATTAACATAGTTTTCATCACTAACATAGGCGAGGAAACTGAGGGGCAGTGTGCAGAATAAATCGCCAAGGAAGAGGTGTTACGAAATACCCTAAAGCCACCTAGAATTCGACCCCTTGACACCGAGTCCATGCATTCTTCATAACTGGTGTTAAAAGCGTAATTTCCATCATCATTATCACAATATTAGGGCCAATTAACGCGCCTCCTAATTACCCCCGATAAAAAACTCGCCCACACGCTGTAAAATCTATCATAATTTTCCTAATCGTTTTTTTTTTTTTTTTTTTTTTTTTTTGCTGGAGGGCGCCCCTGGACGATGCCGCAGGGAGACATTACGTTATGGGTTGTGTTTTGGTTGGCATCTTAGCTCCCTTCTCTTAGCGATTTATTTCCTACCTTACCCTTCTTTATCCGCCTGTATGTGAAGGGTGCAAATTATGTCAGTATTAGAAAGAGCCTGTACAGAGGTGAAATACGCAGACCAAATCGCCAAAGAGACATTGTTACGCACCCCCCCATGCCCAGGTGAATACTGGCGATAACTACGTACTTCTGCCGAGCCCACACCTATAATTAGCAGGACCCGTGATAGTGACGATACCCCGAGGCCGCTACGATACCTCTACGATACCCCGCTGCCTCTACGATACCCCACCATCCTTACAATTGCCTATTACACGTACGATACCCCACCCCCTTTCCATACCTGACCCCGCCCCCTACGATACCCCACCCCTTACAATACCTGGCTGCCTCAACGATACCCTCCACCCCTACGATACCCCACCATCCCTACAATACCCAGTCACCCCTACGATACCCCACCACCCTACGATACCCCACCCCCTACGATACCCCACCACCCTACGATACCCACACCTTCTCTACGATACCCCACCACCCTATGATACCCCACCATCCTAGGATACCACACCAGCCTACGATACCCCACCATCTCTACAATATCCCACCACCCCTACGATACCCCACCAGCCTATGATACCCCACCCTTACGATACAACACCCCCCTACGATACCCCACCACCCTATGATACCACACACCCCTACGATACCCCACCCCTTACGATACCCCACCACCCTACGATACCCCACCCCTTACGATACCCCGGTCCTACATTGTTACCCTCTCGCCAAACACAGGGCAGGGTGGTCTAGATGAGGGGTGGGAGGGGGGAGGGGGAGGGGGTTACGGGTAATGGGAGGAAGGGTGAAGGGAGGGAAGGGGAAGGATGAAGAAGACTGAGAATAACACCTAACAGCTACACGGGGTTCACTGCTGCTCCTGTGGCCTGGGGTTCATCTCAAACGTGAACCCAGTGGACTGAAGGCTTAATTTGCCTTCCTCCTGCAGTCCACCATCATCCTTTCGGGAAATAGGGAAGAACTTGAGGGATGTTTATATAACCAGGCAGTGGAGCCGCCCAGTTATATCGGTGCCACCACATGAAGGCGTCCCTCTCCAATACCACGAGGGGCATTATGGCAAACGATTAATTTTGTTTAATTTCATATTATCCCCTTAAATACACCTGCCAATAGTCGATGTAGTAGTAGTAGTAGCAGTAGTAGTAGTAGTAGTAGTAGTAGTTGTTGTTGTTGTTGTTGTTGTAGCAGTAGTAGTATAGCCCAGATTCAAGTAAATTGGGAACCCAGTGGACTGCAGGCTGAAGTTTCCCTCCTCTTGCAGTCCACCATCTTCCTTTTGGGGGATAGGGAGGGAACTGAGGGACATCTGTATATTTAAGGGATGGGGATGGGCAAGGGGAAGTGTAAGAAGGGAGAAGAAGTAGGGGAGATGAGAGAGGAGGATAAGAAGAATGTGAATGAAGAAGGAAGGAAGGAAGGAAGAAATGGAATAAGTGTGGGATGTGAATGAACAAGGAAGGAAGGAAGGAAGGATGGAAGGAAGAAATGGAATAAGTGTAGGAGGAATATAACGCTGGTATGAAGGATAAAATGAATGACAGAGGAAGGAAGGAGGGAGGAAATAAGACAAGACAGGATGAAGGAACAGCGAAGAGAAAGGAACAGGAAAGAATGATAGAGAGCGAAGAGCAAGGATGAAGAATGGGAAGGATAGCATGACAAAGGTGGAGGAGAGAGGAGGAGGAGAGGAGGAGAGAAAGGGGTAGAAGAAAGGAGGAGGGAGAGAAAGGGGGAGAGATGAGGAGGGAGAGGGAGGAGAAAAGAGGAGAAGTTGAGAAAGGCAGGGGGAAGAGAAAGGGGGAGAAGTTGAGAAAGGAAGGGGGAAGAGAAAGGGAGAGAATGGATGGAGGGAGGGGAAAGAGAAAAGAAGAGGTAGAAGGGGAAAGGGGGAAGGGGAAGAGAAAGAGAAATAAGGATGGAGAGAAAATGGGAGAGTGGAAAGGAGGGAAGAGATGAGGAAATGAAAGAGGGAAATGGGAGAGAGATGGAAGGGAGAAGGAGGAATGTGAAAAAAAAAAAGTGAGCGGGAGGAAGAAAAGAAGGGAGAGGAGGAGGTAGGGAAGGAGAAAAGAAGAGAGAGAGAGAGAGAGAGAGAGAGAGAGAGAGAGAGAGAGAGAGAGAGAGAGAGAGACTGACCAGCTATGATAATTAGGTGAGAAAGTGGGGAAGAGTACGAGGAGGTGTGAAAGTAAGGAGAGAGAGAGAGAGAGAGAGAGAGAGAGAGAGAGAGAGAGAGAGAGAGAGTCTTACAAGGACAAGAAGTATCCAAAAAGGTCTTACGATCCACACTCAAGCGGTACATGACCATGGATGAAACTACCCGGTACACTTTGCTACACTGAGAGAAAAATAAAACAAAGATGAAGGCTCTCCCCACCCACCTCTCCCACCTGCTGTACGGGCACGGAAAGGAAAAGGTGTCTAATCTAAGTGTATAAGGCCTGGGTAGGAAATTATACAGGCAAGGGGGAAACATTCAATCTACCACTAAATTATGCCTAACAAGGCTTTTTCTATCTGGCTCGCGATCTGTGCTGTCTAGGAATTGTCAACTACCTTTGCTGAGAGTCGATATCAAGTTCAGCTAATTTTGTACGTGAAGAAATTACTTAATGTGTCACGGTGGTAGCACTTCAAGTCTTGCTTCCATCCATGATTTTCCACGTCGATAAACTCTTTGAACTAAACATGTGCTGCTGGTTGATGTTATTTTATTTTTTTATCCATTAAGATTTTTGAAAAACCTCAGTTAGTTGTCTGTAAAATCAAGTGTCTGCAGCTTATTGAAGAGGTTAAAAGACTGAAAATAATTAAAAAAGGTAAAGGAAAAGCAGTCTCAAACCCATCAGATAAGATGCACCGGCGAAGGAGATGAAAGTCTGGGAATGACAGAGTGAGAGATGGGGCATGATAATGGGTTAGCAGGGCGGGCAGGGCAGGGGCTGAGGAGGGAGGAGACATTAGCCACGGCCCATCACGCCAAGTTCCCTCATACACCAGGGAATTATTGCTACACCAGATGCCGCCAGTTTCCCCACACCAGCCACACCACCAGGCCACGACTCCACCAACAGCCTCACGATTAACTCCCACTCGTAACATTTATTTTGATCTGCAGGGAGGACAATTTGGGACGAGACTGCACGCTAATTTCCTTTGTCACTCCCGGATAAACAAAAATAACGTAAGATAATAATCCCTGTCATGAAGATTTTTTTTTTCTTTTCGTATCGTAAAGGGAAAAAAACATGGGAAGCCCGTGCACTTTCGCTTCCTTGTTCATCCTACAAAAGTAAATCATGGCCACGAGAGGGACCTGACCATTAATATATCAGCGAATCTGCCACTGGCCCCACAAACAGGCACTTAACACGTACCTCAAAATAAAAGTATAATTCTCTATTTCACTTACACTTAATGCCGCCACTATAATGCATGCATACACATATATATCACTTATTTCACAAAAACGCGAATAGAAAGAAGACAGGAAAAAAAAAAAAGAAATCTGTGCCCATTAATCCCTTAAATACAAGGTGTCACTTCTAACCTGAATATTACACGAAACTGCAAAAGTATGAAATGAAGAAATCTGTCATCACGCTAAAGCAGTTAAAAGAAATTGCTTCCATCCTCGTTATCTCAACAGGGCTTCTCTAGCTGAATAAAGCCTTCTGGTGGTCACAAGAATATAAATAACAGAATCGCACTGACGAGGTTAATCAAGAGAGTTTTAGAAGGAACAGACAGCGTGGAATCCTGGCCTCAGCGTGAAATTTAAGATACACTGCATTGCTCTTGAAAAACTGCACAACGTAAGGGAAGCGAAAAAAGAACTGAAGGAGATATGTAACTAAACTACTCTAAGATACTGATTGTGACGAAAGTACGAAAATGCCACCTAACTCGTGCGTAAAATAGTGAACATGAAACAGACTACGGGCCACAGTGGCACAAGGGGCTTCCTAGCACCTCTTCCTTTGCGATTTATTTTGCATTTGCACTCTGACAGTCTCTTCTATGCTATTTAATTATCCTGATACCAACACAGCTTCCTTCATCACTAACATGCAAGAGGGTAGTGAGGTGCAATGTGCAGACTAAATCGCCAAGGAAGAGGTGCTACGGAATCTCCAAAGCCACTTAGAATACGATGCTGTGAATGAAAGTGTTCAATACCCGACTCAGCCAAGTGGAAAACACAGTGAAAGAGTTTAGAGGAACCAGGGCCATTGAAATAGTGACAAAGAGTGACGCAACACTGAGGCAAAGAAAGGAGGCTAAAGGTAATCAAAGACAACACGAGGTATGGCGAAACACACACACACACACACACACACACACACACACACACACACACACACACACACACACACTACCATAGGCCAGAGTATCGTAGTAAAGAGTACTGTAGGCCAGAGTATCCTAGAAAAGATTATCGTAAGCCAAAGAATCGTAGTAAAGAGTATCATACTTAAGACCAACGTAGTAGAGTATCGTAGTAAAGAGTATCGCAGGCCAGAGTATCGTAGTAATGTGTATCGCAAGCCAGAGTATCGTAGTAAAGAGTATCGTAGTAAAGAACATCGTAGTACAGAGTACCGTAGTAAACGGCAACGTAGTAGATTATCAAAGTAAAGAGTATCGTAGTAAAGAGTACCGCAAGCCAGAGCATCGTAGTAAAGAGTATCGCAGGCCAGAGTATCATAGTAAAGAATATCGCAGGCCAAAGAATCGTAGTAAAGAGTATCGTGGTAAAGATGTAGCAAGCCAGAGCATCGTAGTAAAGAATACCGTAGTAAAGAGTATCTCAGGCCAGAGTATCGTAGTAACGGGGTATCGCAGGCCAGAATATCGTAGTAACGGGGTATCCAGGTGACCAGCTTTTCTCCCAGGCTCTTACGCTTGACCCTGCCCAAAGATTTCTCCTCATCTCAATATAAGATGAATGGGAAGTCGGATCTATATGGTAATGATTTCCACCTGTTTGTATGGTCTGCCCCCACCCCTCACACCCACCCCCTCTGACCTCTGTCCCCCCTTTCCCCCACTCACTCCTCTAACCTCTTCTCCTCCCCCTCTAACATCTCCTCCCCTTCCCCCCACTCACTCCTCCAACCTCTTCTCCTTCCCTTCTAGCATATCCGCCCCTTCCCCCCACTCACTCCTCTAACCTCTTCTCCTCCCCCTCTAACATCGTCTCTCCTACCCCAACATCTCCCTCCCCTCCTCTCCTATATATCACGTTCTCCCCATCCGTATCCCCCTCATCCTTACCCGCTTGCTCTTTTTTAACCTCCCTCCCATCTCACCACCATCCCATTAGTTTCACTCCTTCTATTCCCAACCCTTTCCTTTCACTGCTTCCTTCTCACTCCCTCTCCATCCCTCCTTGTCGTTTCGCCTCTCACTCACTCCCCTCTCCCTCTCATCCTTTCGCCTCCTCACTTTACTTCCTCTCACCCCCTCCCCATCCCTCCCTTCCATGGTCCCTTCACCCCACTGTGCCATAAAGAGAAGGGCTGGGGGTGGGCTGGGGGGTGAGCATCTTCAGGGGGGTAGGGAGAGTGAAAACCTGGTATAAGAGCGAACTAATGGCTAATGGGGTATTTGTAAGGCTGTGTGTTTAGGCTTATCTCTTCTGACCATCGCCCATTTCTCTATTAACCCCTTCAGCACAAGAGACTTCCCCAAAGCTGGATAAGAGCCACTGACGACGGCAGGAGTAAATTAAAACGGCATAGTTGTTTTGAAGATATTAACATTTCATGCAATATTTATTCACTGATGGAGTGAGACAAGTACGCTACTTACTACATATATGGATGAAGTCATGATAGGGCTTAAGACAAAATTGCAGAAAGGGCCATGAGCATTGTAATTACTGTAACTTTAAAAACTGGAGTATCTCAAATCTGAAAGGGTTTGGCACTCACTGTTCACCTTGACTGGCAACGAACTGACTATATGAAAGGCATATGAGAAACGCATCCATAAAAAAAAAAACAGGGGGAATAAAGAAAAACGAAAACTACACTTACAGATGGTTAAGCCTGTGAGGTAAAGCCAGGATTCCGTGGGCTTGAATGGAGTGTGCATAATTGTGTGTTCCATTTCACTGAGCAACTATTGAATATTCCCACTTTCTCTTTCTTTATTTCTAGATCTTATTCCACCCCTTCCATAGGCGAGCAAAAGGGTCATGATGATCAATAATAATAATAATAATAATAATAATAATAATAATAATAATAAACGCTTGATAACGCCATAACACTGACGAAATAAGGTTAGGGTGATGAAGATTTGATGATAACGAATAATTACGATGATGATAATGACAATGACAACGCAGAGTGAGAACCAGCCTTAGCCAAAACAAATTTAGGTTCAATTTCAGAAAGACTCACCCACACATTACCAAATTATCGTCATCTGGGGAAAATAATGCGTTCGGACCCAGGCGCGTTCAGAAGGGCGACACTTTTACGAGCAGAGAAGAACCATAATTAGGGAGTAGGGTGGATAGGAACTCGACTACACGGTCCTACGGGTGTATTTATGAAGGTCCCTAATCTACACCTAACTCTTAATCTTCTCTCACTCCTACTCTTCGGTCCCCGTGACTTCAAGATGCCTGGTGTCTGTAGAGCTCTATGGTCGGAACGCAGTTATTACACACTAGGGTTCAATTCCCAGCGGTGATCAGAGGTTTATTTCTTACACGTAAAACTCAACCAGTGAGGGGGCGAAAGGATGGGAAGGAGAGGTGAGTGAGTGAGAGGCAAAATGACAAGGAGGGGTGGAGAGGGAGTGAGGAGGGAGCAGTGAAGAGGAAGGGTTGAGGATAGATTATAGTACGTTAATCTCTGGTCCTCACACTCCGAAGAGGTAGAATGGCACTGGTGTTGTTACTGCTTAATGTTACATATTTCAAGGACAAACAAAACTCAATAGCAATCAACTGTTAGCAAATGTCGTTTTGTTTTTCGTATTCATCACCTCAGTATCATTCACTATAATTTGTCTGTGGAGTGTATGGTAGATGCATGAGTGAAGGCAAGTGTATAATGTCTTATTCACAATTTAGGAACAGTTTAGTTACAAGAACGATACCGGCGACCTCACTGTACGGTAGTCTTTATACTCAACTTCGCACAATAATAATAATAATAATAATAATAATAATAATAATAATAATGATTTTCTTACCTTATATAACACTCTTAGGTTTCCGGAATCCAGTTCTACCTCTCAATCAAACCGACTGAAAGGCGCAGTAAAAATGCGACGTGTGTTCACTACTGTTAAGGTCCAACTGATGATAACTTATTTTTGAGCGTTCCTACCTTTCCTGTAGAGTCTTTCTTTTCTAGTCTGGGCGTCTTTCCTCTCCCGATGAGTTTACAATTAATTATTCAACTGATTAAATAAAGCACAAGAGACAATTGCACTACCACCTCTCTCGTTTCTATATTCATATAATTTCATCCTCATTACAGTCTACCCTAACTCTGTCTTGGGAAACCGAGGATTAGTATGAAAAAAAAAAGTTTGATATTTTTAAACGGTAACCGAATACACATTATCACGGCTCGTCATCACGCCCCTCCCCCTCACATAACTAAGTTGCCAAATCTATTGACTGACGCCAGCTAATTACAGTCCTCAAATGACATCTTCAGCGTTTACTGTGACATTATTACATCCTCTGATTCACTTATCCTTCAGGTGATAACGGAGGAATGTGACAGAATTGGCAGTATAGTTGGGAAGAAAGCTTAAGTAACCATTTCCTCCCACGCATCCTGATTCACGCACCACCGCCACCCCTCCTCCCCCTCCCCCCAATCCACTCCCCCACCCCACATCCCCCTCCACCCCATCCACTCCCCCTCCCCACATCCCCCTCCACCCCATCCACTCCCCCTCCCCACTCCCATCCCCTCACACCTCTGTCTCTCCTTCTACATCTCATCCACCCCCGTCCCGACCTCCATCCACCCTGTCGCTCCCGCACCTGCCTTCCCCCCCCTCCCTCCCTGGCTAGTTCAGAGCAGTACCCCGACTTATGAACCTAGAGATTTGAATGCCAGGTGTGCACAACCCGTACACTTCTACGCCTTGTTTTGTATTTTTTCTCTATTTTCAGACTTTTATATTTTAGCCTACAATACACTCGCTGACTTAAGTTAAAATGATCCTTTAGACACAGCGAGAATCAATAGAAAAAGGACGTCTATGGAGTGAAGGGGTTAAATAATGCATGATTTACAACGTAGCCAACTTTGTAGCATTGTGAAGCGGCCGAATGCATGTGGAAAATATCACTAGATTCACCTAGGTTTTCGCTTGCAGATTTCCGTTGCTATCCCACTGTACTCTCCACCTTCCTCTCCCCTTTGCCTGCCCCCTCCTCCCATCTACCTCCTCCTCCTCCACACCTCCTGTCTCTTCCAACTAGACGATAATGCAGTGCCTCCTTCTTTATGACAGCATCAGATTACATTCCTGCCATCAAGAGACGATTTTATTTAGCCTATGTGAGCACCCTAATAGTTAGTTGCTGTTGTTGCTGGTATTACTGTGGTACCAGGGTCATCTTAACGGGAACCCAATGGACTGAAGGCTGAAAATACTCTATACGTTGCTGTCCATCGTCCTCCTTTCGGGCGATAGGGAGGGAGTTGAGGGACAGTTGCAAACCTATAACCGGAGCTGCCCAGTTATATCAGCGTCACCACGTGAAGGCGCCTCACTTCACCAGCAAGAGATGTGGTGAGAGGAAGAGGCAGATAAGCAAGATTGAGAGACCGTCAGTAATTTATGCCTACTTACTACACGGGGGTCATTAAGGCAAACGAAAGCTTTTGCTGAATTACAATCTTCCCTTAGAATACGACACACAATAATCGAAGTTACATCCAGGTTCCTAATTGTACTAATGGGTGAAGAGGAATGTTGGGGAAACACAGGGATGAAGCAGGCCATCAACCAGTAGTTCAAAATGAAAATAAGCTGGGAGAGAGAATTTTCCTGCTGGGAATGTCACAGGGTGGTGATGGTGATGAAGAGGAGGAAGAGGAGGAGAAGGAAAAGGGGACGGAGGAGGAGGAGAAGAAGAAAGAGAACAAGGAGGAAGATGAAGGGGATGAGGATCATGAGGAGGTTTACTGAGGTTGTGAGGAGTACGCTCACAATCAGCAGAGGAATAAAGATAAAAATCTAACTGTCGAGTGAATGATGGTCTGTAAGACAAAATAATTTGTTCAAAGTCCCTTTTTTCCCTGCGAACACGACCTGCAACTGTTGATTGTACATCCAGGTCTTTGGTCAGAGCACAGGGCGAGGAGTGCTCCTGTTGTGGACCCAGGCTTATCTGAACATGAATCTGGTGGAACTTTAGTTGAAGCTGCCTTTTTCATGCAGTCCACAATCTTCCTTTCGGGGGACAGGGAGCGAGATGAAGGGTGTTTGTATAACTAGGCAGTCCGTCATATCAGTGCTACTACGTGAAGGCGTCCCCTGCCGGTACCTTAAGTAAACTGTATACGCAGCGAATCTCAGAACCGAATATATCCCGAAGGTGTGGGTTGGCAGCTCTGAGTAGAACGAAACCTCCGCCAACGAAGGACAGGGAAGGGACAGAATATGGAATGCAGGACAGACCCCAACCTCTCTCCTTCCCTCCCACTCTCTCCCTTTCCTTCCTTCCTCCCTCCCAGTCTCCCTTTCTCCTCCCCACGTCACTACCAACTATAAGAATGAGACAGACTACCCTCGTGTATTGCCCTCCCTCTCCCCCTCCTCCATTTCCCCTACAACATCCTCCTCCCCTCCCCCCCCCAGTTATAGCCCTGTAAAAACAGGTTCTGATCTCGTACTTATAAAGGATCCAAATCAATTTACAGGTCTCCATAAGAGTTAACTATCCATTATCACAAATCTTCTTACTTTTCACAAGTCACCTTAATATACAGTATAACTTGCTCGTAAAGTGTTTGGTACGTGTGTCAGTGAAGACAAGCGTATATACAAACAGTCTTACACACAATTTAAGCTGAGGAGAGTTTATAAGTACAGGTTCCGGGCCCTTTAGATGAATTAAGCAGGATAAGGGTATTTGCAGAGTGTATTATCCGGTGGTTCTTTAGCCTGTGGGGCGGAGCAGACAATATCGAAGGCTTGAGTGGTGAGTGAGAGAAGGCTTATCTGTCTGTCTGTCTGTCTGTCTATCTATCTATCTATCTATCTACCTATCTATCTGTCTATAGCCATGGAATGTGTGAAACGATTTACTAGGCAATCTGATAGATTTCTCCCATTCCTGTAATTTCCTTTCCTTTTTTTGGACCTTTTCCCTTCTGTGTGTTAGTGGGAAACAGGATTAGGAACGACGATCATGTTTGCTGATGTATTATAAAGACAATTACTTTCAGACGCTATGCCCATATGGAGCAAATGGAGAGTGAGAGACTGAACAGGAGAGCGTACTGTAAGAGAGCAGGGTGACTGGAAACAGAAGAATGTCTAAAACGAGATGGGGAGGTAAAGTGGACGAGCACAGCCATAAGGGAGGGCGGTGTGTTGAGGAGAGAGCAAAGCATCGTTAAGGAGTAGGAAGAGGAGTGGACAGAGTGTTCGGGAGAGGTTGAAGGGGCTTTTGTCAACACTGAAGTACCAGGCGCCACCACCTTCATCAAGAGGAAAGAGTGACGAATGCTGCGTTTCCTGTTAAATAATTGTGTACTTCAGCAATGTCTGACGATCATGATTATCACTCAGTGCTAACTTGTGGACGGAAGTCAGATGATTATACCTTATCCTGTCTAAAGTAATGCTGGACGACTGTAGTTTTTCCCGTCAAATTACAGAGTACCAATAGAGTTATATCCAACGATTGTAGCATTGCTTCCTGTTAAATTATAGAGTAAATAAAGTGATATCCAACGATTATAACACCATTTCATGTTACATTATAAAGTACAGGAGTAATGTATCTGTCTGTCTATTTACTGTCTGGCGACGCATCTCTACAAAATGACCTCCAGGCATTTGTGTCCCTATTCAGTAACGACCACCCTCTCCCCACCACGATCCACCACTCTCCCTTAAATACTCACGCACCATCTTTGCAACCCGTTCTCGTCCTCCTCTCCCTCTTTTCGTTAATAATTGAGTACTGTTGTCCGTGTTTTAACTTGGCGGAGATTTGTGTCCAGTTGCTGTTTGCGTAGTTCCCCGGCCGAATTTGGACAAACTTCGCCTCTGCACCCTTTCCATAGCACTTCTACGTGATTAGCATCATATGAGTGTTAATCTTGTTACAGCTTAAAGGTAAAAAAGACAACACTGCGCCTCTTCATTCTTCCCACAGTGCTTCTTCGTGACTAGCACCATGTTCGAGCACTGATCTCTTGTGACCGCTCATTGGCACAATTGTAGTAATAAGAGTTTACAGCGTTTTCATGGCACTTCTTCGTGACTAGCATCATATTGTAGTCTTAATCGTTTTAATAGTTCAATATTCAAGGTAGTTTTAGGTCAAGTAAAAATGAACATAATATTGTAATGCTGCTCCCCTCCTTGTTCTCGGTCGTCCTCTCCTTCTCCCGTCAAATGATAGAGCAGTTAATCTGTTTTTATCTGATGGAACTGGGCCACTCCCACAACCTGAATATTAAGCCATGATTGTATTCGATGTCTTAATAATGAGGTGGGAATAAGTCGGTCTGTTTACTAGTGAAGGCCTTTTGGTATCTTCGTCAGGATAGAACAGACACGCCATACTGTTGTTCCTCTCGGTCTCCCTCCCCTTCTGCCGTTAACTGATGGAGTACCAGAGCGTCCCTGATCGACCGAGGTTCTTGAGGTACGGAAATTGTGGTCGTGATAAGATCTGTGGAGTGGACACACTGGGGGGAATATCGGATGGGGAATGTTGTGCGGAAATGAACTGATAATATGTTGTGTCGAAGGATGGATACCTGGACCCTTCTGTGTGTGGGGCAAGGGAATGAGGGACGGTGGGTACGGGTGCTGTGGGAAGGGAAAGAGGGACGGTGGGTACGGGTGCTGTGGGAAGGGGAAGGGAAAGAGGAACGGCAGGTAAGGGTGCTGTGGGAAGGGAAAGGGGGACAGTGGGTACGGGTGCTGTGGGAAGGGAAAGGGGGACAGTGGGTACGGGTGCTGTGGGAAGGGGAAGGGAAAGAGGGACGGTGGGTAAGCGTGCTGTGGGAAGGGGAAGGGAAAGAGGAACGGTGGGTAAGCGTGCTGTGGGAAGGGGAAGGGAAAGTGGGACGGTGGGTACGGGTGCTGTGGGAAGGGGAAGGGAAAGGCAGACGGTGGGTAAGGGTGTTGTGGGAAAGGGAAAGGAGAGAGAGATTGGAAAGAGAGAGGGGGGAGGGGAGGAGAAAGAGACAAGAAAAGTAGGATTTTTTTTTTTCTTTTTTTAATGCAAAGAAGAAGGGATGCCTGGAGTCCCTTAAAAAACTGAACATTCCAAGATAAAAGAACGAACAAGAGAGAGCCAAATTTAGGAGCCGTTCATTTCCAGATGCCTGGACACATTGCGTTTAAAAGACTGGAGGTCATGGGCATAGGGAAATACAGGCTGAGGAAGGCAGATCCAGAGATGACCTTTTGAATATATAAAGGATTAAGAATATTGATTAACTCGTGCATTAGAGAAAAAAAGACAGACAAAGGGGTAAGAGTGCATTGCCCTACCGGTGCTGCTTGCCTGCCTTAATGGAGGAGAGACGCAAACAGACGGTTCAGAAGCGCAGTGACCACTGAAGCAGCGATAACAAAAAGACGCAACGATGTGACGAAAGACTGAGGAAGTCAGTAAGAGAAAGGGGAGAGAGGAAACGGAAACAGGAGAGAGGACATTAGGAGGAAAAATACGAAACAGGGAGATAGAGATATAGGCAAGTTGATGAAATGAAGGGAAGGAGGAAAGAACAGACGATGCAGCAATAAAACGGAATGAAACTACCTTACGAGAAAACAGGGACAGAAGAAAACAGTGATTCACGCTGAGAGAAAAGGAACACATTAAGAGCATAAGAGAGGAAGTGAAAATGGGGCAAAAAGGTGAATACGAAGTGGTGAAGAATGACCGAGAAAAACATTACCACTTCCAATACCAGTAAAGTCTAGTGCTGTCTTCTCCATCCTGACTTCCTAGCGAATTAATTTACCTCTTGGGACACCACTTGTATTGAACGAGTAAATGAAAGCTCTAATCTAAATTCTCAAGCTGAATAAAACCGTCTGGAGGTAGAAGGGGTAAGGTATAAGGGACGCCATGGTACTGAAAGGACGTGAAAGGTGAGACAGAATATACCTGAAGAGAGAACGGGAAAGAGAGGGTTCATTAATATTAAGGAGAGATGCAGGTAGAAAAGGAAGGGACAGGAAATAGGATGGAAAGTTTTTTTTTTTTGTGTGTGTGAGAGAGAGAGAGAGAGAGAGAGAGAGAGAGAGAGAGAGAGAGAGAGAGAGAGAGAGAGAGAGATGGAGACAAACAGGAGGAATGAAATAAGAGGAATCAGAGAGAGACAAGGAAGAATGAAGGAGTGAATCAGGAGAGGTGAGTCACGAGGGGGTGAGGCAGGAGGACAGGCAGATGGGGTAAGGCAGGAGATATGTGAGAAAGGGGAGAGAGGAGGCAGTAGTTCTTTGAGGCAGGGGGATGGGAGTGAGGTAGGAAGAGGTGAGGCAGGAGATATGTGAGAAAGGGGAGAGTGGAGGCAGTAGTTCATTGAGGCTGGGGGATGAGAGTGAGGTAGGAAGGGGTGAGGCTGGGAGACGGGATGTGAGGAAAGGAACAAGAGGGTAAGGCAGACGGATCAGAGGCAGGAGGAGGCGAGAGGCAGAGGGAGGTGTGGGACAAGGAGGGAGGTAAGGCAACAGAAGGAGAGGCTGGCGAAGGGGTAAAGCAGGGGAAAAGGGTGAGGTAGGGGGTTGTGGGGGGTGGGAGGTGGTACTCCCAGGCCGGCCAGGTGTGAGGGCAGAATAAAGACCCTGCATTCCTCTCGTCTTTAATTAACCGATCTTTAAACCCTTGGCTTCCGGGGGGTCTGGCCGGGAATGAATCAAATCATCCGTAGGTAGCAAAAATACACCAAAAAAAACACGTCACCGGAATAATGGGGTTAATGAGGCGTGTGTGTTTTAGAATTCCCTGCACCACCTCTCTCACACACACACACACACACACACACACACACACACACACACACAGGTAAACGCGGATGATTCTCGGCAATATAATTTGATGATGGAAGCAGCGGGAGGGAGAGCTTGGTTTGTCCTGTGTGTGTGTGTGTGTGTGTGTGTGTGTGAGAGAGAGAGAGAGAGAGAGAGAGAGAGAGAGAGAGAGAGAGAGAGAGAGGCTCCGTAGTGACAGGCGAGGATGGTGGCCAAGGCGGGGGGTCAACATTCCAAATTGTTTTCCTTTCCCAGACATTCATAGCGAGGCTGAATTTACATAAACAATACCCCTCCCCTACCCCATACCCATACCCGTCCTTCCCCTCCCCTACCCCGTACCCATACCCGTCCTTCCCCTCCCTTACCATCTCTCCTACCCTTCTCACTCCTCCCCACCACCCCTCTTTCCTTCCCTCCCTTCCCTACCTCTTCCTCCACCTCTCTCCTTCCTTCACTCCTTCCCCTACCCAGCCCTTCCTCCTTCCCCATACCCTTTCTTTCCCTCCACCTTTCTCTCCTTCCCTCTCTTCCGTACCTATGAACTCCTACTTCCCCTTTACCCTTCCCTCCAGCTCCCACTCTTCCACTTTTCTCTCCCTTTCTCCTCCCTCCAATTCATTCTCCCTACCAATTTCTTCCTTTTCATTCCCTTCACTCTCCTATCCTCTCCCTTTCTCTCACTCCTTCTTCTCCATTCCTTCCCTCTACTCAATTATATTTCTCTGTTTTCCTTCCACTTCGTACCTGTCACTCACCTTCGTTACCTCTCCTCCTTTTCCCTCCCCTGCTCCTCCTTCCCTTTCCTCTTCCCTGCCTACCACACTCTTCCTTTCCCTCTACCCTCTTCTACTCTTCTTCCTTTCTTTTCCCTTCCCTTCCCTCCCTTTTCCTTTCTCTACCTGCCTCTTTCCTTCTTTTCCCTCCACTCACCTTCATTCACCATCCTTCCCTCCAACTTCCTTCACTGTTCTTCCTTTTTCTTTTCTTTCTTAGCTACCTTCTTCCACTCTTCCTTTCTCTCCCCTTCTCATCTCTCCCTTTCCTCTTCCCTACCTGTCTCTTCCTTTCCCCTCTCCTCTACCTCCATTCCCCCTCCTTCCTCGTTCGTTCTCTCCCCTTCGCCCTCTCCCACGTCCACGTCTCTTCTCCCTTCTCGCCTTCCCTTCCTTCCCCTCGTCCCTCGCCTCTCTGTTTCCTCCCTTCCCCATCCCATTCCTTTAGGTATACTTTCCCTTCCATTTCCTTCCCTCCTATTTTCTTTTCCTTTCTCTCCCCTTCCCTTCATCCTCCTCCATTCCTTTCCATTTCCTTTCCTCCCCCTCTCCCTTCCTCCTTCCTTCCCTCTCCCTACCTTTCCCACCACTTTCCTCCTCTTCCCTGTCTCCTCCCCTTGTCTTTCTTCCCTTCCCATGCCCCTGCCACAGCCTCTCTCCCTTCCTACCTACTCGTCCTCCTTCCTTTTCATTCCCATACTGAAGCCTCTCTCCCCCACCCACCAAACCCTCTGAGATAAGCCGTACAGGAAAATTGTGAGAAGTAGCAGCTTGTATGACTGAAACGCCGCAAACTTGACAAAAAAAGGAAGACTCAGGGCTAAAAATGAAATAACCTTGAGTCTTTAAAATTTCTCTTTAATTCATTTATTGTAATGTACTTTATAGTGTTACTTTTTTAATCACTGGAGAGAGTGTGAGAGAGAGAGAGAGAGAGAGAGAGAGAGAGAGAGAGAGAGAGAGAGAATGGGGGGGGCAGGTCTAGGAATAATGTACGAGGTGTCAGTGAGCTGGCATACATTATAAGGCGGCGAGAACCAGAAGAGGGGAGCGTCTGGTGTGTGTGTGTGTGTGTGTGTGTGTGTGTGTGTGTGTGTGTGTGTGTGTGTGTGTAAGAAGGAAATGGAGAGAAAGGGAAACAAAAAATGGAGGAAAATAATAGAAATTATACATATACTGAATATATATATATATATATATATATATATATATATATATATATATATAGATATATATATATATATATATATATGAGAGAGAGAAAGAAAGAGAATGGGGTAATCGGTGGAGTGCATGATAGGGTGATAATTGGATTAAAATAGGGTGAAAATATGAAGGGTGACGACCAGGATGAGGTATGATAAGGGTATGATAAAAAATAAAGAATGACAGGGTGAGAACTAGGATGAAAAATGACAGGGTGACAAGACTAATGAAGGATGAAGGATGACAGGGTGAGAACCAGGATGAAAGACCACAATCTGAGTCTAAAAACTAAACAAAATAGGGTGAAAACTGGAATGAAAAAATGATAGGATGAGAGCTAGGATGACAGGGTGAGAACTAGGGTGAAAAATGATAGGGTGAGAGAACTACAAGGGTGAGAACAGCCAGACAAGCCAATGACAAGGTGATGACAAGTAAGGGTGACATCACGCTAAAAGGGTGACAGAAAAAACGATGGAGAATGACAGTTTTGACACAGGATGAAATAGGGTGATGATATGGGTGACAGGGTGAGAGTCGAGGGTGAACAGTGGCAGGGTGAGGACAGTAAAATATAAACCCTTCAATGCCTTAACGTCATTTCTCGTTCTATTTAGGCAATTTCTTTTTCTTTTTAGTTTCGGAGAGATTAGATGATGTCTTATTTCTAGCTAGGTCAGGAGATCTGTTAACATTTTTTCACTAGCGATTTATTCTGCACATCGCACTCCATTATTCTCTTGTAGGTTATTAATGCAAACCATGTCGATATTAATGCTGCATAAACGACATACAATAGAATGCTAGGGTACAGTACACAAAATAAGTTGGTAAGTATAATGTGTTACGGGGCCTTCCACACCACACACAGTAGACATCTCCACACTTTCAACGCCAGAGGGCTTTCCAACGCTGAGGAAAATCGTCTGGGGGTGGCAAGAGCAAGCTAAGGGAAGACGTACTCGCAGTGAAGGGGTTAGGGAAGCTGGGTGTAAGCTGGAGGGTGATAGGGTGAAAGCCGGAATGGAGAGTTGATAGGGTGGGAATGAAGATGGATGGATGCTACGGACTGGAGCAACTAACCTCATCAACCCGACGACGTGTTTTTTAGTGGGGTGTTTCTAAGGGTGGCTCTGTCCGTCTGTCGCTCACTAACAATTTTCGGACTTGAGGTGCTTTACTCCTGTAGACTTTAGCGACTTTAATGAAGCCACGCCACACCAAACAGCACTACACCACATCACACCACACCACACTACACCATACCACACTACTGTACACCACATCACACCACACCACATCACACCACACCGCACTACACCACATTACACCACACCACACCACACTACACTATACCACATCACACCACACCACACCACACCACACCACATCACACCAGACCACACCACACCACACCACATCACACCACACCACACCACACCACATCACACCACACCACACCACACCACAGCATACAAACAAACCTGCCTACACCGCCCAATCTACCGCAGTTCAGTATATTTAAGGGTATAGGACCGACCTACTTCCCTTGATGGCATTACAAGATCCATCAACTTTCTATCACCTCTTTGGGATCGAACCCGTGCAAGTCTCTCACTCCGTCTGGGGCGTTCCAACCACTACACCACCAGGGAGAAAATATGGCATTATGGTAAGTAAATGGGATTCTGGGTGAAAGGCTTAGTAAAAGAGAGAGAGAGAGAGAGAGAGAGAGAGAGAGAGAGAGAGAGAGAGAGAGAGAGAGAGAGAGAGAGAGAGAGAGAAATCTATGGTGAAAGTTTTGGAGAATGGAAATTAGGCCGAAGCTACAGGAATAAAAAATAAAGCAATTACTGTAAGGCATTAAGGAATTAGCTCTCATGAAATATTATATAATGTATTGCCGATGCTACCAGAATGGGGAGGGGGTGGGGGAGGAAGGCATGTACAGAGATGGGGAAGGAAGGGGAAGAGAGGGAAAAGGAAAGGGAAGAGAGGGGAAGAGAAGTAGGAGGAGAGGAAGGGAAGAGATGGACGGGGTATGGAGGGGAAGGGAAAGGAGGGGGAAGGGAGGGGAAGACGACTGGAAGAGAGGTAGGAGGAGAGGAAGGGAAGAATGGAAGGGGTATGGAAGGGAAGGGAAGAGAACTGGAAGAGAGGTCGGAGGATAGGAAGGGAAGAGATGGACGGGGTATGGAAGGGAAGGGAAAGGAGTGGAGGGAAAGAAGGAGAAGGGAAGAAGAGTGGGAGAAGGAGGGCGGTGTGAAGGGGAAGGGAATGAAAGGAGAAGGGAAGGGAGAGGATTGGAGGGGGGAAGGGGAGAGGGGGATGGAAGAGGAAGGAGAAAGACAATGAGGGAGAGGATGGATGGTGGGAGAGAGAAGAGAGAAGCCGTAAACCCCTTCAAACCAACTTCATACTTTAAATCTCCTTTTGCTACAACCAGACGATTTTGTTCAACTTCGAAAATCCATCTAGTGCATAAAGGGGTTAATTAAGGCTGCATCCAACCCCTCCAGTTCCAACCTTCCTCCAAAGCTGAAGAAAATCGTCTGAAATGACCAAGAATAAACCTAAAATATGTCATTGGGCTGAAAGGGTTAAGGGGTAGGGGGAAGGAAGCGTTTAAGGGAAAGGGAAGAGGGATGAGAAAAATTGAGATGGATGGTGATTGGTGAGGTTTTTATGAGCGTGAGAGCTGTTGAATGGTGGGTGGAGGGGTGGGTGGAGGAGTAGAAGGGTGGAGGGGTGGGTGGAGGGGTAGAAGGGTGGAGGGGTAGAAGGGTGGAGGGGTAGGTGGCGGAATGGATGGAGGAGTACGTGAAGGGGTAGAAGGATGGAGGGGTGGGTGGAGGAGCAGAAGGGTGGAGGGGTGAGTGGAGGAGTAGATGGAGGGGTGGGTGGAGGGTTAGAAGGGTGGAGGGGTGGGTGGATGGAGGGGTGGGTGGAGGAATGGGTGGAGGAGTACGTGAAGGGGTAGAAGGATGGAGGGGTGGGTAGACGGGTAGGTGGAGGAGAGAGTGGTGGAGTGGGTGGAGGAAGAGGTTGAGGGGTGGGTGGTGGAATGGGTGGAGGGGTGAAGGGTGAGTGGGGGTGTGAGGTGTGGCAGTGTGCGGCGTAAGTGTCAAGTGTGACTGTGAGGTGTAACTGACGAAAAAAAAAGGGTAAACACATTGGACGACTTAAAAACAATATTGTGTGTGTGTGTGTGTGTGTGTGTGTGTGTGTGTGTGTGTGTGTGTGTGTGTGTGTGTGTGTGTGTGTGTGTGTGTGTGTGTGTGTCTCTTTCATTATTTTAACCACAAGGCAATATACCGTTAAGATGTTACTTTTTCAGCTTAAGGTAGGCCTCCACTACTAAGGCAGACAGCAACGACTACAAGTAATCCCTTCTTGCCACCATCACAAGACGATTTCGTTCAGCTAAGAAAAGCCTCTGGGGGGTGGGGGATTGAGCTGTATTTCACCCCTCCAATTGGAAAAGTCTACCGTAAGCTGAAGAAAATCGATTGATTTTTTTTTTTTTTTTTGACTGAGTTCTTTATTTAGCCAAAACAAATACAAAATATTTTACAATGGATCCGTACATTGAGAAGTGGCTGAGCCTTTGAGAGTAGAAGCTCTCGTAAAAGGCATCTGTAATTTAACAACATCGAAATGATCCTCAGAACATTTGACTTTTCTTAAATTGTGCTGATTATGTCTTTATCAGAACCAAAGTGATAATACTAAATCAACTCCTAACAAAATTAATATACTAAGATTTGTTATATAGAATTGTCTTTCATTCTAAATTAAAATAATAAAAAAATAAAATGACAAGGAAAAAAACAGTAATTCCTACATTAGTGAGTTTTGCATTTTGTACGATGACGACTCTTGTTTATCGTTCTTGCCAAGCCGAGACGATTTTATTCAGCTTATAGAAAAGGCCTCTAGTGCTGAAGGGGTTGACGAGGAAGGCGCTGAGGCAAGGGGAAGAAAAAAGGGAGGCAAGGGAAATGAAGAAGGGGAAAGGGGAAGAAGGAAGGCAAAGAAAAGGACTGAGAAAACAAAGTACTGAGACAAAGAAAAGAAAGTACTGAGGCAAGGGCAGGACAGAACTATAGTAAAGGGAAGAAAGAACTGAGGAAACAGGAAAGATGTACTGAGGAAGGAGAAAAAAGAACTGAAGCAAGATGATGAAAGAAATGAGGCAAGGAGAGGAAAGAACTGAAGCAAGGGGAGGAATGAAATGAGACAAGGAGAAAAATGAACTGAGGAAAAAGGAGAGAAGTACTGAGGAGGGAGAAGAAAGAAATGAGGAAAGGGAGAGAAAGAACCGAGGTAAGGAGAAGAAAACTGAGGTAAGAAGAGGCAAGAAGGGAGCGGCTGAGAAAATTAGAGAAGGAGTGAGGGAGTTTCCTGGGTGATATTGCCGACGAGCTAATGGTTACAAATTGCGGCTAGGGAGAGGCAGGGAGAAGCAAGGAAGAGGCTGGGGGAGGTAGGGGAGGCAGAGGGAAGTAGGGAAGGCAGTGAGAGGCAGGGTGAAGCAAGGAAGAGGCAGGGGGAGGCAGAGGGAAGTAGAGAAGGCAATGAGACGAAGGGTGAAGCAAGGAAGAGGTAGGGGGAGGCAGAGGAGGCAGAGGGAAGTAGGGAAGGCAATGAGAGGAAGGGTGAAGCAAGGAAGAGGCAGGGGGAGGTAGGGGAGGCAGAGGGAAGTAGGGAAGACAATGAGAGGAAGGGTGAAGCAAGGAAGAGGCAGGGGGAGGTAGGGGAGGCAGAGGGAAGTAGGGAAGACAATGAGAGGAAGGGTGAAGCAAGGAGGAGGCAGGGGGAGGTAGGGAAGGTAGTCAGAGGCGGAGTGAAGCTAGAAGGCATGGGGAGGTAGGGAAGGCAGGTCAAGACAGGGAGAAGCTAGGGAAGGCATGGAGAAGCTAGGGAAGGCAGGGAGAAGCTAGGGAAGTATGGAGAAGCTAGGGTTGGAAAGAGGAACTGGGGAAGGAAAAGGAAAGCTAGGGAAAGCAGAGAGAGGCTATGGAAGGCAGGCAGGAGCCAGGGAAGGTGGGGAAATAAAGGAGAGACAAAGGAGGCAGAGAACGGTAAAGGGAGGCAGGGAGAGACAGTGAGAGAAGAACAGGGATACAGAGAGAGACAGGGAGAGATAGTGAGATAAAGAGAATGGGTGAGATGGGAAGACTGAGACAAGGGACGTGGGTAGAGGCAAATGGAGGCAAGAGAAGACAAGCAGTAGGAAAAGTAAACAGAGAGAGGCAAGAGGAGGAACTGGTGAGCAAGAAACAAGGGGAAGTGGATGTAGGGGAAAGTAGACGGGGTTACAGGACGCAGGAAGAAGTAAGCGCAGGCGAGTAAAGACAAGCATATGGAACAATTATACCCACATTTGGAATACAATTTCACTGGGGAAGTAATCTACAGCAACTCGAATGAAAACCCTTGTACACAATCTTTTCTTTATTCCATTGTATCAAGTACCGACACTGACGGCAAGACAGAGGGATGGGAAATGTAGAGAAAGAAAAGAAAATTAAACAAACGTACTGAAAGTGATTTAATTGTGAAGATAGAGCAGTTTTGACCCGACTTGGATCCTCTTCAGTTCTACCCTCACAGTAATATAGTTTCATAATGTAAAATCATCCATTGAGTGAGGGACATCGAAGTCAGAACTCACTGTCACCCACATTTTTATATAAATATTATCCATTAATTTTCTTTGTCCCATATACTCGAAAACTCAATCAAAAGAAGTACCGACAGCTCTAACGTGCGCAGCAAACTGAAAAATGGAGGTTAACCCTGACAAATATACTCGTACGTGTAGGGAGAGCCAGGGTGTGCGTGAAAACTGCATGGGTCAAGAGGGAGGAGGAATGAAGAGGAGTGGAGGGAGGAAAGAGAAGATGAAAGGAAGGTGAAGGGAGTAGGGAGGTTCAAGAGGGAGGAAGAAGAGGAGTGGAGGGAGGAAAGAGAAGATCAAAGGAAGGTGAAGGGAGTAGGGAAGAAGAAGGATGGAGGAGAAAGAGGGAAAGGGAGTGAGAAGGTGAAGGGAGGAAGGAAGATGGAGGAGAAAGAAGGGAGGGAGAGGGAGAAGGGAGGATGGAGAAGGGAGAAGGCAGCAGGGAGAATGAGAGGAGAAGGGAGGCTGAAGGGAGAAAAGAGAAGGGGGGAGGGTGAAGGAGAATTAGGAAGAGAGGAGGGAAAGGAATATGGAAGAAAAGAGAAGGGAGAAGGAAGCAATTAGGAGGGCAGCCACAGTTACCTCACCTCCTCCCGCTGGGATGAAGGGGAGGAGGAGGGAAGATAGAGAGAGTGGGGGGGGGAGAGAAAGAAAGAGGTAAGGAGAAGGCGGGAAAGAAAAAGGGGGAAAGAAGGGGGTGGGAAGGTGGCACAGGTGGGGAAGGATGCGAAGGTGGGGGAAGGAGGGGGAGGTGGATGAACAGAGGTAGAGGAGAGGAATGGGAGGGGTGTAAGAGGAAGAAAGTAATAGGAGGAATGAGTGGGATTAAGAAAAGAGGAAAAGGAGTGAGGAAAAAATGGGGAGGGAAAAGGTGCGAAGGAGAAAGGCAGGGAAAAAGGTGGGGAGGGAAAGGTGCCTCACATGGATTAAAAAAAAAAAAAGAAGAAGAAGAAGAAGAAGTTTGGCCATTACTTCTTTATCTGGGGGGTGAGGGGAGGTGGGGAGGGAAAGAGAGGAGAGACGGAAGGGAGGGGGAAGGGGTAGGGGGAAGAGGAGGAAGAAGGAAATGGAAACGTCAGTAGAAGAAGGAAAAAAGAAGTGGAAAAGGATTAAGGAAAGAGGAGGAAAGGGGAAGAAGGGGAAGGAGGAAGAGGGGAGGAGGGAAGAGAAGGGGAAGAGTATATTGGCAGGAGTGGTAGGAGGAAACGAAGGAAGGAGGGGAGAGTTTGGAGGGGCGGAGAAGAAGGAGAGAAGAAGGAAGAAACGATAAAGATAAAAACGAAATGGGGAAAGAGGAAGAAAAAGTACAAATGAATCAGAATAGGGGGAAAAACCAAAGAAGAGGAGGAGAGACTCTGAGGATAGAAGAAAGGGGAAGAAAGGAAGAAAGAGGGGGTCTGGGGAAGGGGGAGGGGAACTAAAGAAGACATGAGACAGTATTCACAAACTCTTCTAAGCATATGTCGTATACAGGATTCCTTGTTCTTCCTTTGCTCATAAAACTACCAAAGTCTTCACGAGCAAATTTAATGGATATCAAAGCAGCAAAATAAATAAATAAATAAATAAATAAATAAAATATGCGATAATGGTTAATTGCAATGGAAACTTATTCAAATTGATTGGGAGTTTTTATAATTACGAGTGATGGCCATTTCCTCTCTTACTTACCCCCTTGTCGGCCATTCCCCTCCACGGCACCGTCTCCTTCATTACCATTTACCTGATATATGGTGCGGTATTCTGAGTGGTATGGGAGGCTTCGTAGCAAGTTTTCCTTAGCGATTTGTGTTGCATAATACACCTTAACAATCTACCTTTCTAATAACGACACAGTTTGCATCAATAACACACACACACGAAGCTACTGAGGTGTAATAAGCAAAATAAATCGCTAAGGAAGATGTGTTGAGCGATCTCCAAAGCCGCTTAGAATACGCCCCACGGCATCGGAGTCTGGTGGGTGTAGGAGGCTCCCTGACACCTCTCCCAGACCCCTTAACCCTCTCAATCCGGTGACGCATTTTCCACTTTCTTCTTGATACTCCAGACGATTTTATTCAGCTTTGAGGGGTTGGATACAGCCTTATTAACCCCTTCAGTACGAGGCCCTTACATAAGTTGAGTGATATCGCTGGAAAATAGGGCGAATATAATAAGGAAATAAGTCATCGGACTGAAAGACTTAATTCTGATATTTACGTCTTAATCTCTTCACTGCGATGACGTCTTTGTATTTTTCTTCTAGCTTAGGAGGGCACTATGTACTAAGTTTGTTTTCACCTGATGGAACTGGCCTAATGGTCTATTCCTACAACATTAATACTAAGCCGTGTTTGCATGAAACTCGATCAGCCTTAGTCATAAAGTAAGAAAGAGTCTCCTTGGTTACTAATCAAATCAACCCTCAGCTCTGACTACATGTGATCCTCAAATGAGCTGGAAGGAGTTTGGAATCTTTGTCAGGTTGTAGTGAAAGGGTTAAAGATGCTTTAATTTACCTCGTTCATCTTACTGACAGTGTGAGGTGACAAACTGCAACATAAATACTCCACAACGACCCGTAAAGAGAAGGGGTGCAAAAATGGATAGCCCGTTCACTGTATTTAAAGCGGTCAGTCATTTGAATTATGCCTATTGACTGCACGAGAGCCATTACGATTTTTAAGCCAACAGGAATATGACCCTTAATCTCAGCCTGTCACCCCAAGATACCTCGCTTCACCTAGTTTAGGATTCACGCTCCGAGTACCGCAGCCACCAAAGCCGTGGCACGCGAAACGCACGCCGAGACCCATAACCCCTGGAAGCAGCGTGTCAGGTGTCAAATCCCACCTCTGTAATCCCCAACCACCGGTGCACACTCGCCAGCCATCGTTTATGCTCACCCTCTAATCCTACCTGTGGCTGAAAGGAAGTAACAGTCAGGGTTTCACGCCAAATACCTATCCAGTGTTAAGGTGGTGTGCTCTTTTTACCCTAACTTGGCCTAAAATTGCCATCTCCCCATCTTGAATGCTGAGTTGTTGCATTGGGATAACTCTAGGATATGATGCTGAGCACGTAGAGGTTCTGTGGAAAGGAGTCGCAGCAATGTCTTACTCTGCCACTGAGCTACGTGACATAAGCCGCAAAAGGACGAAAATCTGGGCAGCAATATTAGTGTCAAAGAAGTAGAGTTAGACGTTTTGCTAGAATACATGAGGAACTGTTGGCATTCACACTTCTACACGTGCAGTCTAGGAACAAAGAGGCTTTATTTGTAGACTCTCCTTCAGCTTAAGTTGTCCATAAGATTATTTGCATATACATTTGTCTTTACTCTTGTAGCTGCCGGTGAATTTTGAATAAAAATGAAAATGACAAAATACGAGAACCAAACCGATTTATGATGAGGTAACTATACGACTTTTCAGGGAAACTGACTAGAATCCTTTATACACACAACCCTGTGGCTCAAAAGTATGCGTAACAGTGGCTGGGCAAAACACAATAGCTTATCTCTCCACCTTAGCCGCGCCACGCCACTCGCCTCATCTCCGGTGCACACAGGTAATCCGGAAGCTGCCATCATCCACCACGTCAGTCCTCTCCTATGTCGCTGTGGCAGGTACCGTCCACCCCAGTCCCGCGGCTGCAGGTAGGCTTCAAATTTCAAGCAATATCTTTAAATCCAGAGGAAATACAGAGTACTTCTTAAGTCGCCTGGGCACTCTAGTATGCGTCCCTTAAGCAGGTCCATCCAATCGAATATAAACAAACCCATGGTAGCCATATCGCTCGATTCTTGAAGCCTGCCTGTAAATGGAACACTGATGGGGAATGTGTAATTAACGGTGCCAGTCTTGTCCCCCCCTCCTACTTTCTCCATGAACACTGAAAATCTATCTAGTGAACCCTCAGCATTCGACATTAGCATCTTTAGTCCCATGACGTACACTTTATTTTATTACCGTTATCTGTATTGTTTTTTTTATTTACATGGAATAAGTTTGAATATATCCGGTGGAGCCTGAATTCCAGGGGCTTGAATGGCGACTGAATGAGTGTGTGCCCCAACCAAATGGACGCATTTGGGTTGGTATCTCATTCATTCTTTTTTTTTTTTTTTTAACATTCTAGGGTGGAAAAATAGATCTAGATGATGATGATGATGATGTGAGAATTTCGAACAGGAGGGGTTAACTATAGCTCCCATTAACCTACTACACAACAAGGCAACCTTTAGTTGAATAAAATGATCCCAAACAAGCACATACGGGTACACACAGACGAACGGAAAAGAAAGAAAAATACATGCATAGGCGCGCGAGCACAAATGCATGAACTGTACGGACACACACACACACACACACACAAGCATCCCTCAGGTACAATATCCCTCAGGTAAATCACAAGACAGAACCGGGTGGGCGGCCAGGTAAAACAAGGAGCAAGTAGGCCTATAAGATGCGGCCAGGTGAGCTAAGGAAAGGGAAGTGCACAATTATAGGAGGCTAATTACAGGTGTGTGTGTGACAGGTGAATGGCCGGTGGAGGTGCACCGCTTCATTACTCATTACACTCTACCTCTCAACCCATGTCCTCATTTCGCCCTTATTTTCCTTTCGTCCTGCTTCATTACTCACTGTCTTCTTCCTCTCAACCCGTTCTTTATTTCGTCCCAAATTTACGTCTGTCCCGTTTAGTTTCTCTTAACCTCCTTCACTGTAAGTTGCTCTAAAGCAGAAGGAAATCGTCTGCTGAGAGTTACTCTTCACAACGACTACTACATTGCTACTCTATATTCTTCCTGCCTTTCCACTAAAATTTCCTACAGATCTTCAACCCTGCAAAGTAATGTTTCTGTCAATTATTCTGTGCTGCTGAATTGAAGGGAGGTGTACGATGTACATCCTTCTCTAGAGATAAAATCCACGATGGTATCAGCCTTAATGCCTCTTGTGCAGCTGATGGACATAAATATGATGTAACTAAAGTACAAAAAAAGACAAATACTAAATATACTGTTGCCTGCCAGTGGAGGACATCCTGTTGCATTGCTATTCTATCTGACACCCTTGATATTAAAGTGTCGTACTGATAAGCCTAAGGCCAAACCAAGTACTGAAAACCAGAATGTCTTCATGGGTTTGTGTCTGTGTTACTCAATTATAATCATTTTTAACCTTCAGAGTCTCTTAATCCATTCATTACGGAGGGTTTGTTTGTAAATGAATGTCATGTGACAAGAATATCAAAGAAACTAGAGAGGTATTTGCAGGCAAGTACAGGACATTTCCCAGTGTCTGTTTCTTACACAATACGTTGCTACATGTGCTCGTGCTCGTATCTGTCTACCTACAGCCTGATGCCAAAACTCTGTAAGGGGCGGCCTCAAACAAATCCATGTCGCCCTGTCTTCTACCATTTGGCTGCCCTCCCTCCAACTCACACACCCCTCCCGTATTCCTTCATCTCATACTGGTGTCCCCCTTCCCCTGTCTCCCTCCACCTCACTCCTACATTGTCTCTCATTTTCCATGCTCCCCACATGGTCAAGCCATCTCAGATTATCTCTTACCTTTTTCAATCACTTTTACCTCGAAGCACGTTTCAGTAGAGATTGATAACACTCAGACAAGCGACAGCTGCACATAAAAATGTGTTTGTAGCTGAAATGTTAAGAAGATAATTTCGTCGATAAAACATACGTCCTACAACATATTGAAAGGTAAAGAGTTATGTCGTGTTTATATGTTTTACTCAGTGTTAGATTATTGTTCTGTTTATAGCAATGGTAAGCCGAGTATTTACACAGACATATTTGAAAAGCTAACTCCCCTTGTCCCATGAAACCAACAGGAGGCATCACGAACAAAACAGGAAATGCGTCAGGTACGGAAAGGGTGAAATCGTCAGACTTTTAAACTCTTTAGTATAGTAAGATTAACTCTGATCCCATAACCACCAATACATTTTTCTAAGTTTAGGTCACACTACTCGTACTTAAGTGATTGAAGCCCACCACCACGTCTATCCATCATCCACTTCTAAGTATCCGCAATTACAGACACTTAAAGCTCAAGCACTGTATAATTTCTCTTCCTGGTTACTCCGGAAGTTGCTATTACGAGAAGTGGCCAAGCGGTACTGCTGGCCGAGAGAGAGAGAGAGAGAGAGAGAGAGAGAGAGAGAGAGAGAGGAGGTTAGGAGAAAGGAGTCGGAACCTAACCTAACCTAACTTTCCAACAACCCATCACCCATACACTCCCAGTCAGTCTATTACCAACCATTAATATTCCTTTTACTCTCTCTCTCTCTCTCTCTCTCTCTCTCTCTCTCTCCTTTTCAGTCTTCCTTCTCTACGCATAAGCAAGGACATGAAGGGTCCTGTGTGCCAAAAATTTTGATACGGTGAAGATTTTTCACCTTTACTGAGGAAGTACATAAGGACTGTTGTTGGATGTTACGTGAAGCCACAGTGATGACGCAGTTGGTCATCTATTCACCCTTAAGCACTGAAGATAAAAGGGTTATTATAAAATGCAACGTGAAGACAAAATTTTTATATAATTGAACGTATTTTCACCCTTATGGACAGGACAAAAGGAGTATTTTAGGATGCAACGTAATGCCCCCCACAAAAAAAAAAAATTCTGTGTAGCTGGAGATATTTTCAATCTTATACTTAGGGGACGTAAGGCTCATTTTACGATGCGATTTAAAAACATAAGGGCAGAATTTTTGATCCAGCGGAGCGACAAATTCGACTCACTGAGAACCATCATCATCATCATCATCATCATCATCATTTATCAACACATCCCCGCTGCCACCTCGCATTTTTTACCATCTCGGAAGTAGTTGTCCTCGTGCCTGTGTGTGTGTGTGTGTGTGTGTGTGTGTGTGTGTGTGTGAGAGAGAGAGAGAGAGAGAGAGAGAGATTAGGTCTATTTCTGAATTTGGTACATTAATATTAATTTGTATGTTATCTATGAAGTCTGTGTCGATATTAAAAAGACACTATTTACATGCAAGGGAATAGTGAAATGTAGTTTGCAAAATAAATCGCTAAAGAAGAGGTGTTTAGGTACTTCTAAGCTAACGATAATAAGGCCCAGTGTGTACAATATGAAGGAGGAGGAAGTGAGCTGGGGGGGAGGGCAGTCAAATGGTGGGTGACAGAGCGACGTGGAGGCGTTCTGTCTGCGGCCATCCTTTGCGGAATTAGGGAGTCGAGATATAGATAGATAAATAGATAGATAGACAGACAGACAGACAGACAGATAAACAGATAGATAGATAGTGTGACCGCCCGAGGAAGTAGGGTACTGTTCCTGCTACACGCCCACCCTTCCTCTCCTCCAGGTGGAATGGGAGTTATCAGAGAAGAAAAAGCACTTCCTTCAGGTGAGCCCAAAGCAGGTGTATTCCCACTGCATTACGAGACGCACTAAACATCGTCCACCTTAAGAATTCCGTCCTTTTGTAGTTTATTTCCTGTATCTCAAATGGAAGACTATAGCAGAATTACGGCTCTGCACCCTTTCCTTAGCACTTCTTCGTGATCAGCATATTCTGTATCTGTGTTAGTCCATATAAGGTTCACTACAGGACCGGACCATCCCCTCGCAGGAAGAGTGACAGCTAGAACCCTTCCCCATGCTGGTTAAGTATGAAACTACGGGGAGGTGACAATTTGGACTAAGTAAAGGAAATAGAGAAGCCACGAACACCTCTCCCTTAGCGATTATTCGGCATATTACTACATTACAGTCCCTTATTGTTTTTCTGTTAACGTCTATATAGCTTGTATCAATAATGTCCTTGTAGATGTTAACCCCTTCAGCACGGTGACGCCTTTGTTTTATTTTGGCCTCAGCAGATGATTTTACTGGGTTGAGGAAGGACCTTTAAATGGGGCTAGGTACTGACATCACATGACTACTTTTCCATTATAAAGCTCTCCTAAGCTGAAAAAAAAAAGTCTCGATCTGGCAAAGGATAAAATAAGAATGCACCGTAATAAAAGGCTGAAGTTGGAATAATAAATCGGTGCGGGAGGTGTGTTACGAAGCCTCCCAAGCTACGAAAAACACGGCATTCGGTCACGCTGAGACGCCACAAAAACCTACAGTGAGGCTTTAAATACCTTAAGGTGTCATACAGAGAATTTAATCGGTGAGGAAGGTGTGTTACGAAACCTACCACGCCACGGACAATACGGCATCCAGTCACGCTGAGACGCCACCAAAACACAACCATTCCCCGCGTCACCCACCGAGAAATAAGCCCCGGGCGACATAATTTACAAAAGACAATGGACTCGCCCGGTGGAGCCAAGCCGCAGGAATGAAATGGAAGCCATCAGTGTTTTCCCACGATGCGTAGCTATGACGAGGCGAGGTGGCCGCGGCAGAGTTACCAGCAGACTCGATAAAAACGTTTCCCTGGCTGTTTTAAACGTTCGTCGCGCTTTTCTATGGCTCGTGGTGGTTTACAGAGAGAATTTACTCGTAGACGTGACCTTCAGAGGTGTAAATTCATCCCCAGTGTCGAGGAATGTGCTCTTGAAGGATGTGAGGGAAGGTGAGAGGTGGCATCGGCCTCCCTCGGACACCGGAAGCCCCTCCATCGTCGGCTTCTTGAGATAATGTCCCGTAATGGCCACTATCCTTCTCGGACAATTGTTGGACATCCGGGTGACACTTGGACAGCCTCTGGTCAGCCCACAGCACGGCAACCCAGCCCTCAGGGTCTTGTCGGCCTGTATGATGTATTTGTCGGCCTGTATGATGTATTTGTCGGCCTATATGATGTATTTGTCGGCCTATATGATGCATTTGTCGGCCTGTATGACGCATTTATCAGCCTGTATGATGTTTTGGTGGCCTACGTAATGCATTTTTCGGCCTACATGATGCATCTGTAGGCCTATATGACGCATTTATCGGGCGGCTTACGGTGCCAGTATTAATTTCGCCACCCCCACCTTCCATCACCACTGGTCACACTTATTCACTACACTGCGGTATAAAAGTGTGTGTGTGTGTGTGTGTGTGTGTGTGTGTGTGTGTGTGTGTGTGTGTGTGTGTGTGTGTGTGTGTGTGTGTGTGTGTGTGTGTTATGCCATTACCCCCTTCAGGCCGGGAACGTCTTGTATTCTCCCCTTACTACCTACATACGATTTCTCATCTGTTCACAGGATAAGTCCGTCACAGAATTAGTTAAAGAAGAATCTAATATAACCCCTCCCCATTTCGAAGAGTCTCTCCCTAAGCTGAATAAAATCGTCTGGAGGCAGCAGGAATAAAATATAAAAAAGTTCCCGGATTCACAGCAAAAATGCGCTGGAATTTTTGTGGATATTGCTGCCTCTCTTCCCCCTCCCCCCTCCATCCTTCCTCCATCTTCTCTCTCTCTCTCTCTTCCTTCTTCCTCCCTCCCTCAGTTTCCTTCCGCCTGTCCTTTCCTCCTTCTTTCCTTCATCTCCCTTCTTCCTTCCTTTCTTCCTTTCCTTCCCCGTTCTTTTTCCTTCCTTACCCCCCCTTCCTCCTGCCTTCTTTACCTCTTACTTTCCTATAGTCCTCCTTTCCCTCCCTATCTTCCTCTCCTCTCATTTTTTTTTTTTCCCCTTTCCCCATCCCTCCTTCCTTCCCCTTTCTTCCTTTTCCCTCTCTCCTCCTCCTCTCTCTTTCATCTCCTTCTCTCCTTGTCCCCACTCTTTCCCTATACCCCCTCTTCTTCCTTTCTTCGCTCCCTCTCACGCTCCTTCCCCTCCTTCAATCCCTCACCTTTATCCTTCCTTCTCTCTCCAATCCACCTTGCCTCCCTCCTTTGTCCTATCCCTTCCTTTCCTAATTCCCTCTTCCACCCCTTCTTATTTCCCCCTTTCCTCTCCCCCTCCCCCTCCCCCTTCCCTTCCTCCCCTCCCCTCCCCTCTCCCATTCCTCCTGGTGCAAGAGATGGTCAAGGTCACGGTCAAACTCGAAAGGAAGGAAGGGGGAGGAGGGAGGAGGAAGGAAGGAGGATGTAAGAGGGAGAAAGAGAAGAAGATGACTAGGGGAGAGAGAAGGGAGGAAGAAGGGAGAAAGGAAGGAAGAAGGAAGATGAAGGGGGATGAAATATGTGGGACGGACCTCTTTAAGTGAGTGAACACATAAAATCACACGACACACCACAATACACCACAGCAAAGGGCATACCACAGCATAACACCACAACATACGACACACATCACACCACACACCACAACATATACCACATACCACAAAATACAGCATATACCACAACATGCAGCACACACCACACAGCTCAACATAACCCAAACACCACAAAACCACAATACACCACACGTAATATCACACACACACACACACACACACACACACACACACACACACCAGAGGACACAGGACACACACACACACACCAGAGGACACAGGACACACACACACACACGTAACACGGTACTGAAGTCGGTAGGAATGCGTCGCGTCATCTGCAGGAGCTTCTTCTTGCCAGTCCTTCCCTCTTTCCTTCTTTTTTCCTTCTTTCCTGCCTCCTTCCTCTTATGTTGGCCTTGCTACACTGTCCCTCCTTCCTTCCATTCATCCTTCGTCCGTTCCTTCTTCCCTCAATTTTGTCCTACCCTCCTTCCTTATGTTCGTTCCTTTCTTTTATTATTTTCTTAATATTTTCCTCCCTCCCTTTCATTTTTCATTCCAACAATGTTTCTTTCGTCCATCCATCAGTGCAGAATCACTTCATGGCAGCAGTACATTTATCAATTTTGTTATTATCACCATCAAATATATTCCGGTGTTTAATCTTCCCTGTTCCACGATAATAATGAGTTAAATATGTTGTTACGATGACGCCTGTGTTTTCAGTCAATTCTTGCCTCCATAAATCGATTTAACTCATCTCAGGATAATCCCCTAATGTCGAAAGGATTAACTGAAGACTTTACCTAAATCCCCCTCCCCGCAGTTTAAAGTTTCTAATAAGGTGAATATAATCGTCTGACAGCAGTAGGAATACAGTTAATAAGACCACCTCATTGAAATCGCTAATATTTACTGTCACACCTTTTCCCTCACGTATGTCTCCCATCCTTACTCCAGTCTCTCATTCTTTCATTCCTCCCTACTTGGGTTCTTCCTTCCTCTCCACTAATTCCATTTCGACGATCATACTTCTCGTGTTTCTTTTCTTCCTTTTTCCTCTCCTTATCTCTCCCAACACCACTTTCTTCATTCATTCCTTCTTTCATCCTTCCTTTCGCCCCCTTTTCTCACCATGACCCTTCTTCTCCTTCCTCTCTCCCCTCACTCCTTATAGTCAGACTTCCTTCCGTTCTTCCTTCCTTTGACACCTCACAACCACGCCTCTTTCCTTCACTCATTCATTCTCCCTTTCCCTCATCTTATTTAACTCCTTCTTTCCTTTCTTCCTTCCTTCCTTCCTTCCTCATCCTTTTAATCCCCCGCTTTACCCTCCCTCGTTCCTTTCTTCCTTCCTCACCTCAAAACACCTCATTCCTTCTTGCTATCCCCTTCCCTCACGTCTCACACCCCTCTTCCTTCCCACATTCCAGCCTTCCTTCCCACTTCTATCACCTCTCACACCCGCCCTTCCCTTGTCTGTTCCTTTTAGCTCTTTCCTCAACACTCACAACCAACGCAACGACTGGCCTCATATCAAAGCAAACATTTAACCAATTATGAATAATTCTGGTTGACTTTTTGGAGACGTTACTCTTCAGAAATAAACAGACGTATGAACGATGCTAGTAAAAGAGAGAGAGAGAGAGAGAGAGAGAGAGAGAGAGAGAGAGAGAGAGAGTAGTTTAGGCAAATGGAAACAGATTTGAGTTTTCAGTATTCCTTTTGTCTTCGTTTACATTCTATTCATTTTGTCTCATATGTGTGTCTTTTTATTTTCTGATGTTTTTTGTTTTTTTCTAGACCTACCTAAATTGTAACCCAGAACTGTTCGGTATTACTAACAGCCGTCTTATAAGCAGCATACGAAGCTTTGTAACACCTCTTCCTTAGTGTTCTATTTGTCATATTACACCATAACATTCCCTTCTGTGTTGTTCAATCACTCATTAACATCCATATCGCTTCCATCGGTAACATAAAAGAGGATTAGGAGGTGTCACGTGCAGAATAAATCGCTAACACAGAAGCGTCACGAAGTCTCTAGTGAAAAAATTGGGATACGATCTGAAAAGTGCCAAAATATGAATGCATATTAAATTGTGTTAATGTCTGTGTATTTTCTTCCATTTTTATTTCCACTCAATCCATTAACCCACAGACAAAAATCAATACGTTAATTTACCCCCGGTTGGGACCCCTTGTTTCAATCTTAAGTCCCTGGCGTAAAAAAAAAAAAAAAAAAAAAAAAAAAGCTTCCTTCCCAGCTTTTGTCCCTTTCTTGACTGCCGCTCTTTTCACTCTCTCTTCCACGCTCTTTTCACTCTCTCTTCCACGCTCTTTTCACTCTCTCTTCCACGCTCTTTTCACTCTCTCTTCCACGCTCTTTTCACTCTCTCTTCCACGCTCTTTTCACTCTCTCTTCCACGCTCTTTTCACTCTCTCTTCCACGCTCTTTTTACTCTCTCCTCCACGCTCTTTTTACTCTCTCCTCCACGCTCTTTTTACTCTCTCCTCCACGCTCTTTTTACTCTCTCCTTCAAGCTCTTTTTACTCTCTCCTCCACGCTCTTTTTACTCTCTCCTCCACGCTCTTTTTACTCTCTCCTCCACGCTCTTTTTACTCTCTCCTCCACACTCTTTTTACTCCCTCCTCCACGCTATTTTTACTCTCTCCTCCACGCTCTTTTTACTCTCTCCTCCACGCTCTTTTTACTCTCTCCACGCTCTTTTCCTCCTAATGGTAGTTTTTCTCCCCGGCCACCCACGGCAGGAATGTTTGCTGTCATGCATGGCGTCCTCACCCCACTCCACACCTCACCCCACAGCACCCCTCCACACCTCACCCCACGCCACCACTCCACTCCACGCCACACCACTCCACACCTCACCCCAGGCCACCACTCCACACCTCACCCCACGCCACCACTCCACACCACACCCCACGCCACCAATCCACGCCACACCACTCCACACCTCACCCCACGCCACCACTCCACACCACACCTCACCCCACGCCACCACTCCACACCACACCTCACCCCACGCCACCACTCCACACCACACCTCACGCCACCACTCCACACCTCACCCCACGCCACCACTCCACGCCACACCACTCCAAACTTCACCCCACGCCACCACTCCAGGCCACACCACTCCACGCCTCACCCCACGCCACAGCACCACACCTCACCACACAACACTACATCACTCCACATCACACCACTCCACACCACCACACTCCATGCCACAACACTCCACACCGCACCCAACACCACATCACTCGACACCACACTCCACGTCACAACACCACACTTCACCACATAACTCCACACCAGGCCACCACACCCCACGCCACACCCAGCTCCAGGTCTCTTGATGTAGCTACAGTAAATATTATAAACGACAATGATTCTACTAGCAACACTGTTTTGTAAATGACTATCCTTAGCATATTAATTACGAAAAGGAATCTAATCACATACATACCAACTTACCTGCATGGACGAAATCTGATGCTGAACCAAGAATTTCATGCACGAATTTGTCTTTGTTACTGACCTTTAAATACAGCTGGAAAATTAAGCCAGGACAGGACTTGATCTGAATAATGATAGACACTGACCTTAATTACGAAAGGAACTGGTCTTAGTAACGACGGAAATTGACCTTAACCGACGGACATTGATCTTAGTAACATCGGACATTGATCTTAGTAACATCGGACATTGATCTTAATAACGACGGACATTGATCTTACTTACGACGGGTATTAATCTTGGTAACGTCTGACATTGATCTTAGTAACGATGAGTATTGATCTTAATAACGAAGGACATTGATCTTAATAACGACGGGTATTGATCTTAATAACGACGGGCCTTGATCTTATTAACGATGAGTACTGATCTTAATAACGACGGGCAGTGATCTTACTAACGATGGGTATTGATCTTAATAACGACGGGTATTGATCTTAGTAACGAAGGACATTGATCCTAATAACGCTAGACACTGATCTTAATTACTACGAGAATTGATCTTAATAACGACGGGTACTGATCTTAGTAACGAAGGATATTGATCTTAATTACTATGGGAATTGATCTTAATAACGGCGGGTATTGATCTTATTAACGAAGGGCATTGATCTTAATAACGACGGGTACTGATCTTAATAACGAAGGGCACTGATCTTAGTAACCCCGGACATTGATCTTAATAACGCCGGACATTGATCTTAATAACGCCGGACATTGATCTTAATAACGCCGGACATTGATCTTAATAACGACGGGTATTGATCTTAGTTCTGGCAGGAATTGATCTTTGTCACGAAGGGCATTGATCTTAGTTACGGCAGGAATTGATCTTAGTCACGAAAGGCACTGATCTTAGTTACGACAGGGATTCATCTTAGTCACGAAGGGCATTGATCTTAGTTACGGCAGGAATTGATCTTAAGCACAACAGGAAATTCTCTTGGTTACTACAGGAAAAGATCTTAGTTACGAGGAGCAAATTTTCTTGGATACGAAAATTATCTGACCCACAAAATGAAAATCTTCTTAGCAACGAGAAAAAATTGTCTTAGTTACGACAGGAAAAAATCTTAACTACGACTGAAGACTGATCGTATCTCTGGGAGTAAACTGGCCGTCTTAGAAGCGATTATGGAGATTCTTAACACTTATTCCTTAGCGATTTATTCTGCTCATTACGCATCATTATTTCCTAGTATGCTATTGATGCAAACTGTGTCGATAGGAAAAATGTATAAGTGGCATATAAGAGAATGGAAAGGTGTAATATGCAAAATAAATCGCCAAAGAACAGGTATGACGAAGCTAACTAGATAGGGGGCTAGGATAGAGGAAGGGACCTTGGGAGTCACGCTTGGTTGCTACTTATTCGTCACACCCTTCGTACTTGGCCACTGCTCTCTCTCTCTCTCTCTCTCTCTCTCTCTCCACCTGGCTACTTCGAGTCATCTTGAGGTACGGTGTGGGTGTAGGTGGGAGGTGTGGGGGTGGGGCTGTAAGTTGAATGTGTGGTGTTGTGTGGCGTGGTGTGAGGTGTGGGGGTGGTGTCGGTGGGGTGTAATGTGAGGGAGGGGCAGAGGAAGTTGTATGGGATAATGTGATGGAAGAAGGAATGGGTGTTGTTTGTTTTGATGTGTGTGTGGTACAGTGTGTTTGGACATAGCTGTGTGTGGTGTGATGTGGTGTGGTGCAGTTGGTGTATTGTGATGTGGTGTGGTGCAGTTGGTGTATTGTGATGTGGTGTTGTGCGGTCTGTGCGTTGTGATGTGGTGGAGTGCGGTTTGTGTGTTGGGATGTGGTGTGGTGCGGTCTGTGCGTTGTGATGTGGTGGAGTGCGGTTGGTGTGTTGGGATGTGGTATGGTGCGGTTTGTGTTTTGTGGTGTGGTGTGGTACAGTCTGTGTGTTGTGATGTGGTGTGGTGTTGAGCGGTGTAGTGTGGTGCACAGTTAGGTATGTGTAATGTGGTGTGGTGTACATGGTTTGGCCTGGTGTGATGCTATAATTCTTTTACCTTAGCATGGCGGAGATATTCGTCCTTTTTTTAAGTGTATTTCCCGTGGCCCAGTGGCAGTATGGATATTAGTACACCCAAATCACTCCCTTTTCTGACAAGCATCATATCCTAGTTGATTTGTCGCTGCAGCCCATCATTCTAGATGGACGAATGGCAATTTTAGGCCAACTTAGGGTGAAAAGAGTGTAGGGATACGTCCTAAACTGTGCACAATCATCTGAGGGTAGCAAAACAGTAAAATAAAGCATCCTCAGGCTGAAGGCGTTAATACTCTGAGAAAAATAGTTAAGTGAATCGTGAGGGAGAAGCGTGAGTGTTGAGTGTCGTGTGGCCAGACAGACGGGCACGAATTTAAACCCGCAAGTTCGATGGCGCTTTTTATATTCTTCCAACCAGCTGGTGACTGTGTCCCGTTTAGGATTTTTTTCCTTTTTATACTGGAGGAATTTCTGTCAAAGTCGAAGAAAATCTTCCCGTTGTGGCGTGGCCGGAACTATTCTGGATTGACCTGAACTATTTCACGGCAGCCTTGAAAATAATTCCGACTTTAAGATAATGAACATGTTTCATTAAATTTTAACCAAACTCGGTGTGGGTGTTGCGTGGCAGCTCAAGACGAAGCCAGCTGTATTTCAGAGCAGGAGGTTAAAGAACATGGTCACAACGCATGATTAACTCTGAGGTTGTCTTATCACCTTGACGCCGGGCCTATTGTGTTGAAATCTAAGAAGTTTTGTCATGTAAGGTCTATTAACTCTTCCACCAAATTTGGTTAAATTAATTGAAAAGCTCTTTGTTGTAGCATGGCCGAAATCATTCTCACGGGGTCGAAACTTTTTTCACGGCGACCGTGAGAATAGTTTCACTATTTTTCATCCGATATTAACACAATTTGGTGGAGAGTTGCTGGGTAGCCGGTGATTAAACTGTCTTTCACGGCAAGAATTTAAAGATCAAGGTCACAAGGCAAAGACAAGTTTGAGCCTCCCTTGCAACCATCTAATCCTTTAATTCTTACAGAACTTCTTTTGCCTTGGCTACGATTTGCGTCCTACTGCAGTTTATTTTACGTAGCTCACTGACAAAAAAAAACAACGCCACGGCTCTGAATCCTTTCTGTAGCACTTCTTCGTGACTAGCATCTTATTATAGTGTTAATCTATCGCTACAGATCAGTATTCAGAAAAAGAAGATGGCAGTGTTAAGCCAGGTTCGAGAGAAATGGGTATAACACTGAAGATGCGATCATGAATAGGTTAATATTCCGAAACGATTCATGAGATGATTAGGCCCGGATGTGCTTTTTTTTCCGGCGTCGAAGAGAGCAACGAACACAGTAGGCGACTTCATGGCTTAGGCTGGTATTAGTTACAAGAAAATGATTAGAGACAATTGGCCACCCGCTCCCCCTGGCTTAGATAATGCTGTTCTATTAAATGTTTTGTCTTGCCAATTGAGGCTGTATTTTGCTCCCTGTGGCCTCAGACAAACGAGCGGCAGACGTTCCTCCTCCTTTCAGATTGAGAGTTTCCTTATTCACCATTCTAATAATTTCAGCGCAAAAAAAGACAGAACCAATTCCCAGAAGTGATATTAGGTTTTGTGCCCAAGTGGTGAGCAGAGGTTTTGCGACCATGTAATGTCACCCATGTGGAGTATGATGGTCATTTACCCTTCAGTATATCGAACCCCGAAGCCTTGTCCCGGGCCCCTACACCACAAGGGGGGGGGGGTTAAGTGGGATTGACTGTTGCTGTTACCGCTGTATTGACTGAAGGACACAATGTAAATGCTACTGATATTCCACTGCATCAATTTTACTTCACACTTCGACTATGTCCTTTGCCCTCGTCTGTGCTCAGAGAAACACATAAAAGTTTTCCACGTTCACCACACAGGGCAGTGAAAAGTGGTGGAACTGGTTGAGGATCTAATCATTGTCCCTGACTGTAAAAATCTCACCTCTCCGGGGAAAGGTGTCAGTGATGGCCAGCCAGGAAGGTCTCGACTGGTGAATATGGGAGTCCAGTTTTATTTTCATCTACTGTAGGTTTTATATCTTCCATTCAGAATAAGCCTCAATACACTGGGTAATAATATCGTTAAGGGCAATGCAGGGTTGGGTGAAATATGCCATGTAAATATAAAATGATAACACAAGGTGACTAACTCCTGGTGATTTTGCATCACTGACTGAGCTTCAATACTGTCCCACCAGGAGCGAAGGGACCGAGGCTACGCTACTCAAACCAGGCAGTGAAGGCGAATGACCAGTTTTCCCTCCCTGAGCGGCATTACATAAAAAACAAACCCCAACCATCCCTTTATGGGTCATATTCGGTTGAACATTCTTTACTTAATAAACCACCAGGAGTCTTTAGTAGTAGTTGCAGAGCAGCAGCAGCAGTAGTAGTAGTAGCAGTAGTACAAGTCAGCCATGGTTCATTAAAGCTCTCCCTACCTTCACCAGACAGTTTCTTGAGAGGAATCGGAATCCAATTAACTTTCTTCTTCCCAACCAGCAGCCTGCCTTACATCATCGAGGCATCATAGGTTCTTTGTGCAGATTCCTTAACAGATTTCATAACCCAAGGCGTCCACTGGATTTGTCTCTTCCTAAATTTCTGTTTCCGGTATGTACTACCTTCCTTTAAAAAAATAAAAATAAAATAAAATAATATAAAACTTGCTCTTAACCTCTCCTTTGCGGTGCTGCAGAGGGACTCCTTCTTGCGGTGGCACCGATGTAGTTGCGTGGGTCACTGCCCGGTTACACAAAGGTTCCTCAATTCCCTATTTCCAAGGAGGATGGTGCACTGCACGAGATCGAAAATTTCTGCCAAAGTCCATATATATACAGTATATATAAAATGTATGCGTGTATGTATGTATATGTATACATCACACAGTTCACTCACTTCTTCACCCACTTACTCACCAGTCAATTCTATTAATTACATCATTCTTCTGCTACACATACAAATACATTTACTCATTCTATCACTACCCTTCCCTCCCTCCCTCCCTCCATTACTCTGCTCATTCTTCCTGTGCAGTGTTTTCCCGGCGTGGGTCAGGCTTGGGTCATGAGCGTCGGGTTAGAATGAGTGACGTGGCTGGCAGGGAACTGACGTGCACAATGCAGGAGTTTCCGTAATTGCAACCCTCCCTTGGACTTGCTCCCACGACCCCTTCTACCCAACCATCTGGAGAGACCCTACGCAGCGGAACTACCCATTTACCTACTCGTGTACTCGTCCTCACTCGAAGGCCACTCACTCACTCACTTTACAGATCCACTCTCTCTGTCACACTAAATTCACTCACTGTAATACTACACTCACTCATTTACAAACACACTCACTCTAGCCCTCTCTGACACTATATGCATTCACCACAGCACACCAATCACTCATTTTTACTCACCTTACAAACACACTCACTGTCACTCTCTCACACTAAGCTCTCTCACTGCAATTCTCCACTAACTCACGTTACACACCCACTCTCTCTCTCTCTCATTCACTCACTAAGCACAATCCTTCTTTCTCCTCACACACACACACACACACACACACACACACACACACACACACACACACACACACGAATTTCGCTCTGTTACACCCTGCACAGGCAATAAATTTCGTCATACACCCTACCAGGCTAAATTTCTTGGCCTTCACCCTGCCAAGGATATAAAACTCGTTCAGCACTTCCTTACATTACAGTCAATACCCTGCACAGACTTCACATTTCGTCCAATACTTTTTCAAATTCTTTCGTCATTCGTTGAACATCCTGTCAATTCGTTACCATTAGCGAGGCCTTAGATTTTGTCATATTGGAGGCTATATAAACACTCAGGCTCCCATGACTCACTCTCAGGTAGAAAAAACGAAAAATAGAAAGAAAGAAAGAAAAAGAAGTGAAAAAAAAATCGTCTGGCTTTAAGTGGAACAAAATACGAGAAAAGACAAACTTGAGAGGGTTAAAGACAAGCCAGATGAGAGGGTAAGGCTGAGAAATAATGCCTATTGGCTGTACAAGGATCATTACGGCAGGCAAATTTCTTCTAAGTCACAACCTACCCCTAAAAGACAACACTCAACAGAGAAATTTAGATCTGGGTCCCCAATTGTACTTTTATAATCATTTTATATTTCACTTTAACTTGGTCTGAAATTGCTATCTCTCCTTCATGAATGCTGATTTATAACGATAGATTAACATTAGAATATGAAGCTAGTCACGAAGAAGTGTTTGCAAAAGAGGCAGAGCTGTAGCATTTATTCCTGACATGAAAGAGGCTAAAGATGACTAAAAATCTAGGCCAATTAAGGTGAAAAGAGCACAGGTGAACAGAGAAAGGGAAGGAAAAAAATGGAAAACATGCCATGAGTGACAGAAGAAGGCGGTGTAAGAAGGCTAATAGTGAAAATAATGGTGATGATGATAATAATGGGGCAGATAATGGTTTCCTCGTCCGCCTCGACACCATTGTTCCTGTTAAATGACCTACATTGAACTAATTCACTACTTCCCATAACCGTGTGCCTCTAAGGGGGTTGTGTGTGTGTGTGTGTGTGTGTGTGTGTGTGTGTGTGTGTGTGTGTGTGTGTGTGTGTGTGTGTGTGTGTGTGTGTGTGTGTGTGTGTGTGTGTGTGTGTGTGTGTGTGTGTGTGTACTGTGTGGGTTTATGTTTGGTGTGTGTGTGTGTGTGTGTGTGTGTGTGTGTGTGTGTGTGTGTGTGTGTGTGTGTGTGTGTGTGTGTGTGTGTGTGTGTGTGTGTGTGTGTGTGTGTGTGTGTGTGACGTTATTTCTGAGTGAGTAAGATTGTCTGCTGGCAGCGAAAATATTACAAAGAACGGAATTTTACTGAATCATTTAATCAGGTTGCTAATGGAGTGCTTCCGACTTTTAACCTTCTTTTTACTCTAATTTGGCCATGATTTTTGTCATTTTCCAGCTTATTTCACGTAGCTTAGTGGTGGAAAAAAGACAAAGGTACGACGCTACATCCTTCACAGCACTTCTTCGTGACTGGCACCGTATTCTACTGTTCATCTCCTGTCGCAACTCAGCATTCATGACGGAAAGATGGCATTTTTAGGCCAAGTTAGAGTAGGAAGAGTATAGGAAAGATCAATCCCCTTCACTACGGGTACGGTACGGAAATAAAGTCGTATGTCAGAATACAGTAAGATGTGAGAGAGAGAGAGAGAGAGAGAGAGAGAGAGAGAGAGAGAGAGAGAGAGAGAGAGAGACGCGTCATCGTTCAGAAAGGGTTAAACGGCTCATTAGTAAAATAACAACCATGCAAAGACAGGAAGCAGAGTACCTAGATGTAATTTCCAATGCTTTTTCCCCCCTCTATGTGTTTCCCTTGGGCACAACTTTTTCCGACTGTCGTTTATTATGTCACTCTTTTCCTAACTGCGGCTGTCTCTATTGTCTTTCATTGTTTTGTCTGTCTGTTCCTCTTTACTCTCCTTCTTCTTGTTGTCTTATTTTTTCTTCTCCCCGCCTCGCCTTTCCTCATCCCTCCTCTTCGCTTTTCTCTTCTCTTTCTCTGGGATTTTTTATTTTTCATTTCTGTACTTGAGTTATTACTGATATAAAGGCCGGACTCCCTATATACGGCCATTATGTATGTGTGGTCTGAATATCTATGCATCTCTCTCCCTCCCTCTCTCCCTCCCTCTCTCTCTCTCTCTCTGATGTAAGTTTGTCTTGTGGAAATCCTGCATATCAACTTTCCCGGAAAAATATGAGCCGTCCGCACACACACACACACACACACACACACACACACACACACACACACACACACACACACACATACACACACACAAAACCACATACACAGTTATGCGCAAACAAACATACACGTACAGATATAGGCACACACATGATTACACATAGACACACATATACACTCTCTCTCTCTCTCTCTCTCTCTCTATTGCACCCCACCTTACTTTCCCTCCCTCCCTCCCTCCCCCTCTCTCTCTCTCTCTCTTTCTATTACATTCCACCTTCCTTTCCCTCTCTCCCTCCCTCCCTTCCTCCCTCTCTCTCTCTCTCTCTCTCTCTCTCTCTTGCACCCCACCTTACTTTCACTCCCTCCCTCCCTCTTCCTAGTATCCCCTTCCTCACCACAGTACCAATTTCCGCCCAAGAACGAGGTGTAAGACAGGGGGGGGGGGAAGGAGACAGAGGGAGAGGAAGGGGGGCAGGATTACGGTAGCAGGGTAGTGTTGGAAGGGGTGAGATAGGGTATGGTAGGGTAGAAAATGGTAGGTTGGAGGAAGATAAGATTAGGGTGGTGTGTAGGGTAGGGTGGACAGGGAAGGGTAGGGCAGGGCAGGGAAAGGCAAGACAAGAAAGTGTGGATAAGGCAAAGCAGGGCAGGATAGGTAGGGCAGGACAGGGCAGGGTGGGTAGGGCAGGGCAGGGCACAGCAAGGTAGGTAGGGTAAGGCAGAGGAAGTGTTGCGACAGGCGGGCGGACGTGGGCTGTCTGATCACCTTCACCCTGTATCGTATTGCTAATCCCTTAACGCTGCATTTAACACTGGATGGATTGAAGGGGAAGGCGAAGCTGGGAGATGACAGGAAGCAGGAGAGAGTGGGCAGGGAGTGCATAACAATGTAAACAGTAGAGACGGTATGGAGATGCTGAGGCTGAGAGATGAGAGGGGAGAAAATGTAGAGAGGATGAGAGAAAGTGTAAGAGGTGAAAGGAGGTATGACGAGGATAAAAAAGACATCAAAAAATAAAAATCCTTGCAGCCAGCAGAGAGGATGTGACCACGATAAAGTTGAGAGTTGAAAAGAGATGAGATATTTACAAGCCAAAGAGATATTTACAGGCCTGCAGGATGAACTCCGAAGTAAAGGACAGGATTGTGGTAGGATATGATGAGAGATTAGAAATGAGGGATGAATGAAACGAACTTAAATGACAGTTAATTATACAAGCGAGACAGCAAGCGGGCAAAATAATGAAGATAGCAGGATAGTAGATAATAATTAACAATGGAAATTTACAGTTCAAACTATGAGGAAGTCTAGAAAATAAAGCAGAGATGTAAAGGGAATGAAAGTTATATTTGAAACTGTATAATAGAGGCATAACTGATTACTGAATAACGAGATAACTGAGAAGGAGAGGGATGTTGCGTGTGCTTACGTGACAAGTGACAAGAAAAATCTGTAAGGATAAGGAAAGCGAATAATTCACTGTTTGGGCTAATTTATCCCAAGCTGAGTACTCTCGATTTAAATGAAATGACAGGATGGTTAAATGGTCCAGATCAATAATTCCTTTACACACAGAGGTTCCAAAATAATGAACACAGCCCTTTGTAATGTTACTAATTAGTCTCACAAGATCCATTAAGGTTCTGACCCGGTTTCGAGGGAGTGTGGAAGAACAACTGACCGCGACTGTACATACGTGACAAAAGACAAGGAGAATCTGGCTGGCGAGAACTGCATGATATCGCCTTGACTGTCCGGTAAAATGATAAAGTATAATGAAGTGAAGCGCAGTATGGTAAGCACATTGTGGATTAAATTACAGCTTTTTATCGAATTATTAATTTATTTATGGTTAGTGGGCGACAGGGGAGAGAAAAGAACAGAAAAGATGAGGTGAGGAAGGGAAGATAAGAGATAAAAATGAATACAGAGATTAAAAGAAAGGAAGAGAAAGAACCATAAAGAAGAAATAGGAAAAAAAAAAATAGGGAAGTCAGAGAGAGAGAGAGAGAGAGAGAGAGAGAGAGAGAGAGAGACAGAGAGAGACAGAGAGAGAGAAAGAGAAAGAGAATGGGGGTAATATGAACCAGAGGAATTGGGTAACTGAATCTGGAGTGTCTGTATTAGGTTTTCATATATATGCAGATGAATACAACGAGAGAGAGAGAGAGAGAGAGAGAGAGAGAGAGAGAGAGAGAGAGAGAGAGAGAGAGAGAATGTATTTTACATTCAATTACTGCTCTCAACACACACACACACACACACACACACACACACACACACACACACACGGACGATGCAAATACAGTGTTATCCAAGGCTTTTCCTTCTTCTCTCCACTGCCCGGAGTCATAATAATAATAATATGATCATAATACTAATACTAATACTAATACTAATAATAGTAATTATAATAATTATTATTATTATGTCATTATTATTATTTATTTTATTTTATTTTTTTATTGTAGACCAAAAAATACCTCCCTCAGCAATAATAACGTGTGGTTTGATCCGACATTACCAACTTTCTCTACATTTATCTGTGTGTGTGTGTGTGTGTGTGTGTGTGTGTGTGTGTGTGTGTGTGTGTGTGTGTGTGTGTGTGTGTGTGTGTGTGTGTGTGTGTGTGTGTGTGTGTGTGTCTTAAGTTCAGTGTCTGTCGTGTGCAAAAACCAAGGGAGGAAGCGGGTGAACAAGTTTGTGCAGGCCGACATTCCTTACATTGCCGCCTGTCCCTCCTTCCCCCTCCCTTCCCCTCCCCCTCCCTTACCTTCCCTACCCCTTCCCCTCCCCCTCCCTTACCTTCCCTCTCCCTTCCCCTCCCCCTCCCTTACCTTCCCTACCCCTTCCCCTCCTTCCTTCCCTATCCCCTCCCCTCCCCGATTTTCTCTTCACTTCCTCGCTCCATTCTCTCTCACTCTCTGGACTCCTTTCCCCTCCGATCCCTTCTCCACACCTCCTCCTTCTCTGGAATTTCCCTCGTTTTCCTTCCCTCCTTTCCTCTCCAGTTTGCTTCTCACCTCCAATTTCTCTCCACTTATCTCCTTTCCTTTTTCTCCTGCAGTTTCTCCCCTTCTCTCTTCCTTCTCCCAGTCTTTCTCCTCCTCCGCGGTTTCTCTCCACCTCTCTCCCTTCCCGCATCTGTTTACTCCCCTTCCCTCTGCCCTCTCTCTCCTCTCTGCCCCCCTTCCTCTCTGTCCCCTGCTTCCTTCTCTCCACTCCCCCTCTCCTCTGCTCCCCCCCACCTCCCCTCTCGTACCCGCAGGCGGCCGGGACAATGGTTGAAGGGCCGCAGGTAGACAGCCGCAGGCCAGACACGGGCAGACTAAACAACCTCCCGCACCCTGTCTGTTGCCGCCCTGTTGCTAGGCTGTGTGTGTGTGTGTGTGTGTGTGTGTGTGTGTGTGTGTGTGTGTGTGTGTGTTTCAGCTTCTTTGTTAGTTTGCGTGGTTCCATGAGTATTCCTGTGTGTGTGTGTGTGTGTGTGTGTGTGTGTGTGTGTGTGTGTGTGTGTGTGTGTATTTCAGCTTTTACGTTAGTTTGTGTGGTTCCATGAGCATTCCTGTGTGTGTGTGTGTGTGTGTGTGTGTGTGTGTGTGTGTGTGTGTGTGAATCAGACAAGAAACCTGTACCTAGAATGCTTAAAATTACTTACGCCAATTTCCCTCTTGTAACCAGGGCCTTCTCTCCGAACACGGCTTTATAACCAGCAGGCCAACAGGAGCCTAAGATATTAATAAACTACAAAACAATACCGTAGTAGAAATCAATATGCTAAATCAATCACAAAGGGAGATATTATATACTCTCTCAATCTCTGCAAACCCATGACGTCATATTTCTTCACAACTCCAGACGATTTTATCCAGCGAGTGTAATTTACCTGCAGTAGTGAAGAGAATAACTTAGGCTATAAATAACTCCCAGTTTGGAAAATCTCTCCAATGCTGAAAACATCGTCCCCACATAGAAATAATAATAATAATAATAATAATAATAATGATAGTAATAAAAACGTCAGGGTAATGAAGGGGTTGAACCTACAACAACTCTGGGCTGTGGGTGTTGTCACTTGATCTGCGTGGAGACTGCCTACATTCACCAGCTTTATCATCTCTTATCTTGGTGTCTGCGGTCATACACCCACGCCACATACATCCTTCCTTGCCCTTCTGCACCATTCCCTGCCCTTCCTCACCCTTCCCTTCCCTGCTCTTCCTCACCCTTCCCTTCCCTGCCTTTCCTCACCCTTCCCTTCCTTTCCTCACTCTTCCCTTCCCTTCCTTTCCTCACCCTTCCCTTCCCTTCCTTTCCTCACCCTTCTCCTCCCTTCCTTCCTCAACTTTCCCTTCCCTTCCCTTCCTTCCTCACCTTCCCTTCCATATCTACGTTAAAAATTACACGTCTGGAGCCTTACATTGGTATGCACATACATAGGTACTCTGCTTTGGATAACGCCACGCGATTCAATTAACCTGAGCGAAGTGCAAAGCAGGCGAAGTGTAAAAGAAAAAAAATGAAAATTGGACATTGCAGGTGTAGGGTAATTCCGGGAGACATGAACCACTTTTTTTCAAACAGCTTTATTTCTGTTATTTGCGCCGATAGATATGAAATATTAGCCTCGGAGTATCTCTGCAATATTAACTATCGATAGATATTATTCTTAGTGACGAACAAGCAATCTCAAATTAATAAATTCATTTTACAAAATTTCACGAGTGGCCCATCTATCCCATACCACCATGGGTGAGGCGGACCATGTGATATGGGAGAGTTGAAGATAGAGATGGACTCCTTTGCAGAGGTTGTTGGGTTTTAACCTCCTCTTCAGAGTTGTTTATGGTATGTTAAAGTGTGACGCTGCTGAATTAACTCCCATCAGTTTCCTGTTGACTGCATCAGCCGCTTTGACCACATCTTCCTCTCTCCATTCACCCCGAGAACCCGCTAGCTTTCTTGTATACATTGTTGGCATTTTCCTGGAAGGAAGCAGAAACACGGCGATCTCATTTCTAACTTATAATAACAACATTTCTACAGCAATCTCCATTTCACATATTATGGTCCATCTCTCCCGATTGTCAGGGAGAGATGGACCAGTCTGGCAACATGGCTTCATTGGTAACAGCGCAGCTGGAACACTTTACAGTGACTGATTGACATGCTGATCACGTAATATGAGACGCTCACTCAGAATTATCATCAAGCGTAGGGAGCACCAGCATTCAACCCAACCAATGAAATTACCAAGATAATATATTTCCCGTATATCAACTGAAATACTCACGCAAAGACGACGAAAACTGTACACGCTAGCAACTGTGTGGGTGACTAACAGACGATACTGATTATGACTCCATCTATCGCTCGAGGTCAAAACTACGCAACTGGTCCATGCCTCCCGCTGGTCCATCTCTCCCGGAATTACCAGTGTCGCAGTCGTGGCGCGCTGACATCACTTTCGAATGCCGGAGCACAGCCAGGAAAATGGTGCCAGACATCCATGGCATTATAATATTTAGCTGTTTTTATGCAGAGGTACGGGTATGTGTGTATACTGGTTATTTTTTGCGCCTCATCATATTCTGACATATTTTGACTGCTGGGATGTATATTTGAGAAACTGATATTCGTGCATGGAAACCGAAAATCGTGCAATTAAATATGGTAATTTAGCCCAGTCGAAGAGCATGAGGTCAGAGTAAGAAAAAGCTGGACAAATCCGTTCCATAATTTTCCAACATTTCTTGACTTTAGCAACGTTAATTACTTCCTGATCATACCTTTCAGAAGTGTGCGTGCTCATCCGCTGATCCTCTGACATATATTTATGCATATCTGACGCACTTTAAGCGTCATCGGACTGAAGTGCTAATGGTGTCAAGTCTGGTGTCATTACTCCTTCAATGCCATGACGTATCTTGTTCCTTTTTATTCTTACTGCCTCCAGACCATTCTATTTAGCCTGAGGCAGACTTGGAGGTGCAGGAGGTTGCGACAGCCTTCAGTAACCCTGTCACCATCCTAGGTCCTGCCCAAGCTGATGAAAATCGTCTATAAGCTGTAAGACTAAGGAATATGTCATGGGATTGAATGGGTTGATGTGGAATGTGAAAAGGCTTATATTTTTCGTAGGTGTGCCAGTTCTGTTATTTATTTCAGTATTGTCAAATCTATTTAATATCATTTATTGTAGCTTTAACAGGATTGTTATCATGTACACAGGTGTTGTCAATACATAATCCAGTTTTCCTGCGTCATGCTTCCTACAGTGTGTTCCTGGGGTGTCAGCTCTTATTCTTTTTTGCAGTGCTATCAAGCCCGTCGTTATCGTTTATTTCCGTGATGCCAGACATACATTTCTGTGTGCATGTATGTAGGTATACAGGTGTACCTTACGTGCGTATGGATGTATGTACACATATTGTATATGGACGCATGTATGTGTGCATGTAAGTTTGTGTGTGCTTATATGTTTGTAAATAGGAGTGTATGAATGTATACACGTCTGCATAATGGCGTATGTATATATGTATAGGCGTAGGAGTGGCCCTGCAGGAGGTCCCTATGGTGAGACTGTCCCATAACCTGACCCCGTGGAAACCGTCCCTCCCTAGATGTTATCACAGACGCCCCCACCTCCACGCATCACAGCTACTAAATAACGTATCATCATTTCTCCACGTAACTAAGATTTGCTTTTGCAAGAAGAACAGGGAAAAATGAGTGCCAGATCTCCCCTTGCATCTTGTACTTCCTGCATAAAATAACCCCTATTTACGAGGGGAATATCAAGGCGTATTATCAAGTTAGGGTCAGCCTGGACATGGGAGCAACAGGCAGGACGGGCTTGGGAAGACGGCAAAGGCTACCCAAGATTAGATTATAGGCAGATAATCGATGGTGCCATCTAGGAAAACTTCTCAGAGGGAACTCTAACCCCCCTCACTATGAGAAACTCTATAATATACCCGTTTAATGTCAGAAAAGAAGAAGAGAAGAATGGTGAACTTTCCACTGCCAATGTAAGTCACGTACCCGGTGAGCAGTTTTATTCTAGCCAGTGCCACACAAACGATATTATTCAGTGAAGGAAGCCCCGTACGGCAGAAGGGTTAGTGGAGTCAGTATCAGATTTCCAAAATAATCCACAGTGAAAGCAGCAAAAATGTATGACTTTGTTCATTAATCTTTTGAATTCGGGTAATTTTTTTAATACCTCCTGACACCATACGATTTTATTCAATACTGGAAAGTTATATGTAATCCCTTCAGTTCAAAAAAGTCTCTCCCAAGCTCAATCGGTTCATCTGGAGTCAGCACGAATACATTTTAAAAAGACATCCCCGGGCTCAGTGATTTCAGGATTTGGATTAACAGAGCAACCCAAGTCAGAGGTACTATTGTGAACACTAACATCGAGCCACTTCATTACGGTAAATAACGGGACAGTGAACAATATCTGCTGAAAAAACCTAGTGACGTTTTCTTTGGATCCCAGAACATTTTCCAGGATAATGTGTAACAGCAACTGGGTAGGAACAGAAACTCTTGCAGGTCCTTATTTCGAGGCCGCCCCTCACAGGATCCGGCGGCAGTCAGTAAATTTAGAGATAGAGAGAGAGAGAGAGAGAGCCGGACCGACGGACAGAGAGGTAGATAAATCGTTGCTTTTGTTTTGTGGCTCGAGGCTCATCTGGACGTGAACCCGGTGGACTGCTGGCTGAAGTGGCCTTCTTACAGTCCACCATTTTCCATAAGCGGAATAGGGAGGGATTTAAGGGACGTTTGTATAACCGGACAGCGGAGCCACCCAGTTATATCAGTGCCACCACGGGAAGGCGTCCCCCCCCCCCAGCACCTACAGAGAAAGGCTAAACAGAAATGCAGGTCGATCTGTATAAATTTTCTAACTTGAACTATGTCAACTTTCTAACTCGGTCTATGTAAACTTTCCAACTATTTCTCTGTAAACTTTCTCTGTCTTTGCAAGCTTTCTAACTCCATCCATGTAAGCTTTCTAACTTTATGTAAATTTTCTAACTAGGTCTAAGTAACTGTCCAAACTCGGGTAGGTGAGTGCGGCCATAATAGGGGTCTCAGGTGACGCCATGAAGGGTGGGCATACCTGGGATTCCGCTCATTACCCCGGGAACGCATAGGTAGGGGATCAGATTCGCTCCCCGCAGGAATGTACGACAGCGGGTTGGGTGGCCGGAGAAGCGCCTTTATTAGCGTCGCAGCCATGCATCGTTGCTCTTGGCTGTCGCAAAGGTCTATATAAATTCCGTCGTACAAGCTTCAGGTGTCTTAGGGAGAAATACAGACAGTGAGGTGGTACGTGCAGCCGCCATGCCCTCGTCCTGTTAACTAGCGCCGCAACCTACTTCTCAGCCTGTCTCCAGCCTACAGTTTTGCAGACTAAGTAAGATGCCTGAAGAATATTTAGAAAGTAGCTTCACTGCTGCATATAAAAACTCAGAGGATGAAAATGCAGGCGGGTTCCATATTTGTGAGTCATTTACGAGTCGGCCTATGTGATCTTATGATGATTAAACATGACTACCCTGCATCCCACATTACTGTTGATGTTACTGTTGCCGCCAAAGGCTAAAATGAAAGCCAGTAAACTGCAGGCTCAAGCGGCCCTTCTGCAGTTCACCATCCTCCTCTGGGGATAGGGATATAGCTGGGAGATGTTTGTATAACTGGGCGGTGGAGTCGACCCGTTATATAGGTGCCACCACGTGAAGGCGTCCCTCCCAAGTAACTCACCTCACATTACAGAGTGCAACTGGTGATTACAGCCAGGCAAAATTAAGTCCACCTTCACCAAATGCTTCAGAAACTGCAATTACAAAAATGGGGATATACCTAAACGATGGCGCCCTCTGTTCTAATACTATAAACGTCAGCCTGCTCTATGGCCACTACAGCGAAGCAAAGTCATCAGGCACTCCTCAATTGCCTTCAGAAGAAGGGACAGTCCTGAAGCTAAATACGACTGATCAGTGTCTGCAGGAAAAAGATAATCCAGTCGTCATCGTAGTGAACGGATTAATGGAGACTTTATAACCTCTTCAGTACGAAAAACTTCCCTAAGCTAAATATAATAATTTGGTGGTAACAAAAAATTAATAATTTTTTAAAAAATATATGAGGGAGCGGGGGGGGTGAGTTGGGGGGAGGGTAGTCAAATGGTGGGTGACAGAGCGACTTGGAGGCGTTTTGCCTGCGGCCACCCTTTGTGGGATTAGGGCGTCGGGCTATAGATAGATAAATAGATAGATAAAAAGTCATCTTGCAGGAAGGCCGTGTAGCGTTAAAAAGAAAAAAAAAGGGCTAAAAAACTAAACAGAGACTTCGTAAACCTTAGTATACAAAACATCTCCCAAAAGCACAATAAAATTTGCTGACAGTAACGAGAGAGGAATTAAAAAGACGTCAGGTATATTTTCAGTGTGTAAGCATATAGTCAGACACAAAAGTTTGCATAGTAATCCACTGCGTCTGTTTCCCACTTAGAGCATGTCTGTCCCTCGCTTTCCTAATGAATCATATCTGGGAGAATCATTTATGGGCACAGACACATCCCAGCCCTTTCTCTACTGAGGTATATTAATCAACAGACGAAAGTTAGAAGGTGAGAGGTGAAAATCAGGTGAACTTTTTTTCCCCTTCTGTACGTAGTGAACTTTGACACGGGAAGCTGGGCTGCGTGTTCCCTTGTTGTCTGTGTAATAAGCGTCTTAATTTAGTCATTATATGCTAATGTTTGCTTTTACCCACCCAACACTTGTGCCTCTTTTCACGGTGTTCTTGCCATCTGCTGACGATTTTATTCACCTTAGCACATACTTTTTAAACTGGAGGGGTTGGATATAGCCTCTTAATACCCTACAACAGTCCATCCTGAAGATGAGTAAAATCGTCTGGAAGAAACAAGAATTGCCCAAAACATATTTCATTTGTATTTACCTATGCACCAACAAGGCCCCGTATTTATAAACTTTCATAGGCTTAAGCTAGATATAAGAATGGTTGTGTATAATTTTATCTTCGTTCATACAGCTACTAAACACTTCACAACCACATTAGAGTCAATATTAACGTGAAAAAATACGAAAATCAGAACTACCTGTGAAAGCACTGCACTTACACGTAATGGTGACTTGTTAAACGTAAAAATTGGTCCGGATCTTTTATAAATGCGACTCAGGGATGAAGAACCAGGGTCAGAGTAAGCCATTGTGACTCCTCTGGCCCCGGACACAGAGGAGGTTATTGTGTGGATGAGGGGACGCTTTGCCACGAGACTCTTTAAAAGGCTGAAAATTAGTGACATTAGAGAGGGCAAAGGGAGGTTGTGTAGAAGGTGAACACGACACGACACACCCCCTGTCTTGTGGGAGGAGGGGGTATGAGTAGGGGAAGGCAGGGTGTGGGGGAGAGGTGGGGGAGGGAAGGATTTTTCGAGGAGGCAGAGGATGAAGGGAGGGGAAGGGGTGAGGGGTAGCGGTGCAGGTGAGGGGCGCTGGGGAGAGCAAGGGGACAGACAACCTAATAACAACATTGGTAATATTTTTCACTCTGGCTCTAAGCAAACACTTCCAATAATTTTTTTCACTTATGTATTATTAAATGAAGACATTAATCATGATGTTAGTAAATACATGGCTTACAAGGGATGTTTACTGTCTATCTATCTATTGCCAGACGCCATAATCCCGTAAGGGGTGGCCATTTGACTCTGAATTATTTATTTTATGGGGAGGGGCACTAACCCTCCACCAACCCAAATGTTGACACGTAGGAAGCATGTATGGTTTGGTTATATGGTTACCATCCAGCGTTGTAAATGGTTTCCTGGCTTACAGGACACCATTTGCCTTGTCACTCAATGTAAAGCCGCCTCTAAAGAAAAGCAATAAGAAGTGACAGGAAAGATGGGAGAAATAGGAAGAGAGGAGGGCAGGCACAGAAAAAGAATGATGAAGGTTAAGGAAGAAGCAGGCAGCACTATATCAAGTGAGTGGATGATGGTCACCACCACCTACCACCAAGCACTTGCAAATAAAAACTGTGCAGAATATTCCAAAGAACTTTCTGATGAAGTATACATAACCTGTGATCAAATAATACTGTAGCAGAGGGAGGGACTCATCTCTCCTTCAGAAAGTGAATGAAGAGTGGTAACCAAGGAGACTCATTCCCAGCTCATAGCTAAGGTATATCGAATTTCACGCAAATACGGCTTAGCATTCAGGTTGTGTTAGTAGCCTAATAAACCGACTTAGTAATGCTGCGGAACAATAATAAATCACACGAGTACAAATCACAAGAATATGGATAGCAGGATAATGCCTGTGGTTCAAAAGAGTGCACGTATCAAAAGAGGTAAATACTTATATTGCGCCGTCGAAACACACACACACACACACACACACACACACACACACACACACACACACACACACACACACACTCCAAAATAACAAATTGTCCCATCTCTGTCTGCTATAGGGGTTCTAGTTCTTCATTCTTTTTTTTCTGTATACTGAGACACTGTACATGGTTAAGTTCGTAGATTAGGTCAGATTTATTCCACATTACGGGAGGTCTCTTTCTAATGTACAAAAAAAACACTGATGAGGTCGAAGATTATGTAGATGAGGTTAAACTTATAGGAAAAAACACTGGTGAGATGGAAGATTATACTGGTTAGGTTAGACACTTCGTTATGTTTGGTTAGGTCAGGTTAGGTTAGTTTACGGTGGGTTAGGTTAGTTCCTCATTACCCTGGGTCTCATTCTTCCGGGCAAAAAAAGTGCAATGGTTGAGGTCGAAGGTTAGGCGGCGTGAGTGCGTGTGTTTACCCAAGTTTACGACAACTCCTCGTCTCGTTATTTTTCGGTACCCACTGAGCTGGCGACGTCTCTTTCGCTGTGTTCTTTTCCTTCTCCTGAGGATTTGAATTCTTGGAGAGGTTGGATGCAGCATTAAAAAGCGCCTTCTCTACGAGGGACCTTTCATGATCTCGGGGACGTTTCTTTCACTGTGTTCTTGCCTTCTTCTGACGATCCTATTCACTTAAAGATAAATTTTTGAAGTGTAGGGATAGATACAGCCTTAATACACGCCTTCAGTACGAGAGGCTTTTCTTTAGTATAAATAAAACCGCTTGGCTGAAGTGGTTAAGAAAGCTCCCTATTACCTCTCTCATAATTTTATATTTATATCTCCCCATCTATCCATCCATTTATCTACCCATCCATCCATCCATGCGTCCGTCCGTCCATCTCTCCATTTATCCATCCATCCTTCCATTCTTCCATCCGTCCATCTCTCCATTTATCCATCCATTCATCCATCCATTATCCCATCCCCGTTGTCCATTAATATACAGGTCGGAAGGGACCGAAAACAATAACTGCAAAGCATATAAGTAGGGAAATAACCAAGAGAGTGCGCAGTGAAGTCGGCCACACATCTGTTATTTCCATCAATCAAGCCCTCGAAATTCTCGGCCCCACCCAATAGCTCTAATGCTCTACACAAATACGAGTAAATGTGTTTCATAATTCACACACACACACACACACACACACACACACACACACACACACACACACACAAAGGGGGCTGTGCATCCCTAGTCATGTGCAACTCCATACATATCCCGTCCACCAAACTCTTCTCCACGACACTTTCCCATTCAATTTCTTCTCCTCCTATTGCCCGTTTCTACATACTTCTCTCCCATGCTACTCTCCCTTCCAGTTTCTTCTCTCACCCATTTCTCCTTTCTACACATCTCTCCCCCTTGTATCTCTCCCTCCCCTTTCTCCTTTCTACACACCTCTCTTCCTGACACAGGCTATTTCCCTTCCATTTCTTTCATCTGCACTCCTGTCTCTCTTCCATCCTTCCCTCCCTTTCCCCTCCTCAGCACACTTTTCCCCCTGGCTATCCGACCTACTACAAACGACCTTATTTTGCGGTCAGGCAGCATCCCCGCGGCCTGCAAGGGTGGCCGGGGTCAGGCTGGGGTCAGGCGGGGTCAAGTAGGGGTGCCAGGGGAAGAAGGGGAGGGAGGGGGAAGAGGGGGAAGAAGGGGTCAGAGAGCAACAGGGATAAGTCGTGGCGAAGTCTTTGTTGCGTAATTCCATATACTTACCTTTCTTTTCTAGCGATTTCTGTCAGTCCCTTCATCCCTTCATCCTGAGACCGTGTCTTTTGTATTTCCCTAACGAGAATGTGTGTGTGTGTGTGTGTGTGTGTGTGTGTGTGTGTGTGTGTGTGTGTGTGTGTGTGTGTGCAGGTCCTCTTTTTCTTCTTGGTGCTAATGTAATACGTAAACAAAACCGCCTAAGAAGAAGTACTTGTGAGCCTCCAATTCCAAGAAAAAACGGCTTTTATTCATATTAGAAAAATCACATGCTTTGCGGATGAGATAAAAAAAAATGCATTTCAGTTTTTCTCACAAAACTAAGATAGTTTTTACAAAGGAAAATTCGGATGTCGTTGTTACTGTTTTCATCTTGCTCATCGAGAGGACTTTCCAAGCTTCCATTAACTCCTTTACTACCAAGGGGGGGTGTGAGCTGAGGGAAGGGCAGCGAAATGGCGGGGAACAGGGCGACATGGAGACGATTTGTTTGTGACCACCCCATACGGAATTAAGGCGTCTGACAAGAGATGGACAGACTACCAAGGATCCTTTCTGAGTTGAACAAGATCGTCTTCAAAAGGGAAACACAGGAAATCGAGAATACCCGCTGCGTCTGAAGGGCTTAAGTAATATTAGTATTTATACATAGTAGGTTCTTAGGTGTGTGTGTTTCTCTGAGACCTGTTTAACCCTGTTTTTACTATGGACGTAAGACAGTGCTTTATCCCAGCTAAAAACACACGAATTTACGGATGGGAGAGGCTTCTAGCGCGCGCGAGCACAGAGAGAGAGACAGACAGACAGACAGAGAGAGAGAGCATCGATACACTAAGCACTGGATCTCGTGCAACTCAAACACTCAGCACCAATACAATCAGCCATTATCCTTAAAGCCCAGAATCACATTATATCAACCTGGATTTCCGCCCTTACCACCCCTTTTCTTAGCACAGTCCTCTTCCTGACACCCCTAGAGCTCACGGTGACACTGTATCAACCTGTATTTCCGCCTTTATGATCCCTTGATGCATATCTCCTTTTTATCCCAGCTAGAAAACGCTGAAAGAAATTATCCGAGAAAAAGTGGATATTCGTCAATGATTTTTTTTTTTTTTTTTTTAATCGGTAACTTGATGAAGCGAGGTTGGGGATTGTCTGTCATGCTTTATGCTCCTCGTTTGCTCGTTTTCCTTGTGTGTGTGTGTGTGTGTGTGTGTGTGTGTGTGTGTGTGTGTGTGTGTGTGTGTGTGTGTGTGTGTGTGTGTGTGTGTGTGTGTGTGTGTGTGTGTGCGCGCTTCAATACCTTCCGCAATGTTGTGGCCAAAAAGAAGGAAAACTAGGGTCATTTGATCACATTTCGTATCTTGACTGTTGTATGTAATGATCTAAGAAAAAGAGAGTTTAAACATTTACAATGAAGCTCCTTTTTACAGTCTGTGTTTTACCCCAGTCACTCCATTTTTTGTCTTTTATTGAGCACTGACAGCGAGTAATTCCCTCATAAATCCCTCATAAACCTCTTCATTCTAATTTGTTCTATTTCGTGCCAGTCTCCCACCCTCATACACGCCCAGGCGAAGTTTACTGAACTTTACACCATCCTTCCACCTTCTCCTGGGCCTCATCTTATCTCTCATTCTTTCTGCTTCTTATCTGCACATCTTTGTCTTTCTTATCACCTCTTTAACGCCCATCTGGTCAGCCCTTTCCCTCATACTCCGTCTACTTCTACGTCTTCTCTTACAGTGTCCTATCTCAACTTATCAAACGATCTCACCCAACGTACAGACCTTCATTTCCAGCAGCTCCACACTTTTCAAGTCACTGACATTCAAACCCCACGCCTCGCATCCACACAGCGACAACTCTAATATTCTTGTATACATAACCATCTTCGCCTCAACAGACGGATTTCTCCTTCCACATAGATTTGTCAACGCTCCTAGTACTTTTGTCCCTCTCCTATCCTACAGCCTACGGTACTTCAAGATCTGCATTACATTCGCTGTAATGTGATGTAGAGAACATAGTTTTACACCAAGCACGACCGTCTTTTTTTTTTCTTTTTCTTTTTTTTTAAATAAGGAATAAGACGTTGTTCCTATTTAGAGGACTTCTGTCAGAGCCTGTAGCACTTTCCAACCTTCCTGACGTCAACTGATGCCCCTGAGGTGGAACTGAACGCTCTGGCTTTCGTTGATCGTTTTCGCTGTAACCCACTACACCAAGGTGGTTACCATCTCGACTCTTCCACATACCTATAACAGTTCACTCCCTCCAGATTTTGCCCATTTAGTCTTACTCTCATATTACGTTCCATCATTTTCTTTCTACATTACATCATTAAGTCAAAACCTCAGCTGAATAAGCCAGAAGAAAAACCAAGCTCCACCAGGGAAGGAAAAACAAAATGTAAGAAAATACTGAAAGACTGAGAAAATTTAGAACTAAGAAAAAGTAGAACTGACCCCTTGGCTTGTCACGTAAAAAGGCCCTGACTCCATCTCTCCATCGGGTGTATCTCTCGCTATCGGTAATTATCCCTGCAATTTGAATCAGGAGGAGTCATTTTGTGATTTCATCTCTGCTTCATCGTGGGAGTCACGCGATTCATTTATTTATCTTTATTTTCATTATATTTTTTGTCAGACGGGGTGTGGTTGCGATGAGTGACGAATGTGAAGGCTGAGGAATAATGCGTATCCACTACACCAGTCATTAAGGCAGACGGTCAGTTTCTTCCAAAGCTCTGTCTTCTCACGGAATACGACACGCAACAGTCAAATTTACAGCTAGGTCCCTAATCGTACTTCTGGATGAGCAAAGAAAAAAAAATGCATATCCGTCGGACTGGCCCGAGAATCGAACTCCAGACCTGGATAATCTGCAGGTCATTCAGTACAAGAACGTATGTATTTTCACTTTTACAGACCCTTACGAAATGAATGGATTAGACTGGGGTTGACCACTGCTCTTCGATATCCTTAAATCCTCCATACGGTTATTAAGATAAATACAGATTTTTACAATTAGAGGTTACTGTAGTGTAGTGCAGTGTACTGTAGTGTGGCGTAGTGTAGTGTACTGTAGTGTGGCGTAGTGTAGTGCAGTGCAGTGTAGTGTAGTGTGGTGGAGGGTCAACACCAGACACACTACACACCAGCCGCTCCCTGTAATTAAAAAGCCTCTTGTCCGACCAACGGGGGGTCACAGTAGTCTCACCCACGTCAAACGAACCGCCACCTTCACCACCACCTATATTAACGAACTTACGAGCAGTCCAGTGTCGTACGTTAGCTTTGTTTATGCAGGAACGACAAGGAAGGGGGCTTGCAGAATCACAAACCAACGAGCAATCCTCTGTCGCGATAATAATTTGTTGATGTAGGAACGACAAGGAATGGAGGGGCCAGAATCACAATCATCTCTCCTGTGTTCAACTCAGTATTGATTTTTTTTATTATTATTATTTTTTTTCGAGAATAAGTCAGCATTTATTACTTTCGTTCACGTGTGTGTGTGTGTGTGTGTGTGCGTGTAAATCTTAGGAACCTTATTTTGTTTATTTTAGCAGCTTACATGTAAATCAACTCCCCTTTCTATCAGATATAGGTGTCCTCGCAAAAGTTCGGAGGTGTTTAAAGATCAAACAAAACGAGTAGTTAAAAGTAATAAAGCAGACAGTGAATTAGGAAACAGAAGCACGAAAATCCAAGGCGGCGTATACATCTTTTTTTTTGGAGGGGGGGGGGAGAACAAGGAAAGGACTGCAGAATCTGACTTTTTTTTTTTTTTTTTTTTTTTATTAAGAATGCTAAAGCGGTGTGTGGTGTGGCAAGAGTAACAACAAAGAAGAAAGGTACGGCATGGTGGGATAAGGCCGTAAAGAAAGCGGTGGAGGAAAAGAGGAAGTGGCTAAAGTGGTTACAGGATAGGGGTTCAATTGAAATAAGAACTGAATATGTTGAGAGCAAGAAGCACGTAAAGAGACTAGTGAAGAAGAAAAAGAAGAAGGTAAATGAGGATCTAGGAAGAAAAATGAATGCGAACTACTCTGAAAACAGGAAGTTATTCTGGAAAGAGGTGCGGAAATGTAGAAGTGAAAGTGGTAAGAAATGGGATGGTGTGAAGGATGCAGGTGGTAGAATATTAACCCATGGAGATGAAGTAAGGACCAGATGGAAAGAATAGTTTGAAAGCCTGATGAATGGGGATAGAGAGAGCAGAGCAGCTGTAAACATGATTGGTTTTGGGGGTGTGCAGAGAAGGTATGCAGTGCCAGGAGACGTGACACGCGCACAGGTGAAGAGTGCTGTGAAGCGGCTGAAAAATGGGAAAGCAGCTGGGGTTGATGAGGTGTATGCAGAGATGATTAAATGTAGTGGAGAGAATGGAATGAAGTGCTTGTTGGGGATGTGTAAGAAGGCATGGATGAGTGAAACTGTGCCTGCAGAGTGGAAAAAGGCTGTGATTGTACCCCTGTACAAAAATAAAGGTGAACGAAGTGAGTGCAAGAATTATCGTGGCATAAGCTTACTGAGTGTGGTAGGGAAGGTATATGGAAGAATTATTATAGAGAAAGTATGAGAGATATCAGAAGTCCTAGTGAATGATGAACAGGGTGGCTTTAGGAGTGGCAGAGGATGTGTGGGCCAAATATTTGCAGTGAGATAGATAGTAGACAAGGCCTGTGAGAAGGACCATAAAGTGTTTATGGCATTCATGGATCTGGAAAAAGCATATGACAAAGTGGACAGAGAAGGATTGTGGAAAGTTTTGCGCATGTACGGTGTAGAGGGTAAGCTGCTAGGTGCCGTCAAGAGTTTTTATGATGGTAGTGAAGCACGTGTCAGGGTTACTGGGCATCTAAGTGAATGGTTCACGATCAGTGTGGGCGTGCGACAAGGTTGTGTGATGTCCCCATGGTTGTTCAATGTATATATGGATGGGGTGATGAGAGAAGTGAAAACACGAGTAATGGAGAGAGGGATGGCATTGGTAATGAATGGTGATGGATGGAATATCTCAAATTTGTTGTATGCTGATGATGCAGTACTGCTTGCAAGTACCGGACAAGAACTTGGTAGGCAGGTACAAAACTTTGCTGATGTCTGTAGGCGTCGTTCCTTGAGAGTAAATGTAGAGAAGAGTAAAGTGATAGTTATTGAGGCAGAAGGTGACTCCCAGTGCAATGTAACAGTGAATGGAGAGAGAGTTCAAATACCTGGGTACAGTGATAGAAAAGAGAGGAAAATGTGCAAAAGAAGTTGAAAGTAGAGTGACACAAGGAAGAAAAGTAGCTGGTGCAATGAAAGCCTTGATAAGAAACAGAGGCTTGAGTGTTGCAGCTGCACGAGACTTACATGAAGGAGTGTTAGTGCCAGCTTTATCATATGAATGTGAGACTATGGTGTGGCATGAAAATGAAAAGTCAAGAGTAGGAGCAGTGGAGATGGGACTGCTGAGGAATGTACTGTATGTGGAGTACAGAGTGTGGATAAGATACGAAATAATGTGATTCGTGAAAGATGGGGAGTGAGGAAGTCGGTAGACACCAGAATTGAAGAGAGAGTACTGAGATGGTATGGTCACGTAGAGAGAATGGATAACAATAGAGTGGTGAAGAACGTACCGGTATATCTGAGCGAATTCGAAGGAGGGAGGAGGCGAGGTAGGGCCAAGGGGAAGGTGGAGAGATATGGTGGATGAATGTGTGAGGAAGAGAGGTTTGGAAGTCGGTGAGGCTAGGGAACTGACAGGAGATCGAGCTGGCTGGATGAATTTTGTGAGGAGATGTGCACGATCAGGGATTTTTGGCACCCCTTTTTAACGTGGCAGCGTCTGGATTGACTCTGTCGGATACGATTATGTGAAGCTACAGAACGTGGTGAATGTTTTTGGCGTATCCGATAGGGCCAGGATTCCGGGGGCTTGAATGATGAGTGAATGGAAGTGTGGCCCATTGGATTGGGCAATTTTGGGCTGTGTGGACATTGCTACTCCTCACCCTGCCCTTGTGTGGGAAAGGAGGTCCGGATGATGATGATGATGATGATATAACAAGAGTGAACTTATCGATGGTTATTTTTTAAATCTGCTTTACTGTCCACTCATAATAACCCTACAGTTGTTCATTTCTAGGGGAGTTGTGAGGCAGGGAAGGGGAGGGCAGGGTGTGGAACAGTGGGTGGTGAGGCAGGGCAGTGCAGGGCAAGACAAGCTGTGATGCCGTAAGGTATGGCTTTGCAGAAATTGGTGACACAGAGCAGGGCACTGCTGGATAAGACAAAACAGAGTACGACAGAGCACAGTATGTCAGGACAGAACAGAGTAGGGAAGGGCAGGGCAGGGCAGGGCCGTACAGGGCTGAGTATGCCTGAACAAGGCCGGGGAGGGCAGGACGCGACAGATTAGGGCAGAGCAGGGGTGGGTGTAGCGCAGGGACTGGTGAGGCAGGGCAGGATACAGTGTACAACCAGGACGGGCTGAAACGCTGACCTGAATGGGAATTTTGTGGTTGGTGGCCAGACAACATCAACAGCCTTAGGTGCTTGTACACACACACACACACACACACACACACACATATATATATATATATATATATATATATATATATATATATCCAAATCTTGCTGTTACCAGGCGACTTGGCTCAGATTAGAACATCCTGACAGAGTAGGGATTAACAAAGGTATATCATACCTCCCCATCTAAAATTCTCTAATGGTCAGAATCAAATCGTCTGTACATGGCAAGAACAGTGAAGACGACGGCATCGTACTCAAGGGATTAAATTGCTGTTGTCTCTTCTTTTTGAGTAGGATAGTTGTAGTTGCTCTGTTTGTGTTCTTTCATCTTCACAAAGTAAACAGTGACAGGAAATGTTTGGGTTCGGTTAGATAATGTCATACGAGTACTCTTTTTGCAGTTGCTTTAATTCCGATGCTTGTAATGATTTGTCATTAATGGTCACTTTATTATTTTCCCTTTCATGACTGTGGTAAACATAATGGATTTTTTTTTTTTACATTCTCTGGACAACAATTCCTTAAAAAAAAAAAAAAAAAAAGGAAATAAAAGGACCCTACGTGATAGAGCTGAGAGTCTTCGCGTGGTGGTGTCACCGTTGTACAGGGTGGCTGGGGTGCCAGGTTAATGCTAGAGACCCTCACACCTTACTGAAAGAGAGCCTGGGCAGCCGCTATGTTGGTGCAGCGAATGGGTTCCACTTAAGTTCGTTCAAAAATCATTGATCACTGCTAGACAACACCAGGTCACTGAACTACTGTTCCAGTTTTATGGCGCGTTTCTGAACATTTGTTATTCTTTGCTTGCACAAGTGGCACTTATAGGTAAAGCTGTATAAAAACGAGATTTTTCTCTACGCTTCAGCTAGGCTTATTTCTAGGCATATAACGAGCTGCTAGACGACGCTAGATCGACTAACACCTGCAGTGTTTACTTCCTTTGCCGCGGTTTTTAAGACTGATAGTTTTGGTTGATTGGAAATGACTGTTTTTGATATCCATAACTGTGGTAAAGTGGTTCCCATCAGCACATTATCTATCCTTACCTCCCTATGTGGATTAGAAAAGAACAGTTTTCATTTTATATATTCACATCGTAAAAATGAACATTAACTTGGGAAATGTCAGTTCAGTAATATTAAACCATATTATACTTACCTCACATAGCATTACTAGATTACTGCAGGGCTTATTTCAACAACACATTCAGCTACAATATCACAAAGATAAAGCTTGGCCTATGCAGTACTGTACTGTATCTTCTCTCTCTCTCTCTTTCTCTCACACACACAAAATGACATTAACTAAGCCCGATAAAGAATCTACAGGAAAGAGAAACTGGTAGCCGCAGTGAGATGTGCCTCCTGGTGGTGACGGACAATAGGGGACCTTCCTCGAAATACCACAAGAAGAAAACTGACCCAGGGGCACAGCTAGGATGGGTGGCCACCAGCCTATACTGAGTGACTCAGGGAGAACTCTTCAAGGGATTTCATGGGCATATCCCTGGATATTTTGGGTTGCCATCACGCATTTCTCAGGAGTCGCTAGTGCCACACTGGACACCTCTCGGACTACGCCACTGTCTGTGTGTGTGTGGGGGGGGGGTCATAATGCTTTGGTAAACTTGATAAACTAAAGAAAGACATTGCCGTGAAAAATTTACGAGTACTCCAGTTACAATACCAGTCCATGTGTTTGCCTACGGTCTGTCCTTAAAAAAACGTTTTCTCTCAGAATGGTTTAAAAGAAAATTTACCTTTCAGGAATAACGATAGTATTGTATCAATGTCATACACATACTAAGAAAAACAAAAACAAATGATAGTTGTCAGCAGGTTTTTGTTACATGTTTTTCTTTGTATCAATACTTTTTGGTGAAAATCTAGTCAATCTCACAATTATACACATGTCGAAAGTTTTTGATTCGGATTTGCCTAAATTTCATCACCAGTTGATAATGACAGTCTGTAACACTCAAATGTGGCAAAATTTACTAACATTAGACAAAAGTTAAGACCGAAGAATATTCCTTTTGACGGTCAGGCAAGACACCGTTAGGTTTGGTCTGCATATCAGTATTGATTGTGTATAATAACTTCAAAAATACGCATTTTCACAACTTTTTAAACAGGTGGTATTCAGGTTGTTGTAAGGAAAAAAGCACAGCAGTGTATTATATAAATGGAAACGCTCATGGGCCTTGCCTTTTTAACGTAATGTTTTAGGTAAACCCTTGTATAGTCGAGCTTCAGCTCTTCCCCCATTGTTTTTTGTTGTAACTTCAACATGAAACGCATTTGTATTCAAAGAAGGTGTCTACAGTAGCGAGAGCTATTACGTTTGTCCTGCGTTTGGACCACGGTTGTGTTTTCACGTTGTTGTTGTTGGCGCCTACTCCCATCCGGGAGTTCTTGTTTTTTAACAAGATGGCTTATTTATTTATTTATTTATTTTTCTCAGTCTCTATTGTTCATTTCTATGTTGCTCCTTATATTCATAATTACTTCTCTTCGTTTCATTATTCTGCCCACTGTATTTGCTACAACCTGTAATTCATTTTGTTTTAGTATTTCTGTTATTGATTCTTTTCCTTTAATTTCGCTTGTTAAATCTTCGTATGCTTCACACATTAATAAATGATGCTGATTTTCATTCTCTTCTTGGCACATGTCACATATAAAGTTAAGCTCATACTTTTTCTTATAATTTTCCTTCACGTCTAGCATTCTGGTTCGAATAAAAAATATAATCTTTGCGCTTTCAAACTCTATTTCCTCTAGGTATCTCTGTTGGCCTATTTCTTGTTCCACTGATTCCTTTGTCTTACTCCCTTTTCTCATGTCTTCACAAATTTCTTCTTTATTTTTTGTCATTATTTTTTCTTTTATTTCCCTTTTTGCCACTCTCTCTTCTAATGTTTCTAAGTCTTCAGGTATGCTGTACTTTTCTTTAACGTCTTTTATTTCTCTCACGTACTCTCTTTCAAAATCTTCACAATGTTTTCTCATCTTTACTTCAACAGCGTCTTCTTCCCTATTCTTGAGTTCATTGCAATATTCAAGTTTTCTTTGATTAATTTTGTGTTCTATTTTTATTTCCTGTGTCTCATTTAATAAAGCACATTTCGGTGTTGTCCTTGGTACTTTGTTTAATGGCTTTAGGAGCTGCGGGGCCAATTTTTGGTGGAGTCGCCAGGTTCACATGAGTATCATTCATTTTTGATAGCCATGTCTTTAACGTGCAACACAGACTCACCATAAGAACGCATAATTCGCTTCCTGACATATTCATGGAGGTAAAGCTTACGATTTACACTCAAATTATAACATAAGAGATGCAAAAAAAACAAAATCTGACCTGCATCGAGAAGCGCCGTTTGTAGCTTGAAGGTTCCTTGTGGTCGAAGTAAACAAACTCTCGCACTTTCACGCAAGGTCTCGTGGCCCCAGGTCCAATACGTTTCTCAGGAAAAGCACTGTGTCCAACCATCTCCTACCCTAGCTCCCTACCGCGGGACAATACGGACGTGGTTGTTCTAGTGACCACGAGGTTATCTGGACGTGTGACTAGTGAACTAGAGCCAGAAGTTGCCATTCTCATGTGATCACCATCCGCCTTCATTCAGGCGACAGGGGAGTTGAGGGACGTTTGTATAAGATAGAGAGTCTGCAGAAAGAGAGTGGACAGCCAGTATTTTCAGGTATTCATTGATTAGCCGACCGAAATCTTGCCATTTTTGTGGAAACGCCTCTGCCACTGAGCTCAGTGATCACAACACCCCGTATGCGGTCTAACTGCAGATTAGTTCTGATCACCTACTGTGATTCATGATTGGTTGATAAATAAAATGTCGTCATCATTGTACTATAGTTTGTTAATTTGAGCTGCTGAAGATTTTCGTTTTTAATTTCATCTCTACATATGGATTTTACTTTAAAGTACACGTAAATATACAAAGATAATCGCCAAATTGTAATGTTCTAAGGTATTAGTAGACTTACGTAATGTTGACAAACAACAACCAACCGGGGCGGGGAGGGAGGGGTTATTTACTGGTGCTTTTTGCCCTTGTTAATAGTTGGTTGTGCTGCATTTGGGTGCAGTATTACTCATGGACCTTATGTATGTCTTTTTCGAATACTTGTGATCCAGCAAGAAGGAAATTATGGGAAATTAAGGTGAAGAGAGCAAACTGGTATGCACGTTAGCTTCATCGGCTTTCCAGGTAGTTTTAATTATTTTACATGTATTTGGCCTATTTATCAAGATTTGGTATACCATAAATATAAACTGAAAATGGCAGTGTGAGGATACAGGATATTTTCTTAAATGAAATGGAAATAAGATGGGTTACATGCTGGACCTTGTGTTATGCACTTCAACTTTCGCACTACCCTCTTTACTAGCAATAAAATGAAGAGTTTGGTAGGTGAGAGCAGACTTTTATCTGAATTTAGTCTAAGATGCTGTATACTATACATGTTGGACATTTTAGTGTTGGGTGTATATAGAGCTAAGGCTTAGTTGTGAAAATGCAATTCTTGCAAGGTTAATGACTGACTGTAAGTCCTTATATGCAACAAAGAAAAATGGAGAAAAGATTTCTCCGAGTTATACCGGAAAAGTTTGTAAATATTATTAGAAGCCTGCATGAAGGTACTTTTTGTAAGGTAATGGTGGGTGGTTCTTTGAGTGATCCATTTCAAGTTAGGTCAGGAGTGATTCAAGGAGGAGTTCTTTCGCCATTGGTGTTTGTTTTGGTTATGGATTATGGTATAAAAAAAGGTTGTAAGGAGAACAGGTGCAGGAATTAACTGGAAAGAAAATAAGAAGCTGATGGATTTGAACTATGCTGATGATATTGTACTGATTTGTGGAAGTGTTTATGAGATGCAAAGGGTGCTTGATTGTCTGGTGGAGGAAGGAGAAAAAGTGGGATTGGTAATAAATTGTGGAAAGACTGAAATTATTAATATGAACGTGGAGAACCAAATCGATTGTGTAATTGGGAATAATGTGGTGAAGAATGTAGAAAACTTTAAATATCTGGGAACGATTGTATCATCTAATGGATCATTAAACAATGAAATTGAGGAGAGGATTAGACAGGCTTGGCGAGCTGTTGGAATGTTGAAATCTGTTTGGAATAATAATATACTTTCGGTATATACTAAAGTGAAAATTTACAAGTCCATGATTAGACCAATTTTAATTTATGGGGATGAGTCATGGTACAGTACAATTGCAACAGAGCAGAAAGTATTAGGATTTGAGAATAAAATACTGAGAAGGATTCTTGGGGTAAAGTGGCAAGACAGATTTACAAATGCAAGAGTAAGGGATATTACGAGAGTGGAACCAGTTAATGAATATGTGAGACTGTCTCGTTGGAAGTGGCTGGGGCACATATACAGAAAAGAAGGTAGTTTAATACAGGATGTGCCAGAGTGGACTGCTAGAGGAAGAAGAGGCAGAGGTAGGCCGAGGGAAACCTGGTTGAGGACAATGAAAAAGGAAGCAGGAGAGGAGTGTTGGTGGGACCTGAAGGAGATGGCAAGAGACAAATATTGGTGGAGAGAGTTCATCGAGGCCCTATGCATCCCGTGGGGTGTCACAGGAAGTGATTGACTGATTGAGAGACATCAAAGGCCACATAACCCCGTTAGGTTACAGGAGAGATCTACCCCTCCCCGCAACGGTAGACCCGGGTGAGGCTCGAACTTGCGACCCCCCGACCACGAGCTTGACGCTCTACTACTGAGGTACTGCGCCCCCCGCAACAGAGAAAAGTATCTAACTGATAATACCTTCCTTTGTTGGCTATATTAGTTATCAGAGAGAAATTCTAATTTATCCATCCACTGCTGTATCAGATCTTCACTCAAAAGCAGAAACAATCTTCAGGACCTGTGCAGATTTAACTTTTAGTAGCTCCTCAGTAAGGGAAAAACTGTGAAGTTGTACTGCATAAAATTTTCGTTAAATGTAACAGCTCCCAAATTGTCATACTATTGCCAAATCATTATTAACATAATAATTTAATCAAAGAAATAACTGTCATGCAAAAACAGTATAAATCAAGGCCAAAAATATGAAGAGTACCGTAGTGCCTGCACTAGAGTGTTTAGAATAATTATGTGCAACACCAAATACAACCGTTGTTATCAACTGAGACAGGTACAGTATTATGGGTTTGGTTAAGGAACATGGTACATGTACAGTAAATACCTACGGTAATTGCTTAACACCTGCAAACTGTATTGGAGCTACTATTTTTTATGAGTATACTGTATGTGATTTCTATTGTACAGCACCAGACATGACATTTGCAACCATCTGTGATACATACTGCAGATTAGGTTAAAAAAAATGCAGTATTTTGCGCATAAAACCCACATGCTGAAGTAGACCTACAATGGTGTGGGTCCATAGCTTACTCTTTAGACTGTAGGTTATGAAACTGATGATGATGTATTAGCTATAGCTGTTTATGTTATTCTTATCAGCATGTTGTATGACGGATGCTTTGTACCACGATGCATATTATATTACCATACCTTATGTATTTACCTAACCAGTCCTCACATTTGTAAATGTCTGTGATGCTTTCATACCTTAGGTTAAGAAACATGTTAATACAATAACCACTTCAGATCAATGATTATACAGTACTGCATAGGGTAGTATATGTGCTGTGACTCTATTGTATCTGTTATACAGTACTGTATACTGTTGTTTTATCCATCCATCCACCCAGCATCCTTTCCATTTTGCCACATTGTTATAACTTATATACACCACATTGTATATACTGTAGATGCAATTTTATATGTTTACCATTTGGTCGGTGATATTATTGGTTAAAACACTTTATACAATGCATATTATTATCATTATTGTTATTATTATTATTAGTGTTTTGTCACGGTTGAAATTTGCAGCCTGTTACTGGAAAGTTTTTATTTTACTAACTCTTCACCAGTGTTTTTAAGGCGTCCCCATGAGTATTTGATTCCGAACCTTCAGCGTGGGAGGAATCTTTAACAATTGCTACCTGCTTTGGCAACCAGTTAAGATCTATTTAAAATGCTTTTTGAAGGCATACCTTCCCAGTTGGAGGCTCCACGAGCACATTCTGTGACCATTCTGTAGCAATGTTTGCACAGCATCATCAATGGCATTGTTTTAGGTCACTGTGCAGTTAATCTTACCGATATCATAAATCATGGCCTTGCACGAGTGCCTCTTGGTTCTTTCCTTTGCCACTTTATTGTATTTCCCAGCTTAATGCCCAGATATGCACACTACTCTTTACATTTTAAGCAAGCAAACAACACATGCACATATAATGTCAATAAGTACGGTATTATGGTAGTTATACTAAGTATTGCCGGATTATAGAAAGCACACCACAAAGCCGTTTGTAGTGCAGGATAGATTCAGTTACACGATTATCTTCTAAGTATAGTTAAAGTCAAGAGAGACCTCTAAAGTTTGAGATCAGTGTACCTGTATGACAGCTGAACTTTATTAGACAGGGAAGGGCAGAGCAGGCTATGATGGGACAGTGAATGGTAGGGCAGGGTATGATGGGACCCGGAATGGTTAGGCAGGGCATGATGGAACAGGGCAGGGTAATGTAGGGCATGGCAGGGCAGGGAAGGACATGATGGGACAGGGGGAGGGAAAGGCAGGGCAGGACAGGGCATGATAGGACAAGGCAGGGAAAGACAGGACATTATGGAACAAGGTAGGGAAGGGCAGGGCAGAGCAGGGCAGGGCAAGGAAGGGCATGATGGGCCTGGACGGGGTAGGGAAGGGCATGGCGGAACAAGACAGGGGAGGACAGGGCACGACAGTACAGAACAGGACAGATCAGGGCAGGGCAGGGCAGGGCGTAGCGCAGTGAGTAGATAGATGGCGGGACACACTTCCGTCGGAAGTGTAGATGACCAGCCCCCCTCTCCCTACCCTCCTCCTCCTCCTCCTCTTCCCTCAATCCTCCTCCTCTTCCCCCCGCCCACCCTACCTCTTGCCTCACGTCCTTTCCTCTCCTACCCATCCTCTTCCCCCACTCCTCTACCTTTACCCCATCCCCACTCTTCAACCTTCCCTATCCCTCAACCTCCCTAGCCCTCCTTCTCTCCTATTCCTTCCGTGCTCCCTAGCCAACTTCGAAAGAACTATACCCATATACATAATCTGTGTATGGAGTGAGCATGTATGCCTTTATAACGTTGTTTCCTTATCTGTGTGTGTGTGTGTGTGTGTGTGTGTGTGTGTGTGTGTGTGTGTGTGTGTGTGTGTGTGTGTGTGTGTCTCTCTCTCTCTCTCTCTCTCTCTCTCTCTCCACACACACACACACACACACAAAAGCATTAATCCCTTCAGTGGAAATTGTCATTAAATACCATTCTTCCTACCGGCCGGAAATTTAACTTAGCTTAGACACTGATTACAGCAGGGAAAAAAAAGCAGTGTGGTTGGAAGAAGGAGGAGGTAAAAGTGAGGAAAAAATTAAAAGACAGAATGTGAGAAATTATGAGGGAGGATGGTGTGTGTGGTGAGAGGGGTTATAACAGAATACAGACAGAACTGCCTTGGGGCCCTCGTTGTCATTGTCAAGGTCACTCCTCACAGGTTACGGCGTCAGGCAAAAGATAGATAGACAGGTATGCGACCGATGTTGAGGCAAATGTAAACGGAGTAATTCTTGATATTTTTAATCATTACAGTCATTCCAAACTGCATGCACGAATCTGTCCCTTCCCACATCCATCGCGCCCGGGGTTTCGAGGACATGTTAGTATTTCATAGTTGGCTCCCTGTTTTGCAGACATTTACAAGGACAAAAGAATACAACAGATCTTCCAACAGTGTGCAGGTCTGCCTTCACAACAAACATTATAAGCACATCGCTCATCCAAATCATTAAATGCTTCGAGGCAAAATTTTTAAACTGTTGCCAGATCAGTTGTCCTGCAGTAAGCGTGCAACAGACTGCTAATTACCAAAGGCACAAGACATCGTCGTGCTGGAAACGTCACTATTCATTTATGTGTTATTCATGTCTGCTTCAGTAACACACAAGAGACTATGAGTATGACATGCAGAACTATACTGGTATAGAACGTGTGCTAAAGGTCTTCCTAACCCAGCGGGAATACATTTTTCTTTTTACCACCGACAAAGGTGATCAAGTCTAGTGTGTGTACGTATCTGTGCCACTCATTCACTCATTCACTCACTGCTTTTCTTTTCTTTTTATGATAAAATCAGGCAAGTTCCAACTGAGGAATTTTATGAGCGTTACACCTTCACTTCCATCAGTTTTTGCCGAACTCACAGGGGTGGGTGAGGAGTGTGTCTGAGGTGTGTGTAGTGTCCATGTGGGCTGGGTCTGGAGTGTGTCTGAGGTGTGTGTGGTGTCCATGTGGGGTGGGTCTGAAATGTGTCTGAGGTGTGTGTGGTGTCCATGTGGGCTGGGTCTGAGGTGTGTGTGGTGTGCATGTGGAGTGGGTCTGGAATGTGTCTGAGGTGTGTGTGGTGTCCATGTGGGGTGGGCCTGGAGTGTGAATGTGTGTGGTGTGCATGCGGAGTGTGTGAGGTGTGTCTGGGGTGTGTGTGGTGTGCATGTGGCACTGGTCTTGAATGTGTCTGAGGTGTGTGATGTGCATGTGGGGTGTTCTCTGAGGGGCGTACCCGAAGACAATAGACACCTCTTTGGATGTGTTAGGGTGGTGAATGCGGTTGAGGTAGATGCAATCATAAGAGATGACGTTTGTCTTCCCTCTGTCTCTCTCTCTCTCTCTCTTCCTTTTTTTTTTTTTTCTTGTTGCTTCTACATTTGAATTAACCAGAATGAAAGACCAGAATCTGTCGACTTAACCCTCAATTAAAAATGAAAGAAGGAAAGTCAAATGAAGGGGTGAGGAGAAAGTGTGGTGATTACTGGCTAATTAGTCCCATTTTGCGTGCAGGAAAGCTACCCTGGATATTGATTAAGGCCAATTACCTCATCTCCGTCATACACAGACCCTCATTAACTCCTTCAATCTGATGACGTCCTTTCGTTTTAATTACTTTTATTTACCTTTTGCTCTTACACTTTTTTTGCTTTAATTTTGTCTAATATTACCGTCCCTCCATTGTGAATACTGAGATCTAACAAAATACTAACACTACAGTATGGTGCTAGTCGCAAAGAAGTTCTGTAAAATGGATGTAGAGCCGTAGCATTGCCTTTTGTCGACCATTGGATTAACGTGATATAAGCAGCAAAAGGAAGAAAACCTAGACCAAATTAAGGTAGAAGTATTATCGGAATCCCAGTTACGAAATGGTAGGGTAATTATCTCAATCTAAACTTTCCCGATGCCTAGGGTTCAAAAAGTGAGCCTTGGGGTTTTTGAAAAGCGTGACAGTGAGCCTGGAAATAGTTAGTCCATTTTAACATGACGGAGGTTTTTGTCCATTTGTAGCTTATTTCTCGTAACATTCATTTTACCTCTTCGTGACTAGCACAACATACTAGTGTTAATCTCTTCCTACACCAGTCACAGATAAAACATACTACGGGTCTACACCCTTTCCGTATCTCGTCCTGGTGACTGGCACCGTGGTCTACTGTTATTCTTTTGTTTCAGTTCAGCATTCAGGATGGAGAGATGGCAGTATTAGACCAAGTCAAAGAAAGCAGACTATAATTCTTAGCAGCGATGAAGGAACTTTAGGTCAGATCTCCGTTTGCGAAAAGGGTGCGAAAGTTTGTTCTCTAACCCAAGAAAATCAGTTGTCTCATACGGCCTTTTTATTAAAACAGAGCACGAAGGTATGGACAAACCCCGATTTTCGTTTTACAATAATTTCTGAAACACGTGATGATGATAGAACATGTACTATATGCCTATTCTGCATCATTTTTGAGTACTCTGTGTCATGTCGGAGGCAGTTTGAACACACCTAACAATTACAGGTGTTCCGTAAATGATTGTCAATAATTAGGGTCGTGATCACACTTCAGCGCACCCAGTTTTCATACATACCTTAGTTGTTTATCATGAAAGGCAGAGAACAAGAGGAAACGGCGCAAATTAAGTAAAACGTAAACCGTGAAGGCAGCAGACGGCAGCAGGTTATGAATATGTATTTTCTCAGTGTGGCGTTGGCACATAAATATGCATATGGGAAAATTTGGCGTTTTTCTCTCTTTTTTTTCATTTTTTTTCATTTTTCACCATTCTAACGAAGTCCTTGGGCCGTATGCGCCTGGTTAGCCCCTTCACTACGACAGGCTCTCCCCTTCCATCTGGGTACGTACAGTGGTTCATATGTTACGCATCCTATTTGTGTGCTGCGGGGACGGCTCAGTTAGCACCAGTTTTGTCTGCTCTGCATATGTACTGCTTCCGATAACGTTTTCCATATTTCCTAGTGTCTGCTGTTTACGTCCTGCGCTTGTATTGTTAACTACATCCTTTTAACACTTAACCCAAAATTGTCATCCCTCCATCTTGATTGCTGAGTCGTAACAATAGATTAGCACTAGAATATGATGCTAGTCACGAAGAAATTCTAATTGAAGGATATTAAGCTGTATTGTTACTTTTTTCTGCCACTGAGCTACATGAAATAGGCTGCACGTGGACGGATCTATAGGAAGAGGTGCTAGGGAGCATCGTTAACTCTGACTGCTAACAAGTGGCGATTTTATTCTTCTCAAAAGGAGTTTAGGTCACCCATAATATAGTAACTTCAAGATCAACGTTTTGGAGTGAGAATAAAAGACTTTCGTGATTTACAGCAACTTACGGCGGACGATTTTATTAAACTCACAGAAACTCACTGCATTTAGATGGTTAATAGGCGTAAGTTTGGCCCTGTGAATTGAGACTATGGGTGTAAGACTGCAATGGCTGCGTTTTTGCGGGTTAATTTTAAAACACCTTCACCCGCCCTTCCTCCTCCTACCGGCTCCATTTCCGGTGGTCCAGACAACCTTGGACAGCTACAAAATAAGAAAAAAATACATGAGGTAGAAAGGAAGGGAGACAGACAAGGAACAGAGGATTTTTTTTATTATTATTAATGTGGTAACGAACATTAGATTTCATTTTTGCTACGACCAGATTTTCCTCAACTCAAGGGAGATGTCTTGTGGTGAAAATATAAATGGAGTCTAGTATTTTCTATATCCACGTGTCTTTCAACCCCATCAGTACAATGAAGTTTTTTTGTATATATATATATTTTTTTAATGTACCAGGACTGTAATTCATTCGATTGACAAACAACGATATTATCATTGTGGGGAGATTCTGATAGTGAAGAAGTAAGAAAAAGTATCAGTTAAATCGTCCATCACACGGAAGATTGTTTTTTCTTGCTAAATTGACAGTTTTATCCAGCTTAGGAGATACCCCTCCTTGTATCCATCATTTCTCCAGTCGTCGAGTCAGTGACAGTAATTGCATACTCTTCCACTGCGTCTGCTTCACGTTTAGTGCATGTTCGTCGCTTTCCTACATGACACATCACGTAAAAAAGCATCATCCATGGCAGAGAAGCATACTTTGTCATTATGGGAATGTTGCGTTATCTAGTATGTGAAGTGAGAAGTGCAAGAGGCGAAATTACGCGAACTCTTTCCCCCAACTGTACTGCCCAGGAAATAAGAGGTGTAAGGGTCTGAGGCTAGGCTAGTTAGTCCAGACAGTTAAGGCAAGGATGACCAGCCACACGTTCTTGAGAGGTCTCTGACCCTCGTGAGTCATACAGGGCGACTTGATTCACTAGACCACCAAGGATTATGATCAGCACCTAACGTAGTGCTATAGATGGTTTCCTGAAGTGATGTGTGTGTGTGTGTGCTTGTGTGTGTGTGTGTGTGTGTGTGTGTGTGTGTGTGTGTGTGTGTGTGTGTGTGTGTGTGTGTGTGATCTCAAGATGGCGAACCTATATGAAAGTGACTAAGGCATACGCAGGAATGAACGTGTGGTAGGTTGAAGCAGCCGCCATGACGTGTAGTGCACAGGACGTGGCAGAGGGAAGGCGGTGTTGCACAGAGTTCCGGTGGACGGTCTGTGCACCGGAAGGGGGGCATAGCTGGGGGGGGGAAGGGGGAAGAGGACTGCAGGTGGCGGAGACACCGAAGAGAACAGGAGGAGGGGGAGAGGGCCTCGATAGCCCGGTCGGTGTGATGGACGTTCATAAGCTAATACCTGTCCGTCCAAATTAATCAGTGTGCTAAAATATCTACTATCCATCTATCTATTATCTGTCTGTCTATCTATCTGTCTAACTGTCTATCCACATGTCTATGTTAAAGTTACTCGCAAATAGGTAAAATATTTTAAGAAGTTACCTATTTAGCTTTTAATGACGTAGAATGATGTGTCTCTCTATGACCACAATCTTCTGTTTCACCGTCTGTCATGCATCCTAGCTTCCTCCTAACTCCCTACCCTTTTGAGGGGGGGAGGGGAAGGTGAGGAAGGTTGTTGCATGTTGAGAGCTGCGTGCAAAGGAGGTAGGATTGGGGGGAGGGTTGCAGGAAGAGACAGGAAAAGGTTTTGGGGTGGGGTGAGGTGAAGTGGAGGGGAATGAGAGGGGTGGGATGGGGTGGAGGGGGATGGAGAGTAGGGTATCTGACCGGAAACCTCAGGACAGACGCTGAGGAATTTCCCTGTGCGCTGGTGATTGCCTCTTGGTCACGGTTGAGGATGCCACGCAACCTGCAATATTGCACACCATGTTGGTTCCTCACACGTTCTACACACTACGCATAGACAAATACCAAAGGGATATGGAGATAATAGGGTGCGTATCAATAACAGAAGAAGAAGAGGAAGTGGAGGAGTAGGAGGAGGAGGAGAAGGAGGAGGAGAAAAATATATATATGTGTGGATGATCAGGGCTGTCAGGTGGAGTCAGGATTCCGGTGACTTGGATGGTTTGTCAGTGAGTGTGTGGCCCATGTATCGTGGGTTACTATCAGTTAGTCCTTCACTATCACGTATTCTCACTCCTCGCCATCGGGACCCATTCATCATCTCATCCTTAGTGATGAGAAAAACACATATAAAAGTGCTGGACAAATCTGGGACCATGAGGACCGTGATATGGGGTGTCCTCTAAATCTACGGGGATTAAGCACCATGCCTTCGAAAAAGCTTAGGGTGTGATTGACTGACTGGGCCGCTCCAAGAGATGCTTCTATGACGAAATAATGTTGCCTGTTTGAAGTACAGTATATGCATTTCATCATCATCATCATCATCATCTTCATTATCATCTTCACCCTCATCATCACTATCATCGTAACTTTCTCAGCAGTAATCTAGGCGGAAAATTAGTAATATTAACGATTAATAATAATAAAAATAGTTATAATAATAATAATAATAATAATAATAATAATAATAGAACTACTTGATCAGCAACAAATAGGTCTATCTATCTATCTATCTATATACCTAGGCAGCTTCCCCCAAGGAAAGGGAGGTAGCCGAGACAGGACGACACACTCCCCGTTTATTCATCCATTCAAACACATTCATTCGCATCTTAGCCCCAAAGGAGAGAACGGACAGATCCTCACCGCACCACACCGCACAAGGGTCAACTGCGCAATGCAATCAGTGACATCCGCAGCAGGGCCCGACAGCAGAACTGGTTTACCCCTGCCACATCATAACAGACCCATCCCCTTACCCGCACCTGACCTGACTAGCTGATCAGACCAAATGCAGGAGAATATCCCCTCAGGGCTGCGTCATCACTTATTCATTCACAATTTCTCTCCATTTATTTCTGTCACGCACAGCCACTCTTCCTTGCTCAACAGACATCCCTCTCGCATCCAGCGCTCTCTTCACACTGTCCATCCATCCTATTCGTGGTCTTCCTCTCAGCCTTACACCTCTCACATCAGAACTAGTTATCTTTTTCACCAATCGCTCATTATCCATTCTCTCCATATGCCCAAACCATCGCAACACCCTCTGCTCAACTCTACCAGCCATCTCCCGAACAACTCCAGTTCTCCTTCGCACTTCATCATTTCGCACCCGATCCATACGCGTCACTCCACACATACTCCTCAGACACCTCATCTCCATTACATTCAAACTTTTCCATGTTTCAGCCCCATATAACGCAGTCGGTACCACAACACCCTCATACAGCCTTCTCTTTACATCCATTCTAAGCGAACGACATTTAAACACTTTTTTCATTCCTCCCAGCACCTTTCTTACTTCATTTATTCTAAACTTCACTTCTGCATCTATTCTTCCATCCACAGCAACATGTGACCCTAGATATTTAAAACACTCTACCTCCTCAAGCAACTCACCATTCAAAACTATATTCATCCCCCTACCATCTATCAACCTCGTACACTTCATCACTTTACTCTTATTCTCATTTACTTTCAATTTTCTCCTTTCACACACCCTTCCAAACTCCTCTACCAACTGTCTCAGTCTCTCCTCTGAATCAGTCACCAGTGCAGTATCATCTGCAAACAGCAGCTGCTTCAGATTCCACTCTCCACCATCAACATTCACCAGACTCAGATCTCCACCTAAAACTCTTGCATTTACCTCCCTTACAACACCATCCATGTAAATATTAAACAGCCAAGGTATAGATGAATATTTATCGACTGCATGACGGTACAGAAGCAGACATTCAGTGTTTACTAAGTCATCCCCCAGACAGCTACAGGCAACCGTCGAGTTAACAGTACAGGTCCCTATTTCATTTCTGGGTATGAACGAGCTAAGGTAAAAGAAAAAAAAAAAGTGACAAAGATGTGTTGACCAGCCCAGGAAACAAACTCGAGTCTCTCCGAGTGCATGCCAAGTGTGCTACCGATTACACCAGCAGGACCGCCAGTGAGTAGAAAAATTAAAGTTGTATTTATGTATTTATTAAGCGATTTTTATCCCAATGGCAAGTTTTCTTATGAGCAAATTCTCTCTCTCTCTCTCTCTCTCTCTCTCTCTCTCTCTCTCACACACACACACACACACACACACACACACACACACACACACACACACACAGCCATTCTCTCCACCGTCCTCCCGTCAGGCGAATCCAATGTGACAAATTAACGTGAAAATCTGATCTTGCAGTTCCGATTCCAAGGTTTTCTCCATAATTAGTTGTGTGTGTGTGTGTGTGTGTGTGTGTGTGTGTGTGTGTGTGTGTATTTTGTAGCAGAAGAAGAAAATGCTACGGCCGCACATCCTTTCCGAAGCACTTCTTCGTGACTAGCATTATATTCTAGCGATAATAATATTGGCACCTCCGTATTAAGATGGAGAGATGGCAATTATAAGCCAAAAATTAAATGGAAATTCTATAATACTTCTTTCCCATCCTGTCATTAATTCTTTCTCTCCTGTAACCCACAGAGACGTGACTGAATCAATCTGGCCAGCCCTTGCATATTATCGGGCCTGAGGGTGGGATTCTAGGAGGCTAGGAAGATTCGTAACGCCTTTTCTGTAGTGGTTTATTCTGCGCTTTTGACGTCAATATCCATTTGGGTGTCATTGATGCAAACCCCTTCGATTTTAAAATGATGTAAATAGTATACAAGTGAAAGTTAGAGTGCAGTAAGCAAACTAAGTCGCTGAGGAAGAGGTGCTACGAAGCCTCCTATCCTGCCTTGAATACGGCCTTGAGATTAAAAAAAAAAAAGGTCTCTCCCTCTTTTTTTTTTCTTTTTTGTGTGGGGGTAGAAAAGAACTACAAACATTTATTTTTCTCTGTTAAAACTGGCTGGATAAGAACCAAATGACAGAGTTGCATCAGGCAGAACAGTCTTTTCCTTGTCCTTCCTGAAAAAAGTAGAAAAAAAAAATAAAGAATAAAATCAGATCAGCCTGTCCTTAACTTGTAACAAAAATTAATCGTTCTTAGGACAGAGAAATGCTCGTAACTTTGCTTGGAATCCACGCTGTGTCCTGTATGTGTGTGTGTGTGAGAGAGAGAGAGAGAGAGAGAGTTTTGGGGGGGTAGAGGTGTCTTATAGAAAATGGAAGAATACGTGACGAGTTACTGGGGAAACTACTTTACCCAACCACAGAAAAAGCTGACTGTCGACGCCGCTCTGGATTTAAAGAAAGAAATAAGGAGGTTTTTGCCTTTCCTTTCTTTCCTTCGCCCTAGTCTGACGTGGTAACAAAATCCGCGTATTGTTTATTTAGGCCTCTCATCCCATTTCACGTTACAGCCTTCTGGTTCCCTGGTGAGGATTACCTTCTTGTTCCTGCTTCTGGATCCTACCCTATAAAACCCCTGTAGAATGAGAAACCTCCCTTAAGTTGATGAAATGCATCTTGGGGTTGCAAGAGTAAGATTAAAATATTACAGATGTGTGTGTGTGTGTGTGTGTGTGTGTGTGTGTGTGTGTCATCAACCAGACTGAAAGGAGTCGGAGTAATCGTGTTATGGTAATACAGAGGGAAGCAGAAAGTGACGAAATGAGCGTTGTGGGAAAGGTACAGTGGGGTGAAAAAAGAAGAGGTATAATGGTGCAGATAAGGTAGGGGGTAATGCATAGGGTGTCTAGGAAGTGTAGGGTGTCGATCGTATCATAAAAACTGAGTACGCGAAGGTGTAAACAGGACCCTAATTTTTGGTAGTGATTTAGGGAACCCCTGTAATTGATAGATATGATTAGCCTGCATCCCACTTTATAAAGCTGTCAGCCACGATGCAGAATGGTTAGACATGTTCGTTCATCTTTATCAACTTTAGAAATTACCGTCAAAACTTGGGGACGTGTCCACATCTTCGTGCTCTTGGATTTGATAACATGGCCTGTGACAGTATTCCTTTCTTTGACTTGATACATGGAAGAACAGTATTTCCATCTCCCTTTCTTTGGAATGTATAGAAAACCCCCAGAATATGTTAATTCCTGATATCTAGAGCAAATTGGTTGAAGCCTTTCTATAGTTAGCATGTTCTTGTTACTCTTACTTGGCTGAGAGTGTTAATAGTCTCCCCATTAACTCTCGTATGATACTGTCTTTTCATTTAACGCCAAATTATTTTATACGGCTGAGTGAGACACAGGAGCCTGGGAGTGTTAACTGTGAGAAAATATCGGCAAAATTTCCTGTGGTTTCAGCCTTCTCGGACGTTGTGGTGCAGTGTGGCATGCAGGGGAGGAGTGTTGTGCGGCAGCGTATTGTGGTGGTGGCGGTGGTGGTTGTGGTGGTGGCGTTGCAATGGTAGTAAAGTAGGTTTGTTTTCATGTGACGGTACTGGGTTACGCAAGCAACCTCAGTGCTAAATTGTGGTTACATGAAATTCGATGAGCCTTAGTTATATGAGGTCAGATTGAGTCTCCCTGGCAACTGATCAAATCTGCCCCCCAGTAGAACTACATTTGGTCATCAACTGAGCTGAAAGGGGGTAGGGATCATGGTCAGGTTTGATAGAGCGTGCTGGTAAGGTAATATTGGTAGTGTTATGGTAGCAGCATTCTGGAGATAGTAGTATGGTAGGGGCGATAGTGTAGTTGTGGTGGTGGTGTGTGGTTATGGTAGTGTGTGGTGGTGGTAGTGTGTGGTATTGGCAGTGTGTGGTGATGGTGTTGGATGTGTGTAGCAGTGTGTGGTGATAGTGTTGGCAGTGTGTTGGGGTGGTAGTGTTGGCAGTGTGCTGGGGTGGGGTGGTAGTGTTGGCAGTGTGTGGTGGTGGTAGTGTTGGCAATGTGTTGGGGTGGGGTGGTAGTGCTGGTGTGTTGGGGTGGTAGTGTTGGCAATGTGTTGGGGTGGGGTGGTAGTGCTGGTGTGTTGGGGTGGTAGTGCTGGCAGTGTGTGGTGGTGGTGGGAGAGGCAGGGGTCAGCGGGGCGTCAGTGCTTGGGAATTGCTCCAGGCTCACCCTGCAGTTCTCAGGGTGGGCTCTGTGTTCTGCTGGGTTATGTGGCCGTATTCTAAGTGGCATAGGGGGCTTCGTAACACCTCTTCCGTAGCCATTTGTTCTGCCATTTATCACTTAGTATCCTCGCCTGTGTTATATAGTATGCATATTATGTAGTTCAATAGCCTCGTGTATTTTATTGATGCAAGGTGTGTCGAAATTAAAATGACGGAAAAACTGTACCAGAAAGGCTTAAGGTGTATTATGTGCATTGAATCGCTAAAGAAGAGGAGCTGCGAAACCTATGCTGCCTAAAATACAGCCAAAGTATACTCCCCAGCACTTCTTCTTTACTAGCATATTTCCTCATTTGCCACGTTATTAACCTATCGTACGCTGTTTATACAATGCACGTCAGTATTGCTAAGTCCTAAATAACGTATATGTAAATGGTAAGGCAGTAGCAGGCAAAATATACCCATAAGAAAGAGGTGCTTAAAAAGACTCCTAAGCTCGGGAAAAAGCAACCCTGGGAATTGGGAGGGTAGGGACGGGTTGTGTTGTGGCGAATACATTTCCCGCTCTGCTGCACCGCTTAAACAACTCCTGCGAATATTTAAAGGCGGTTTTTTAATTTGTCCATTACCCTGTCATAAATACTGTGTTATGTAACGCGGGAAGGAAAAAATGGGATTCCCCCTGTGCTTCACATTCTGACTTGGGACGAAGAGCTTTGGACTTGATGATTATGATGAGGATAAAAGGAAATCCACACCGTAGGAAAGGCCTAAGTGCGTGATAGCACATTATTAAACTACAAAGCACTCACAGAGCGCATACCTCCTCCAACACCAATAGAATTTAAAATTTACTGCTGTAATTCCTCTTTTCTACCAGACAAATATTTATACGGTCTCATATAGTTAATCATTTAATTCTACGGCCTCAGTTTGCCCAGTTACTGATCTCAGAGACTGCATACCTTCGCTGACGCCAATGAAATTTGTTATTAATTCCTGCATCTGGATCCGGATCCACCTCAAACTCTAATCAGTTCTTCGCGACCCAGTCACCATCTAATCACTGGGTGTGACTGGAATCCGACGACAACATTTTGAGTCATCTTGTAGGCACACAGACACTTATAAATACACCTCCCTCAGCCTCACTGACTTGGGTAGCCAGATCATCGTGCAGGACCCAGACTGATGCACTCAGGGACTCTGACCCGCGGCCACGGGCTCCTAGGAACCCACGTCGCTCACGTGATTACCGTGGGAGCCCGACAAAATGCACGGCGGGCAGTTTGCCTCTTGTAAGTCAGGACTGGCGGCCATCATTTTAGAAAACTTCACGGCAATAGTGTAAATTCTACTCATGGTAGGTGGGGGCGCTTACCATCCAGTTACTCGATGTAGTGCTGCTCTCGACTGTTTGCCCTTTCCTCTACTCCACCTTTCTTTCCTTCCATCTTCTTCTGTCTTTCTTTCGTTCATTTTTTCCTCGTCCTTCTGCCTACGGGTGACTTTTGAATCACTCTTCTGTCTTTCTTTCCTTCATTCTTTCCTCTTCCTTCTGCCTGTGGGTAACTCTACACTGAGTGACAAGCCAAATGGTTTCCTGTACACCAGGAAACCATTTACTACCAAATATTGGCGCCTTGTGGTTTAATGGGTAATTACGGCACTCCAGTCGGATTGAGCCGGTGAAAGTTTACATCGAAGGGGAGGTTGGGATTTATTGCTTACGTAATGCCACTCGGGGATGAGTGAGGCTGGTCACTCTCATCTTAAATGCCAGGACCAACTTGCCTAGCCCCGGGCTCCTGCGCTTCTCATGGGGCAACGTAGGATTGGATGATGATGATGATGATGTTAGGTCCAGGCAGTTTTATTCATTATAGGAGACACCTCCTGCAATGACCGGGTTAATGTAGGGTCTGTCTAACTCCTCGGGGTTGATAAGTCTCTACTAAGCTGAATATAATCGACTGCAGATGACAAGAATTTACCAAAACATATCACCAGACATTACCTTTTTTATGTTGAGATATTGTCGCCACCAAACGATTTTATTATTCTTTAGAGAGACATTTTAGATTGAAGGAGTTAGATACAGCCTTCACTAGTCCCTCTTCCTTGGCGATTTATTTTGCATTTTACAGTTGAACATTCTCTTGCTTGCTATTTAGAACGGTTTTATTTTGACACACTTTCCATCAGTACTATATAAGATGATACTGGGATGTATTGTTCAGAATAAATCGCTAAAGAAGAGGTATTACGAAATCTTCAAAGCCACTTAGAATACGTTCCTAGTTGATCGTAAGTCCTAAACTAAGATTGACAAACGCACTTACGGTACGAATGGTTCCCTGTCGTAACTCAGATTTTGAATATGTCGATTTGGAGGATGGGCAGAAGGCATGGGAATCTTCTACATTGATCTTTCTCTGTTCTACCTACAAAAAAAAAAAAATAATAATAATAATAATAAAAAGGAAACTCTGGGCTAAGTTTTATTTCGTTTTCTTTCTTTCTTTTTTTATAGGAAGAGGCGTGGGAAGATTTTGCATTTTTCTTGTTCCTCCTGCATAAATAAATAAATAAATAACCTTAGGAAAGAGCACATGCCGTAAGGTTCTTCGTGAATCCGTGTCGTAAGTTAAAATTTGTTGCCAGGAAGAAGGAAAAAACACAGAAATTTTTCAGTGTCTTGTTTTTCTTCCTGCAAAATCAAAATATCTTACGACCAGTTCTTTATCGTAACTAAGATTTCATTTTGCAGGGAGGGCAATGAAAGGAGAACGCAGAATCTTCGTACGTCAGGATTCCGAGAGCTCAAATGGTGAGTGAGTGAATGTGTGGCCCATTTTACTGAACAGTTTTATTTTTTTATTATTATTTCCTCGTCTGTTATGTTTTTCGTTCTTTTCCAGACCTTACCTTACCCTGTCATTAGGTGGGAAAAAAGTTGAGGTGATGATGATGATGATGATGATGATGATGATGATGATGATGTTGATGTTGTCATGGCCTCCCCCCCCCATGTTCATCACAGCCTTGCATCACCATTTCCTTTAGAATCACCACTATCATCGCCACTGCTTACTTTACTCTCACCATCACCACTACCACCACGATGCATTACCATCACCACTATCATCATCACCACCATCATTATTATCACCATTACTGTCATCATTACCATCATCACAATGAGGCCAGTGAACATCAACACCACCACCACCATCACCACTACGTGCTTCACCATCATTATCACTGTCACCACAACGACTGTTAGCATCATCACCACTACTATCACCACCGCCCTCATCACCATCACCACTATCACTATTATTTCCACCATCACTACCACCACTTCCACTGTCATTACCACCACCACCACCACCTCAACCACACACTCACCTGACCGGAAGCCTTCAGTCCGTGTGCATGACAAGGTAAGGTGAGGTGAAATTAACGAGGCAAGGTGAGGTAAACCGAAGTGAGTTAAGGTGAAATGAAATGCGTGAAGTGAGGCGAGGTGAAGGCAGTTAGGGTGAGGTGCGGTGAGTTACGGTGAGGTGAAGTAAGTTAAGGTGAGGTGAATGAGTTAAGGTGAAATGAAGTGAGAAGGTGAGGTGAAGAAAGCTGAGGTGAAGTGAAGTGAGTTAAAGGTAGGTGAAGTGAGCTAAGGTTAGATGAAATGAGTTAAGATGAGGTGAAGTAAGTTAAGCTGAGGTAAAGTGGTGAGGTGAAGTGAGTTAAGGTGAGATTAATTAAGGTGTGGTGAAGTGAGGTGAGATGAGGTGAGACATTCCTCATTAACCCCTTCACTATAATAACGACTTTTAAAAATCTTACTCTCCCTGCTGCCACACGATTCTACTCAGGTAAAGGCAGAATCTCTCCAGGGTCTGTCAATAAGCCTCTCACATGTAGGATGCCTCGTAATGTGAATGAAATAGGTTGTTAGTGGGAGAAATAAACCATACACAAGTGCCGTCATCGCTGGAGAGACGTAACCACAGCCTGTAGTGATTAAACACAGACAGATCTGGCCGCGTCTCGAACCCGTTAACCCCCTACTCCCCCCAAAAAAAAATAATAAAATAAACGATTGGAAATTTCTAAACTTAGTCAAGCGAAGAACCCCAGAGTTTGGAGCTGCTGCACTGTATGAACATGGCGACAGTGAGCTGGCAGACGTTTACGTACCCTTCCAGCAGAATCCCACATTCAGCCGGACAAAGGTTTAAGAAGCAAGATAAATCGCCAAGAAAGATGTGCTACGGTGCCTCCAAACCCCTCGAAAATACGGCTGTTAATAATAGTAGTAGTAGTAGTAGAAGTAGTAGTAGTAGTAGCCCCAAGCTCATCTGGACGTAAAACCGGTGGACTGTAGGTTGAAGTTACCCTTTTCCGGCAGTCCACCATCCTCCTTTCGGGGGATAAGGAGGGGATTGAGGGACGTTCGTATAAGCAGCCAACTCCACCGCATCGTCATATCCGTGCTGGCACATGAAGGCGGCCCTCCACAGCACCACGTCCCTCGGTGTTGTGGTGTAACGGTGGATGTGCACCATCACGTGTGCCGAACTGCACCACCATAGCCAAACCTCACACACAAAACCCAGCACACAGAGATTTATTTTTAAGCTCAGTTTACGAATACTCCCTGTTGAATGGTACAGAAGCTAAGCCCCGCCAGAGTCTGTATTCTTATTCTCTCTCTCTCTCTCTCTCTCTCTCTCTCTCAGTATTCCACTCCCTCACCTCCTCAAATTCGTTCCCCCTGGCAGTTCTTAATTTCCTTATATTCCACCTTCCCTCACCGCCTCTTCATTTTCATGCTTATATCGCCCTCGTCAGCATCCTCACGTCAGCGCCATCCTCCTCATCATCGTCCCTGTCGTCGGCTCCCTCATTATCATCGTCATCATCACCATTGTCGTGGTCACTGTCACCATCGTCATCTCCACCGTCATCGTCACCATCGTCATCTCCACTGCCGTCGCCACCATCGTCATCTCTACTGCCATCGTCACCATCATCATCTCCACTGGCATCGTCGTAGTCATCTTCGTCGTCGTCGTCGTCGTCATTATCCTTTCCCTGCCATCCACATCCCCATTCTCTTCCTACTCTCCCTGCCATCTTTGTTATTGATCCACTCCCTCTCTCATCCTTTATTATTTTTCTTCTCAACATTTCTTACTCGCCATTCCTCCCCTACACCCCCTACCCTCCCTCCAGCACCCATACAGTTTTTTTATCTCCCTCTCGTAGATATTGCCCCCTTTCCCCTTCAATATATTTCTCCCTTTCTCCTCCCTGTCTACCAGTTTTCTATTTTTTCTACCTCCCTCCCTCTCCTTATTTCCACCCTGACCCCCACATTCATATATATATATTTTTTATCTCCCTCTCGCACATACCCCCCCTTCCTTCCCCTTTAATGTTTCCTCCCTCCTCCAGAGTCTCCCTATTTTCTCTTCTCATCCTCTCGCCCTTCCCTCCTTTCCAAAAGTCCATCACTTCACATCTCATCCCATCCCTCTGATAATTTGTTTCCCCACACATCTTCCTTCCCCTGTCTTGCCTCCTCTTCCATACAGTCTCCCTCCTTCATATTTTCTCATCCACTCCCTCGTCTCCTTTTATTTTTTTTTAAATCCCCTTCAGAACTTCAGCGTGATCTTATGCACCACCTCTTCTGTGTTTTCCCTCTCCTATTTCCTCTTATATATTTTCCCCCTCTTCCCTCCCATTTCAATACCTCGATTATTCTCATTAAATTTTTTACTCCTTTTCTTTCGTTCCTCTATTCCTTTCAGTTCCCTCCTTGACCTCCCTCCCACCAATTCGGTCTTTCCCCTCCCTCTCTCACTGTCTTTCCCCTCCCTCTACCACTGTCTTTCCCCTCCCTTTCTTACTGTCTTACCCCTCCCTCTCTCACTGTCTTCCCCTCCCTCTCCCATTGTCTTTCCCCTCCCTCTCTCACTGTCTTTCCCCTCCCTCTCATTGTCTTTCCCCTCCCTCTCACTGTCTTTCCCCTCCCTCTCCCACTGTCTTTCCCCTCCCTCTACCACTGTCTTTCCCCTCCCTCTCTCACTGTCTTTCCCCTCCCTCTCTCACTGTCTTTCCCCTCCCTCTCTCACTGTCTTTCCCCTTCCTCTTTCACTGTCTTTCCCCTCCCTCTCTCACTGTCTTTCCTCTCCCTCTTTCACTACCTCTTATTTTCTCTCTAGATCCTTCCCTCTGCCTCTCACCCTCCCTTTTACCCTGCCTCACACCTATGCTTCTTTCTTCCCTTCTCTTCCCGTACATCGTCTATTCTTTCAAATTCCATCCTCCACTTTACTTCCCTTTACATCTTACCTCCTCCTTCTCATCTCCCTTTCTTCTCCTCCCTCTTCTACCCTCCATTTTCTAATCTCCCTCCCCTCCCCCTCTACCCTCACTTCCTCCTCATTCTTCCCTCTCCCCCACTACTCTCCCTGCCTCCCTGTTCTCATCACTTATCTGTTCCTTCCACCCCGCCGTACTAACCCCCTCTCGACGTATTCTCCCTCCCTCCCATACTCCCCCCATCTCCCCTTTTCTCACAAATTTCAACCATTCTTTCCCTCCGACTCCTCTCCCCTCCCTCTCCTCCTCTTCTCCCTCTCTTCCCCCTCCCTCTCCTCCTCTTCTTCCTCTCTCCCCTTCTCCCTCCTATACTTTCTCGCCCTCTTCCCTCTTTACCCCATCCTCCCTTTCTCCTTCCCTTTTCCTCTTCCTTTATTTCCCCATTTTCACAGATTTTTACCTCCCTTTCACCTCCTCCAATCCCTCACTCCTCCTACCCTTCCTGTCAGTTTCCTTCCCCTCTCTACCTCTTTTCCTTTCCCTCCTCATTTCTTTCTTCCCCTTCTCTTTCTCTCTCCCACTCCCTCTCTCCCTTCCCCCTACCTCCTCTTTTCTGAAAATAATTCTTACCTCTATTCCTTTCCCTCTACACCCACCCCTATTTACCCCCTCCTTCCTCCTCTTTTCTCAGATTCTTACTTCTCTTCCCTCCCACTCCTCTCTCTCCTCTCCTTCCCTTCCCTCTCTCTCCATTCCTCCCGCTCCCTGTCCCTCTCTTCACACTCCCTCTTCCTCTTTCCTATATCCTCTTTTTCCACAGAACCTTACTTCCCTTTCTTCCCTCCTCTCCCTTCCTCCCCCTCCCTCCTCCTCTCTTTCCTTCTCTCCCTTACCCCCTCTCTCCTCCTGTCCCTCCCTCTCTCCCTCACCCCCTCCCTCTCTCCCCCTACCCCTCCTTCGCCTCTGACCACCTGGCCACCCTTTAACTCAGGACGGACTGGTGCGGACGTCTGAAATGTTCCCAGGTAATTTGTGTCTGTTTTGGAAAGGAAATTGGTGAGGGAAGGAGAGAGAGAGAGAGAGAGAGAGAGAGAGAGAGAGAGAGAGAGAGAGAGAGAGAGAGAGAGAAAGAGAGGGAGGGGGGGTATGAGAAAATTGGAGGAGACTGGGTTGAAAAGCATAGTAAATAAGGAGATATGAATGAGAGAAATGACGTAATGAGAGGAAAGTAAGAGAAAATAAACAGGAGTTTGGTTGAGAGGAGAAAATAACAGGAAACGAGACAGCCAGTGAATGAAGGAGTGGATGAGAGGATGAGAGAGTGAAAGGAGAAAAGGGAGATTGAATTAGAGGAGGACAAGAGAAAAAAGAAAAAGTAAGTGAGGAAGAATGAAGGAAAGAAAAAGCGAATAAATGAAGTAAGATAGGGAAAAACACAAAGTAAACAAGACGAGGAGTGAAGTGTGGAAAGGAGATGAAGGAAAATAGGAAAATGGAAGCGTGAATGAAGACAGTAAATGAGTGGAACAGAAAATGAGATGGAATACTGAACTAATCTGGATGCTAATCACTTGCTTCGTGTATGCGTCAGTGTATCCCATTGTTCTCATGTACCCTTCCTGTTTGAACTTCAGCAGCAACGTTCCCCAGAGTGACGGGGTTTGTACTGAACGGTAATAAAGAAGTGAAAAAAAACTTCGTAACGCCAGCCTCAGCCCCAGGTTCAATAAATTCGTCCGGTGTTAGAAGCAGAGAAAGGGTAAACAAAAGCTGTTCTATTGGCAAAGTCCTGAGGTAACTATACTGATCTGGGGAGAGTGAAATATAAACCACGTCATCCCACTGTACAGGTTCGTGGATAAAATGTTGAAGCCTTTCTGTGTAAGAGATCCTTCCCAACCTGAATAATCTTACCTGGTTAAAACAAAAATAAGGTAAAAGGCTTTATGGTAGTGGAAATCCCCTTGTCCCATCATCAGCCACTTCCATCACATTTACCAGCGTCCATCACCACAACTACCACCAGCAAAACTGTACCTAACACTATCACAGTTATCACCTCTATCACGATCACTACCAGGATCACGTACGCTCTCCTTCCACTATTAGTCATCATTTGTCACAACTACCACTACCACGGCTCTCCTCTCCTACCTTAAGCACCACAAATACGACCACTGTTTTCTCATTACCAAAAGCATCACTACGGCAGACATCAACGCCACAACAACCTCGTTCAAAAACAGGACTTATCATCACTACCAAAGCTAACAAAACTACCGAGCGTCACCATCATCACTACCACAGCATCACCGCCATCGTCATCAACCACTACCACAAAAGCAGTCACCACCACAACAACATAAACATCACAACAACCTTCCCTTTGCCTCTCATCTTCGCCACTTCCCCCCTCCCTTCCCTTCCCCCACCACACCACTACCAACCCCTTCTCAGCACCACCACAACTACGAGAATAACCACCCCTCTCCTCTACACACACACACACACACACAACACCCCCTTCCCCACATCCCAGCACCTTCACCCCTCTTCCTCCCCCGCCACACCACCACCATCCCCCTCCCCTTCTCATACAACTACCACTTCCCCCTCCCTTCCCCCTCACATCACCACCGCTTCCCTCCTCCTCTTCCCACCACCATCACCATAACTACGAGAATTACCACTCCCTCCTCTCCACACACACACACACACACACACACACACACACACACACACACACTGTCTCCCCCACTACCCCTCTTCCCTTTCCTCCTTCCCCCGCCACACCAGCACACCGGAACTGGCGTGGTCATCACCGGAACACTCTCCCAGGTGGCTCATGTATTCGGCTCGGCAGCAGCAGACTTATAGCACGTTCGGTTCAGTCCCTGCGTGGCCATCACCGAGTTCGCACGCGCGTTTCTTCACCCTCCCGCACGCCCTCACGCACGCTCGTCCGCACGCACACACACACGCGCGCACGCAGTTTCACGAGTAACTCACGACCACGCGCTCACAGCCCCGGAGGACACAGCTGGGGAAACTACTTTGGTGTGTGTGCGTTAGTGTGAGGAGTGACTGTGTGAGTTTATGAGGCTATGTGAACTCATATACTATACTTTTCAACCTGTTTTAGTATCATTCGTAAAAGCGCACACGTTCCATTCGCTTCAAAGTTTGTAATGCTGATAGAACATGAACTAGTGTCACTGCATCTCAAAATCTAATTACTGTATCTCTCCAAAAAACGAGGGAAAAAAAACAAGTGACAGTCAGATACTAAAATTTCGTGACAGACAGAATTCCGAGCGACATCCCAGCTTGAAAAGGGAGTGACTTTGCTGGAATGTAGAGCACTGATACCGACTGAGCCGAACTGTATAAAGAAGAAGAAGAAGAAGACCGAGTTAATTTTTTCATAGATGTGTGCTCTAATATTTTGATCCTAAATCTGGTATTAAAAACGACTCGACTCTGGTATTATATGGCTTTGATGTCTGGTATTATAAGGAACTGGAGTATGGTATTTACGTGATCATAAGTCTGCATTTAGTAAAGTCCAAAATCTAGTATTAAAGCGAAGTGCACTCTGGTATTTTTGTGTTCTCGGTCTGGTATTAAAGAAGATCGAACCGGAATTCAGAGACCTTGACCCTGGAGTATTGTGGATCCGAAATCTGGTATTAGAAGAGGACGGACTGGACATCAAGACTCAGATTTTGGTATTAAAGAAAACGGAACTGGAATTATCGTAGGGTTCTGTGGTACTTTGTGAACTTGGACGCTGGTATTAAAGAAGGTCCAGACTGGTATTAAAGGCGTCCAGACTGATATTAAAGGAATCCCTACTGGTATTAAGGAGTCCGGACTGCTATTAAAGGAGTCCGGACTGGTATTAAAGGATTCGGACTGGAATCAAAGAAGTACAGACTGGTGTTAAAGGAGTCCAAACTGGTATTAGAGGGGTCCGGACTCTGGCATTACGACGGGGGAGATCACAGAGAGGTGGAAACATGACGTGTCCAGTCCCCCTAGGCCCCCTGCCCCTCACTCTGACCCTGCTGCTGTCCCTCATCGCTCTTCCTCGCCCAGGTAAGTCAGGGGACACTGCCTTAATCAGAGGGAAGGGCCAGGTGCAATTTCTTCTATCTGGCGGTGTATCTTTTTGTCTTTTATTAGTCTTTTGTTAGATGTGGGACGGTGTCTGAGTTAGCTGTGTGGATGTAATTACACTACAACCTACACGTGCCATCTACACACACACACACACACACACACACACACACACACACACACACACACTCAGGCTTTGATTTTTCGGTGTATGTTTTAAAGTTACGGTCATTAATTTCTTTACCTTTTCCTGAAGCTGCCAGCACCTGATGAAATCCTGCAAGTGTGTGTGTGTGTGTGTGTGTGTGTGTGTGTGTGTGAAATGTTGTTGAATCAATATGTGTGTCCAATTAAGTGTGCGTGTGTACTGTACTCGTGCACATCTGTATGACCAGGTATACGTATGTGTGAGTATGACTGTGTGCTGATGTGTGTGCACGTGTGTATGACTCTTTGTGCCTGCTAGTGTGTTGCAATATGTGCGTATGATTACTGAAAGAATGAGTTTGTACAGGAATGCAGTAACGTTGTGTGTGTGTGTGTGTGTGTGTGTGTGTGTGTGTGTGTGTGTGTGTGTGTGTGTGTGTGTGTGTGTGTGTGTGTGTGTGTGTGTGTGTGTGTGTGTGTGTGTGTGTGTGTGTGTGTGTGTGTGTGTGTGTGTGTGTGTGTGTGTGTGTGTGTGTGTGTGTGTGTGTGTGTGTGTGTGTGTGTGTGTGTGTGTGTGTGTGTGTGTGTGTGTGTGTGTGTGTGTGTGTGTGTGTGTGTGTGTGTGTGTGTGTGTGTGTGTGTGTGTGTGTGTGTGTGTGTGTGTGTGTGTGTGTGTGTGTGTGTGTGTGTGTGTGTGTGTGTGTGTGTGTGTGTGTGTGTGTGTGTGTGTGTGTGTGTGTGTGTGTGTGTGTGTGTGTGTGTGTGTGTGTGTGTGTGTGTGTGTGTGTGTGTGTGTGTGTGTGTGTGTGTGTGTGTGTGTGTGTGTGTGTGTGTGTGTGTGTGTGTGTGTGTGTGTGTGTGTGTGTGTGTGTGTGTGTGTGTGTGTGTGTGTGTGTGTGTGTGTGTGTGTGTGTGTGTGTGTGTGTGTGTGTGTGTGTGTGTGTGTGTGTGTGTGTGTGTGTGTGTGTGTGTGTGTGTGTGTGTGTGTGTGTGTGTGTGTGTGTGTGTGTGTGTGTGTGTGTGTGTGTGTGTGTGTGTGTGTGTGTGTGTGTGTGTGTGTGTGTGTGTGTGTGTGTGTGTGTGTGTGTGTGTGTGTGTGTGTGTGTGTGTGTGTGTGTGTGTGTGTGTGTGTGTGTGTGTGTGTGTGTGTGTGTGTGTGTGTGTGTGTGTGTGTGTGTGTGTGTGTGTGTGTGTGTGTGTGTGTGTGTGTGTGTGTGTGTGTGTGTGTGTGTGTGTGTGTGTGTGTGTGTGTGTGTGTGTGTGTGTGTGTGTGTGTGTGTGTGTGTGTGTGTGTGTGTGTGTGTGTGTGTGTGTGTGTGTGTGTGTGTGTGTGTGTGTGTGTGTGTGTGTGTGTGTGTGTGTGTGTGTGTGTGTGTGTGTGTGTGTGTGTGTGTGTGTGTGTGTGTGTGTGTGTGTGTGTGTGTGTGTGTGTGTGTGTGTGTGTGTGTGTGTGTGTGTGTGTGTGTGTGTGTGTGTGTGTGTGTGTGTGTGTGTGTGTGTGTGTGTGTGTGTGTGTGTGTGTGTGTGTGTGTGTGTGTGTGTGTGTGTGTGTGTGTGTGTGTGTGTGTGTGTGTGTGTGTGTGTGTGTGTGTGTGTGTGTGTGTGTGTGTGTGTGTGTGTGTGTGTGTGTGTGTGTGTGTGTGTGTGTGTGTGTGTGTGTGTGTGTGTGTGTGTGTGTGTGTGTGTGTGTGTGTGTGTGTGTGTGTGTGTGTGTGTGTGTGTGTGTGTGTGTGTGTGTGTGTGTGTGTGTGTGTGTGTGTGTTTCAGACATGGGAGTTCAATAAGAGTTATTTTCCCTTCACAGAATCCAATCAGAGCAACTGTCGACCTCCCTCTTTTCCTTCTTTCTCATTTCTTCTTGCCTTCTCCTTCTCCCTTTCTCTTTCATTTCCTTTCCTCCTCCTTTTCCTCCCCCTCCTGTTTTCTTTCGCTCTCCCCTCTCTCCTCTTCCCTTCCCCCCGCCCTCTTCTTCTCCACTTCTCTTTTCCATTCTCTTTTCTCCACTCCCCTTCCACATTGTCTCACCTCACTTTTTTTTTCCATTTTCATCTTCTCTTCCTCCTTTTCTCTTTATCTCTCTGCCTCGTATATTTTTTCCTTCCCTCCTTCTCTCGTGTCCCCTCCTCTCCTCCTTACCCCTCTATTCCTTTCATCACCCCCTTTTGCCTCTCTCCCTACTCTTTTCCTATCCTCCATCTCCCATCCTGTTTTCCCTCCCTCCCTCCCTCTTCTTTTCCTTCCCCTCTTCCTCCTCTTTTCCTTCCTTCGTTCCTCTTTTCCTTCCTTCCCTCCTCTTTTCCTTACCTCCCTGTCTCCTCTTTTCCTTCCCTCCCTTTCTCTCCTTTTCCCTCCCTCCCTCTCTCCCTCTTCTTTTCCAGCTCCTCCTCCTCTTCTTCTTCCCCTCCTTTTCCCTCGAAGACCTAAATTTGCAGCCAGCCAGTCCCTCCCTGACGACAGGAACAGCCGGCCTGCCATTGAGGAGATTAAGATGAGACAGATTGTTAGGAGAGGCTCATTTTTACCTGAACACATGGGTAGGTTGTAGCCAGGCAGAGAAAGAAAAAAAATGAAGGAAGGGAAACAGAAAATGTGTGTGTGATGTTTTCAGATGTGCTGTTTGTGTGGGTATGAGTTTTACATTTCTGCATGAACATATGTGTAGGTCGTGTACAGAAAAAGCAAAATCATAAATATATAAATAAATAAATAAACATATGAAAGGAAAATATATGAGGCTGTGTTTTTTGAGATGTGTGATTTTTCTAGGAGGTTTGAAAAAGAAAAAAAAAACTTCCATTTTTTGTATATATTATTGCGTACGCATACAGAGAGAGAGAGAGAGAGAGAGAGAGAGAGAGAGAGAGAGAGAGAGAGGAGGGTGGGGGGTTGGGAGGAGGAGGCAGTTAAATCACCTGGTAAGATCCTTGAACTTCGCCTTTAAGTCCTCCTACCACAAGGGCCACACTGCTTGCCTCCGCCTAAGAAGCAGTGGCCTTCACGAGACCAATTATCCACAGTCAGATTCACGAGCACTCACCACGGCGATATGATGGTGGAGGAATATTGTGCACCATTGACGGAAGGCGTGGAGATGGGGTGCTAGGAGGGGAGCAACGGGGCTAGGAAGGGAGCACAGTGCCAGGAGGGGGCTAGGAGAGGAAGAGATAGAGCTAAGAGAGGAATGGAAGGACTAGGAGAAGGGTGATAGCACTTGGGAGTAACTAAGACATATGATGGTAGATCGATTTTGTGCACCACTGAGGCAGGATATGGAGAAAGATTGTTAGGAGAGAGGGTTGGGATGGGAGAGAAGTGGAGGGCTGGGAAAGGGGTGGATGTGGCTAGGAAAGAGGTGGATGAATAGAAGAGAGCTAAGTTATAGGGCGTGAAAATAGCTTGGGTGTATGTGGTGGATAAGGTATGTGTACGAGACACGGAAATAGAGTGCTAGAAGAGGAGAGGACATGGAGAGGAGGAGATGGACTGGGGAAGGACTAGAGTAGGAAGGGACAGGGAGGACAATAAGGGTTAGGAGTGAAGGAGAGGGTTATAGGAGGAAGGGAGGGGGATAGAAGAAGAATTGCAGGGACAGAAGATATGATGGTCGGATTTTGCGGCCAACTGGGAGAAGACATGTCAGGGATGAAGGGAGGGATAGGGAAGAGTTACAATTATGGTGCAGTAGGGGCGGGGGGGCGTGACATAAGAGTGCACAGACCTAGGATACGGGTAGACGAGACCAGAAAAGGCTTAGGAAGGGAGATGAGGGCGAGGAGAGGAGTGAACGAGGTTAGGAGAGGCTTGGACAGGAGGCGACGGGACTATGAGAAGAGTGACAAGGCTAGAAGAGTGTTTTGGGAGTAGAGCAGGGTTAGGAGAGAAGTTATAGGGTTAAGAAGAGAATACTAGAGTTATTCCTACTATGTGAAGGTTATGTTTAATTAGGGAAGGGAAATGATCTTATTTTTAGTTAGGAAGGAGAGAGTGACAAGGTTAGATGAGTGTTTTGAGAGTAGAATAGGGTTAGGAGAGAAGTTATAGGGTTAAGAAGAGAGTTATTCCTACCATGAGAAGGTTATTTTTAGGTAAGGAAGGGCGATTATCTTATTTTTAGACACGAGAAGGAAAAGAATTTTAGTCATCTTTAGGTACAATAGGCTTGTGATTTGTTATTTTTAGTTAGGAGGGAAAATGATCCTGAGTTAATATTAGATACGAAAGGTAAACGATTTGTTTTTCAGTTACGAGAGGGAAATAACGATAAATTTTAGTTACAATGTTATTAATGGTACCAGCATTAGAAGTTTGATCCCTTGATTCACACGGAGCTGAATAAAATCGTGTGGCGCTGTTTGGAGAGGAATACTAGAGTTGTCCCTTCCATTAGAGGGTTATTTTTTCATATGAGAGAGAAATCAGCTCAAGTTATTTTGTGGGTCTCACTGTAAATCATGGATGAGCGGGAACATTACCGACTCCATAGAACTTTACGTCACTGGGTAATATATATAAGTACGCCCTTTCTCTCTCTCTCTCTCTCTCTCTCTCTCTCTCTCTCCATATCATTTTCTTTTTTTTCCTCTAATTTTCTCCTCCTAGTATTTTTTGTCATTTGTTGCTCGTTATTTTTTTTTTTTCATGTATTTTTGTCAGTTATTTTCTGTTCTCATTTTCCTATAATTTTTGGATTTTCGCCTCTGCATTTTTTTCATTGTCATTTCCATTTTCTTTGACTCATTTCTCTCTCAGTTTCCTTCTTCCTTTCCTTCATATATTTTTTTTTTCATCCTTTTCACGTCTTCCTTTGTCCTCCTTTTTTTTTTTCCTGATTTTCCTTCCCCATTTTATTTTCCTCTAATTTAACAATAATCTTTTTCTGTCGTGGTTCTTTTCCTTTTATTTGTTTTTATATATATCATTTCTGTCTGTTTTTTTCCTTTCGTATTTTCACACGATTTCTCCATAAATTTGGGTCTGAGATTGCGGTTAGCTTCTCATGCGATCACAGAGAGAGAGAGAGAGAGAGATGCATACAGGCGAACAGACAGACAGATATGGAGAAAGAATCAAGCAGAGACAAAGGTACAGAGAGAGAGAGAGAGAGAGAGACAGACAGACAGACAGACAGAGACAGACAGACAGACAGCCAGACAGAGACAGACAAAGACGGGGGAGGGGAGTGCAACAAATATTCGTGCGTCTCCTACGACACCTTCCCATGGAAAGCGAAAATCATCTTCCGGCTGTGAGAGTGGCTGGCTGAGGGCGATTATTATCTTCCTGACCCTCTGTCATGGGGGAAGAGTGGTCTTACACCAGTCTTGCACAATTATATATAAAAAACTCGAGGAATTTCATGGTCTCAAGTGTGGGAGGACTGGGAGCTGGTATAACACGTTGCTAGGGAAGTGGCCTGCTCGTCATAACAACCCAGCTGCGACAGAGAAGGGTTTGGTTATATGAATTTTCGCCATGTTTTCCAGACCTGCAGAACCCACCGACATGTCATATATACCTCCCTATCACGAGTAAGAGAGATTAGCATATATTCAGTAAGTATTGTGAGTATTAGCTCGAAGCTGGTGACATGTGAAGGTATTCGGCGCTTAAGAGAACTGTGAATCTTCTGGGGATGGACAGGCAAAGCCATTTCGAAAACCGTACAAACAAAAATGTTAATAAATAAAAAAAGAAAGAAAAGAATTACTCTCTCAACCCAAATGTTCATCTCTATATGCAATTCTCTCCCTTTCGATTCTCTCTCTCTTTATTTTCATTTTTCCATTCTTCCTTTCCTCTTCACTTTTCTTCCACTCTCTCCAGTCTCCGAATCTTTTTGTTTATTAGTGTCAGTCTGTTATAAAGCCTAGCAAATGAGAGCGTCCTCCCGTCGATCATCTTCCAATAATCTCTCTCATTAGGTTTTGTCGTTTCCAAGGCGGTGTAATGAAATTTTTGACCAACTTGTTTGATTATTACTGATTAATTTATCATTCGGCTTTGATAGGACCTCGAAACATAGAAACGGGCCATTGATATCCGTATGCTCGAGAATTTCGCCCAATAATTCACCCATCCACCTCTTTCTCCTTAATATTCCGAAGCTGAGAGAGACCTAGCGTGTTTCACTGCCCATAGATAATTCTCGTTATGATAAATTATGTCAGGGGGGAAAGTGACGGATATGCCATAAGGACACAGTAGACGCAGTGGAACAGTAGACGATCTTTTGTCCTTGATTGTACATTTATTTAATGATTTATTTATTTATTTTTTACTGCGCTAACGAAGTAAGTTTACAGATTTGCATACCTTACCGTTTATCCCTTTCATGCCCCGTCGTCCTTCATCCCAGAGTGCTTACCCTCTCTTTCATGATGTATGAGAGAGAGAGAGAGAGAGAGAGAGAGAGAGATGGACATTAGAAAGACTGGAGGAAACTTGACCCTTGGCACTCCGCTTGACCGCTAATGACTTGATGTTATTAACCCTCTCAGCACGAGGACGTCATAGCTAGTTGATTCCTGCTGCTACTAGATCTGAGAGAGAGAGAGAGAGAGAGAGAGAGAGAGAGAGAGAGAGAGAGAGAGAGAGAGAGGGGGGGGGGAAGGGGGGGAAGGTATTATAATTCATGTTAACCTGGCACTGATTTTCGTCTTTTGCGGCTGATTTCACGTGACTCGGTGGCAGAATAAGACAACACTTTCTGCATCTTTTCCACAGCACTTCTTCGTGACTAGCACCGTATCCTAGTGTTCATCTATTTTTATAGCTCAGCATTCAGTATGGAGAGATGAGAATTTTGGACCACGTTAAGGTCCCAGAGTCCATCGTAAGTGAATAAGATCTTTCGTAGGTAGAAAAAATAAACTAAGAAAAAAGACGTAATTTGATTCAGGTAAAGAAAGGGATCATCGTAGGGAAAGGATTGCCAGTCACTTGCAACATCATCAACGTCCACTGCCTTTTCCTCACCTCTGTTTCAGGTTTCTTTTACTTCCCTTTACGTTTCCTATTGCTTCTCTCTTAGTTTTATCAGTTTCTTTCTCTCAGCTCTTCCTCTTCCCATTTGGCTTGTGTTTTCCTTCGGTTCCATATTATTTTCTTTCTAATTCCTCTTCTTACTTTTCTTCATTCGTCCACATCTCCATGACACTCCCTCTCTCCCTCTCCCTTCTTTCTTCACACCAACTTGACTTAATTTCATTGTCTTATAGTTTCATTTGTTTCTCTCGAAATCATCATCTTTTTCTCTCTTCCTAACAATCCAGTATTGTTTCCTCACATCAGTTCCTGGCTCATATCTATCTATCTATCTATCTATAGGTAGATTGATAGATATAGATAGATAGATAGATAGATAGATAGATAAATAGATATATTTGCCTGCAGAAGTTCTGTTACTCTTCCATCCCCATAGTAGCTGATAACATTATAAAAGTTTTGGTAGATAAAATTAAGAATTAGTTCAAAGTAACTGTTTAAATAACCAATGGATTATAATGACTATGTGCACCGTTGCCCAGACTGACGTGGCTTTATGGTTAATGAAGGTCAGGAGGAGGAACAGAACTTTTGCAGGGCACTTTACTTTTTCCCTCAGTTGTATCAGTTCTTACGTCTTCTTTGTTTGTGTGATTCAGAACATCATTTTCATTCTTTTTTTTATGCGTTTCTCAGCTAATGTTCACGTGTTTCAGTTTCCCTTTATCTGCTTATTAGTATTTCTGTCCCGTCATTCTTCACATCAATTCCAGTTTCATGTATCCTACTTTACTGCCATAAGTTTCTCTCGCAGTCGTGTACTGTGCATTTCTCTTGATTCCAGTTAAGTGTGTGTGTGTGTGTGTGTGTGTGTGTGTGTGTGTGTACAAGTGGGCGGGAATATGACAGTGGGTGGGTTGTGGGTGGGGGGAGGGTGAGCGGAGACACGGTGGTTGAGTGGGTGAGGACAGGGAGTCACGCTGGTGGCAGGGTGAGTGACGGCAGGGTGAACAGTGACAGGGTGAGTTGGGGTAGGGTGGATTGTGACAGGTGGGGTAGTGGCAGGGCGAGTAATAGCAGGGTGAGTGGTAACAAGGTGGGTGATGGCAGGGTGAGTGGTGACAGGGTGGGTGGTGTGGCGAGAGGGTGAGTGAATGACATCAGGGTGAATGAATCAATGACAAAGTGAGAAGATGGTAGGGTGGATTGGACGGTAGGATGTGCATAAGAGAGAGAGAGAGAGAGAGAGAGAGAGAGAGAGAGAGAGAGAGAGAGAGAGAGAGAGAGAGAGAGAGAGAGAGAGAGAGAGAGAACTTAAGTCATGAGCGATTACAAGGCATATCTGTGAAACTGTAATCGGAAATGTCTTCACAAAGGAAAAAGTTCGTGTATGTCTGCATTTGGAACCTGAAAAAAAAACGTGAGGAGGAATGTCAGACAGAGAAAATGTCAGCAGTAGACCAGTTATCTCGAGGATTTGACTTCTTCTTTCTTGTAAACTTGGCCTAAATTTTCGTCCCTTCGCAGCTCGTTGCACGGAGCTCACTGGCAGGAAAGACAATGCTGCGGCTCTACATCCATTTCTTAGGTATTTCTTCGTGACTATCATCATATTCTACTGTTTGATTTATTGTTACATCTCAGCATTAAAGATGGAGAGACGGCAGTTGTAGACCAGTGATGGGAAAAGAATGTAGGCTATGGGAGAGACAAGGCTGTATTTCACTGGACCCTCCCCCGGCTACTAAATCCTCCAGACGAAATGGATGAAGTGAGAAGCAACACAGAGCTGTTCATAAAAACCTAGAGCGAAAATGGAGAGTGAAAACTGTAGAAATTATTAAACTGTGAAGGAATGTATGCGTAGAGTGGAAAGGGTAAAAAATGACAAGGTTATTGAAAGGTGTATAGTAATGAAGTCCACTGATCAAAAGACAAAAGTCAGTGTGCTTTGATGGTATGGTCACATTGGAAGAACTGATACGGAGTGGTGGAAAGGGCATGTAAGAGTCTTCATGGAAAAGCAAGAAGATGGATGGAGGATGTGAACAAATGGGTGAATAAAGCGAATACTGACACTGAGAAAGCAACGAAACTGACGAATGATCGAATCGTATGGATGAGACATTACTGGAGATGCACATGATTAAGACTGCACTCCTGTGATAACTTTGGTAGTCGATGGAAGGGTATGTACACCAAAGGCATGATAAAGCATTGTGTGTGTGTGTGTGTGTGTGTGTGTGTGTGTGTGTGTGTGTGTGTGAAGTGAAGCCGAGAATATCGAAGGACTGAATGGTACGCACAAGGGTGTATGTTCCACCTCACGGTAGTTGATAGTCTCCTATTTTTTTTTTTTTTTATCTCACCTCATGCAACGGTAGGAAATAAGACTAGGCTGATGATGGCTGTGAGGAAATTTTCTAGGAAAGTAAGGAAGTTACATATATGAGTATACTGCGTAACGGAACCTAAAAAAGAGACTAGTATTAAGTTTGAGTGGTTTAGAGACCGGGTCGAGTTTTTAGTATGGAAAAAAACACTCTTGTACTCATAATGTGTATGTGTGTGTGTATGGCCTGGTGTACCATAGGAGTCTTCGTAACACCTTTTCCTCTGCGACTTATTTTACACATTACAATACCTGTCTGCCTGCCTGTCCGCCTTTCCCTGAACCAATCATACTCACGTCACATAACTTCCTGTGTGACTAATTGATCCAGCCTTGTCAGCAGAGGCACAGACCCTCATCACCGCCCCACCCTCATTCATCTACCATCACTCCATTCCATTCACTCTCATCATTCAGCCGTCATCGCAGCATTCATTCACTCTCCTCATTCATTCTTTTACTTGCGATTATGCTTTTGTACCTACCCTCACCATCATCCCACCCTCATTCATCTCTCTGCACGCCATGTCATTCATTTTTTCATTCAGCCGTTTGTAATGCATTCGCTCACTCTCCCCGTTCATTCATCCATCTCTTATCACTCCAGGTCATTCACTCGCTTCTTTCAGCCGACATCATTACATTCATTCATTCTACTCATTCACTTCTTCATCTCTCATCACGCCAATTACTTTCCGTTTTATTAATTTATCGTCCTGAATATTTCCATCATTGTATCTCTTCCCTTACTGAGCTCCCGTTGTCGGTTTGTTTTCACCTGAAAAAACAGGGTCATTCTCACAACGCAAATGCAAAGTAATGGTTGCATGAAATTCGATGAGCCTCCTTGGTTACTAGTCAGATCAACACTCCAGTCTGACTAAGCTTGGCTATCAACTGAGCTGAAGGGGGTTAGTTATGTTACTGTCAAAACAAATTAAATTGTTTTCTGGAGTTCCCACTCACTCCGTGCTGGAGAGGGGCGAATTCTTGTGGTGGCACCGATATAACCAAACTGTTCTGCTGTCTGGTTATATAAACGGCCATCATCCCTCTCCCAATCCCTCAAAAGGCGAATGATAGACTCCAGGACGACAGTTTCAGCCTGCAGTTCACTGGGTTCACATTTCAGATGTACCCGCGGATAAATCTACCGTAGTCCTTTTACCTTAACCGGTCCCAGATTTTTGCCCTTTAGTTTAGTGGCAGAACAGGACAGGGATATGGCTCTGCATCCATTCCATAGCGCTCCTTTGTCACCAGCGCCATATTCTACTGTTAATCTGTTGTTACTACTCAGTTTTCAAGACAGAGAGATCGCCATTTTATGCCGAGTTAGAAAAAAAAAGGATATGGCACAGCTGCTACGACTCACTCACTCACTCGCACACTAATTCACTCACTCAGTCACTCATTCACTGCTCTTCACATCCTCCCCCCCTTCCAGCTCGACCGTGACAATGAGTGAGTCTTCATGAGGGAATGCATGACTCAACTTTCAGGTATTCAAGGTCTCTGGTCGTTGGCCCTAACATTAAAAGACTGCAATAATGATGATGATGATGATGATTAGTAGTAGTAGTAGTAGTAGTGGTGGTGGTGGTGGGGAGGGTAGTAGTTGTAGTAGAAATCCCAGGCTCATCTGAATGTGAACCCAGTGAACTGAGGTCTGAAGTTACTCCTTTCCTGCAGCCCACCATTCTCCTATCATGCAATAGGTCAGTAGCTGAGGGACGTTTGTATAACCAGACAATTGACCCGCCTGATCATATCAGTGCCACCTCTTGAAGGCGTCCCTCTCCAGCACCACAGTATTGGGCATACAATCATTATAATCTCTTCACCTTAACTTGACCTAAAATTGCCATCTCTCCATCGTGAATATAGTGCTAGTCACGAAGAAGAATTGTACGAATAGAAAAGGCTATGGAGTCGTATTATTGTCTTGCTCTGCTACTGAGGAGTATCAGGAGATTGAAATATGATGCTAGTCAGGAGGAAGTACCGTGCAAAAATTGTAAAACCATAACATTGCCGTATATTGTTACTGAATTGTTAAAGGAAATTGATAATAGAATATAAAGCCAGTCACGAAGAAGTGCTATGGAAAGGTAGAGCCACAGATATTACCACAACCACTATCACAACGACCAGGAACTAGATGATATAACAACCCCCAACATGATACCACAACTACCACACCAACTGCTACAACAGCTGCCATTACAACCAGTGGGAAGTAATTAATACATTGACTATTGAGATTACCCCAGAACTGCACCACTACCACAACCACCACAACAACGCTACCACAACCACCATCCCAACCACTGCCATTTATAAAACCACGAACAGGAAGTAAAAGAAAATAACATCCAACACTAACAAACCACTACCACAACTACTGTAGCCATCACCACAACACTATCACAGTCTCCGCCACAGTCGCCACAACTACTACAACCACTACCCCAGCACTGCCACAACCACTACCACAAACACTGCGATACACACATCATCAGGAAATATTAAGACAACTACCAACACCATTACGACCACTACCACCACAACTACCACCACTACCACAACAGCTACCATCACAGCTGCTGCCACCACAACCACTACCACAGCCGCTACGACCACAATTACTATTACCCATGAAGTTGAACAAAGTGAATAGGGGAAAAAATGTTCAGCCACATCATCCATCTCCTCCCTCAGACGTCTTCAGGGCCAATTCTCCTCCTCCTCCTCCTCCTCCTCCTCCTCCCGTGAATCTCATCCCAAGAATCATCCCTTGTCTCTTGTCTTTGATCTTGTTAAAAAAATAAAAAGTGAATTAGGCCTCTTGTGTGTTTCTCCACCAATGCATCTCCCTGACATCACCACCTCTCCACCACGCCTTCCTCCACCACCTCTCCACCACGCCTTCCTCCACCACCTCTCCACCACGCCTTCCTCCACCACCTCTCCACCACGCCTTCCTCCACCACCTCTCCTCCACATGTTCCTCCACCACCTCTCCACCACGCCTTCCTCCACCACATCTCCACCCCGCCTTCCTCCACCACCTCTCCACCACGCTTTCCTCCACCAAACCAATCTCCCTCACATCTCATTTCAGTCCATCTCTCCACCACTTCTTCAAACAAAGTACCTTCAAACCACCACCATCTCTCCATCTTCCCTTCCTCCACCAATCCAGTCTCCCTCACGGCTCACTCCACACCTAGTTCTTTGGTTTCTTCCTCTCCTCATCAGGTTTCTATTCGAGGTGATACTTAAGGCTTCGGTGCACCTATTCCTTAGCGATTTATTTTGCTTATTACACATCAACATTGTCTTAAACTTTGCTTACATCGTTCTGATATACTTTGCATTGGTAAAACAGAAGAAGTATTGAGGGGTGACGAACAGAATAAATAGCGAATGAAAAGGTTTTACGAACTATCCATATCCACCTGGAACACGACTTTCAGCTTCATGTATTTATCACTGCAATGTGCCATCTCCATGAATCTCTCTCTCTCTCTCTCTCTCTCTCTCTCTCTCTCTCTCTCTCTCTCTCTTCGTCTTTTTCGAATTCGTAAAGCTTTTTTTTTTTTTTTTTAATAAATCGTTTGGCGTGCAGTGAGGAACCGAGAATTTTGAAGGCCTGGATGAGTGAATGAATGTGAGGTTTAATTCAGTGGACTCCCTGCTATACTTTCTCTCTCTCTCTCTCTCTCTCTCTCTCTCTCTCTCTCTTATTTTTTCCTGTATCCAACTTCTTTTCACCCTATGTGCTAATGGGAAGCACGATTAAGATGATGATGGTGATGATGATGGTGGTGGTGGTGGTGGTGATGGTGGTGGTGGTGATGGTGATGATGATGGTGATGATGGTGCTGGTGATGACGATGGTGATGATGATGATGGTGGTGGTGTTGATGGTGGTGGGGGTGATAGTGGTGATGTTGATGACGATGGTGGTGATGGTAACGATGATGTCGATGAGAGTGGTGACGATGATGACTAAACAGTTGATAGTGACGATGAAGAAACTGGCGCTTGTACAGACGATGATGATGATGATGAGGACGATGACGATGCTCTTGGAAGTTGTAAACAGGAGCCAACAGTGAGTCGAACAAGGCAGAAATAAAGCCATAAAAGAGAGGGTGTTGTAACTACCGTGGGAATTCTCAGCAAACACACACACACAAAAGGTGGTGGTAATGATGTCAGCTGGTGGTGGTGGTGGTGGGAAAGTGATTTTAGTGATGGTGGTGGTGGTGTGGTGAAGTGAGGAGTGGTGGTGGTGGGGAAGTGAGTGTAATGGTGGTGGTGGTGGTGTGGTGAACTGAGGAGTGGTGGTGGTGATGGTGATTATTATGGTGACGATGATGAAGTGGAAGTGAGCTCAGTTAGTGGTGGAGATGACGAACAAGTATGGTGGTGGTGGAGGGAGGCAATGCAGTGCCAGTCTTTTCCAGGTAACGCCACAAGATTTATTTCAGTTGAGAGTGAGTCATAGGAGCCTGAGAGTGTTAATTTCCCCCTACACACACACACACACACACACACACACACACACACACACACACACACACACACACACACACACGTACCCTATTCCCCTCATTGTGCCCACTGGCTGCCCACGTTGCCCCCTTCAAGTAATAATATTTATAGTAATAATAAAAACCATAGTTTTTTCACACAGTTTTTAGACATCAAAATATTCAGCAGAATATTTTGTGCTTAAGTGGTATTCAAGGTCCCAGCCCCGAACGTGTGTGAATTGTGTGTACTTTTGTGTAGGCATGAGTCTGTGTACGTATTTGGGTGTGTGCACTTATCTGTAGGAATGTGGGACCCTGTGTGTGTGTGTGTGTGTGTGTGTGTGTGTGTGTGTGTGTGTGTGTGTGTGTGTGTGTGTGTGTGTTGTGTGTATTTATATGTAGTTATGCATGAGCTGTTTGTGTGTGTGTGTGTGTGTGTGTGAGAGAGAGAGAGAGAGAGAGAGAGAGAGAGAGAGAGAGAGAGAGAGGTACTTTTACACTGGTATGCATGACCCTGTGTACGCGTGAGCTGTGTGTACCTTTGAGTGTTGTGTGCGTACATTACCTTGTCATGTAGAGCGTGACGTGTGGAACAGTGATGGCCACTCTCACTCCTCTTCCCCCACCCCCCTTTCCCCCTCCTCCCCTCTCTCACCCCTCCCTGCTTGACCCTTCCTCCCTTACCCCTCCCCTCCTATCTCCCCCCCTCTCCATTATATTTCACATCTCCCCACTTCTCCCCTACCTTCGCCCATCATGCTCCTCATCCCCCCACGTCTCATTCTTCCCTGCGTCTCCCCTCCTCTCTCTCTTCCCCCCTTTCCCCTCTCCCACTCTCACCTCACATCTCTCTCCCCTGCTTCACTCCTCTCCTCCCTCCTTCCACCCCTCCATTGTCACCCCTCTCACCTCCCTTCTACCTCTCCTCCACCCCTTTCTCCCCACCCCTCTCTCCTCCTTCCCTGCTTCACCCATCCCCTCTCCCCTTCACTACTCCCCTCTTCGCCGCTGCAGCTGTCTGTTTCACCCCTTCCTTTCTGCCTCCCTTCCACCTCCCCTTTTTACATCCCCCTCCTCTTTTCTACCCTTCCCACTGCTTTGTATTCTGACTCCCCTCTTCCTCCCATCCCACCCATCCCCTCCTTTCTCTCTCTCTCCTCTCTTCCCTCTCTCACCACTCCCATCTTACCTATCCTCCCCTCTCTCTTTCTCTCTCCCTCTCTCCACCTCTACCTACGACACCCTCTCTCCCTCATCCCTCTCCTTTCACTCCCCTTTCTCACCTCTCACTCCTCCTATTACCCCCTATCCTCCCATTCCCCCTCCCGTCTCTTCTCCCCACCCTTCCACCTCTTCCCCACCCCCTCCCCTCTCCCCTACCTCACCCCGTCTCCCACCCCGTACTCACACACACCTGCCCTTCCCTCACCCCCCCACCATCTTCCTTTCACATGCATCTCACTAATCCCTTATATATCTCTCATCTTTCAAAGGCCTGCTACCCATTTTCGTCTCTTACACTTTCCTGGCACCTCTTATTTTCGTTTTTCGTTTTTTAAAATATATCTACAACTTCAGTTTTGTCCTTTTTATCTTTAATTCACAACCCTCATCTTTCCCCTTCATTTTTTTTCACATATTTCCAAAACTTATTACCTATTTTCCCAAGATAGCACTGACCTACCATTTTTAATATTCGTATGTATTCTTCTCTTCCTGTTTCAGTTCCTTTCAACATACCTTTTTTCTTTTTTACCTCTCTTCAGAATCCTTCTGTCCTCCTTCATTCCTTCATACCCATTACATCACTTGAAGCGCCCTGCAGGGGAGATTGCCTGCCTGAGATTGATGGGTCTGCTCAGTCAGACAGCTTAGGGTTGATCAACAGCAACTACCGTCAAATAAATTCATCAGTACCCTGGGAAAGTAGCATATGCTTAGTTTATGCATTATCTTAATGCAAATATTTGATGATAACTACATCACATACACTACATTTCTTACACACACACACACACACACACACACACACACACACACACACACGTTTGCCAGCTGGATGTGTGCAATGAGGCCGTACTGTTAGACCCGCACGCGCTTTCGTCACGAGCGCGAGAGATGCAAACACGTGGAGCACTTGCAGCCCTAGAATGTTTGCCCTTCACTCCCCTGGCAAACACCAACACAATACACGTGGTAACGGCATGGAAAGAGCCACAATTGGGGTTCAGTCTCGTTAGTTTACAGGGTTTCCAGCATTTCTTTCTTAGTGAAGTGTTTTGCATTCTATCTATAGCCAGACACCTAAATGCAGGAAGAGGTGTCCACAAACGAATCGCCTCCGTGCCACTCTGTCCTCCATGATCAGGCTGCCCTCCCCTAGACTCAAACTTCCTTCATTCACATAACTCTCCACCCCATCCCTCCGTCATATCCTGGCTCTCCCCTTTCCCTTCTCCTCCACACATCCTCGGTCTCCCCTTTCCCTTCTGCCCATCACAGCTTCGGTCTTCCCTTTTCCTTCTCGCCTTCCGTCTTACATACACATTCCTAATCATTCACTTATTCTCCTTTATACTCCACACGGCTACTATTCTTTTTGTTTTATGTTTGTGTTTCTGTTGTACTCGTGAAAAACTGCATAATGAAGAGAATTTAAACGTGCTATACGCAGGAAAAAAATAGCAAGGTGGTTTGGAGCTTCTCTGACCGATAAGAGGACGCGCATGGCAACGTTACGGCATGTGGCAGCTTTCACGTATTTCAGATCGAAGAGTGAGATACATTGATAGCGCATTTTGGCCGATGGAATCCAGGAATGGGACCCACTTCTGGCTTCCAACTTCTATTTCCGTGTTTAATACGTGACTTTGACCTCTTGTAGGCGGCATGTAATACTATAGATATGGACAGAAGTTTTATATCACTGGAATCTGCATAATGTACTCTGCAGCATTAACCTTAAGATTTGTCCGTCCTCTCACGAATGACTCACTCGCACAACCCCTCAAAAACAACTAACAGAATCTTCCATCCCTTTCCAAATCTTGCAAACAGGTTTTAGCCACATAACACTGATGCGGGGAAAAATAGACTGAATAGTGTATGAATGTCACAGGTCGAGGAAAATAAAACTCTCTCGTTCTAAGACTGAGAAAAATCCAAAACACATTACAAATTCCTTCTAGTGGAAAAACATCCTGTGAATTCCTTATCGGGGAACATTTTTATCACCTAAGATAATACTGTTCTTTGAAATGCCAATTCGAACGACGAAAGCTTTATTAGTCAGCTGTAGTTTCAACACTCCCATCAATTCTCTCTCTCTCTCTCTCTCTCAATTTATGATTATTTTTTCCACTATCATTTTTTCCTCTTTTTCCCTGTATGACTAACCTCCCATTTTGTTACGTGATGGCGGGGGATGGTGGTGCTTGGGTGGTGAGGGCAAAGGTGTCGAGACTGTGTATTGTGCAACCGTGAGATTTGTTCAGTACAGCCGCTGATGACGGTGAGTGGGGTGTAATGGTGCCGCTGGTGGTGGCGGTGGTGATAGTTGAGATGGTGACGGTAGTAGAAATAGCAGTAGTATATTCTTTTCACTTTAACTTGGCCTATAAATGATATCCCTCCATTTATAGTTCTGATCTGCAAGAGGAAATTAACACTACAATATGACACTAGTCACGAAGAAGTGCTATGGAAAAGATACAGAGCCGTAGTAGTGTCTTATTCTACCAGAGAGGTTAAAAAAATCTCCGCCAAATTGAGGTGATAGAACTGTAGCACTGCCTGTGTGTTTTACCTGCGTTGGAGCCGAGACATTTGAGACAGTTCTGCTTTTATATTTCCAGACTTCTTTTCTCGGTCCTACCCTTCCCATTGTTAAAGAGATTCTGGGTGGTGATGACGATGACGACGACGATGATGATGATGAGTGGTGGAGGATAGTGGTGGTGTCATGACTTGGTTGATAATGGTTGTGGTGGTGATTGTTGAGATTGTGGCAGTATTGTTGGCAGTATTGGTGATTGTAGCGGCAGTGTTGTTGTTGTGTGTGTGTGTGTGTGTGTGTGTGTGTTGGTGATGGTAATGGTGGGGTGGATGATGGTAATGGTGGTGGTTTGGGTGAATGTGACAGCACTGTGTGTAGGAAGGATAAAAGTCTCCACTACACATATTTTACACGAGGGAAAAGTGTAATGGTATGACGGTGCTGCCAACTGACGAAAAAAAAAAAAAGAATGTTACGCATGTTGAAGATCTTTATAAAGCAGAAATAGTGTAGGCGAGGATAATTTGCTTGATTTGGCTTTACTGCAACATGTATGAAGGACAAACTGCTGCAATAGGTATAGTGATACAGTAAATTTTAGTTATCAAGCATTGTGAGTGACGCTGTAGTGAACTGTAATACTTAAAATCATAATGCTAGTGACGGTCGTATTCAAAATTGTCAGGCGGCAGCTATAGTTTTTGTTGCCGTGAACTTTCGACATGGAGTGTGTTGGTATTTTTAACGTGTTCTGCTTCATGTTTATTTCTCCAAACATCTAGTTTTCTATGCTTTTACAATGCTAAATATTGATATACACGAAATTAGATTTTTATTTTTTGTAAGAAATGTTTGTATCAGTGACTGAAGAATTAACATAGTAAAAAGTGGAAACTCTTACTGCCCAAAGTACTTTTCATAAAATATATGAGCTACCGCGTCAACACTTTCCCCTCACACTTCCACTCATACGAGTACAGTGATATCTGAAGTATGCATAGTTGGCTGTAGTAAGATGCACAGTGATTCATGACAGAATATACCATGTCGGTAATTTGAACAGCCTCTCTTTGTCAGATAATGCAATGATAAAGCCATTAAAAAAAGCGTCTCCTCCGACACTTACTTACCGATATTTAGAAAGGAGAGCCTTTAACTGATGCCTGTCGTTTGCATGAGAGCCTATTATGGCAGACAGTTATTACTGTGTCCGTCATGCCCTAGAAATTGATCCACAGCAACTGACTTACTTTCAGATCCCCATTTGTACGACTGGGTGATCAGGGACAGGGAGGAAAGCAAACTTTTTCGAGTAGAAGGCGGGTTTTTCCAGGTGCGAGATTTAACATTAACAGGCGGAGTGAATGTTGCTTTATTTCCTACCCCACTTGGTAGTAGCAGCAGTGCTGGATAGTACTGGTGAGGGGACATTGCTGAAAGGTGAATTGATGGTGACAGTGAAAATGATCGGGATAATTACGGCAGCGACGGAGTACTGATGGTACTGTTATGTCCCCAGGCTGATATGGACGTGAACCCGGTAGACTATAGCATGAAACTGTCCTTCTGCAGTCCACCACCCTATTTTCAGTGGATAGGAGGGGGGGAGGGTTGTGGGACGTTTGTTTAACGAGGCAGCAGAGCCACCCAGTTATATCGGTGCCACTACGGGAAGGCGTCCCTCTGTAGCCCCTGGGTAATGATGGCAATGGGTGATTGCCAAAGGGTGAAGTGGTGACAGTGGAAACGGTGGTGATAATTACAGCAGTGGCGGAGTATCATGATGGTTGGTGGTAATAACAGTGTAGCAGAGATAATATCACAAGGGAAAGATATGGTAATGGTAGTAGGCGTCATGGGAGGGCGTTTGTGGCGGTTGTGTGGTTTGTGCAGTACTGTTGATGGTAAAAGTGGAGGCGGTTGTGGTGACAAGGTGGTTATGTGGTGGTGAGGGTGGTTTTATAAGACCCGAGACTGGTGAAAGGAAGGACGTGTGTGTTTGACTTTGATAGGGAACAGTGGTTAACGTACAGGAATAGGTGGCATTGTGTGATAGTTGTGGTGGTAGTTGTGGTAGTAGTGTGTGGTAGCTGTGACGGTCGTTGTGGTAGTAAAGGTAGTTTTAAAGACCCGAGAATGGTGAAAGGGAAGACATGTGTTTAAGTTTAATAGGGAGCAGTAGTTTAGATGTAGGCATAAGTGGTACTGTGTGGTAGCTGTGGTGTTAGTTGTGGTAGTAAGAGCGGCTTTATAAAACCTAAGGATGGTGAAAGGGTAAACACGTATGTGACTTTGATGAGAAACAGTGCTATAGGAGTAAGTGTTTATTTGTGGTAGTTGTGGTGGGGATGTGTAGTAGTTGTAGTGGTAAGGGTGTGGTAGTTGTGGTGGGGATGTGTAGTAGCTGTGGTGGTAAGGGTGTGGTAGTTGTGGTGGGGATGTGTAGTAACTGTAGTGGTAAGGGTGTGGTAGTTGTGGTGGGGATGTGTAGTAGTTGTAGTGGTAAGGGTGTGGTAGTTGTGGTGGGGATGTGTAGTGACTGTGGTGGTAAGGGTGTGGTAGTTGTGGTGGGGATGTGTAGTGACTGTGGTGGTAAGGGTGTGGTAGTTGTGATGGGGGTTAGTAGGCTGCATTAGTACTGGTAATTTGTAATAGCCTTGCACGGTGGAATAGGCATATTTGTGAAAGTCTAATAGCGAACAGTGGTTAAGGTATAAGAACAGGTGATTTTGTGTGGTAGTTGCGATGGTTGTTGTCTGGTTGCAGGGGGTGGTAGTTGTGATGGAAGGAGTGGTTATATAAGATTAGGGGTGGGTGAAATTGGTGGGTGAGAGCTGAAGCAAGAACAGCGACTTAGGTACGGGAAGAGTTCTGTTGTGCAGTGGTTGTGGTGGTAATGGTATGGTAGTTGTGTGGTGTGAGTGTGGTAGCTTTAGTGGTGGGGTTTGTGGCAGCAGGGATTGTGGTAACGGGTTGTGGCGGTAGGTGGTGTGGTGGCAGGGGTTGTGGTGGCAGGGCTGTGGTGGAAGGGGTTGTGGTGGTAGGGGTTGTGGTGGCAGGGTTGTGGTGGTAGGGGTTGTGGTGGCAGGGTTGTGGTGGCAGGGGTTGTGGTGATAGGGGCTGTGGTGGCAGGGCTCTGGTGACAGGGCTGTGGTTGGAGGGGTTGTGGTGGCAGGGGTTGTGGTGGCAGGGGTTGTGGTGGTAGGGGTTGTGGTGGCAGGAGTTGTGGCGGTAGGGGTTGTGGTGGCAGGGGTTGTGGTGAGACTGGAACCCCCTGGAGGCGTCTCGGCCACAGTCGATCGTGAGGCCACTCCGTCGGGTCACTTCTGGACAGGAAGCCCTTCATTACGAGGACTTATATTCAGGCAAGGTGGGGGGCTTGGAATCTCTCTCCAGTAGTTCGCAAACCAAAAGATATTGTTGCTGTTGTTGTTGTTAGGGATTGGGAAGAAGATGGTGGACACTTGTATATTCGGACAGCAGAGCCACTCATTTATATCAGCGCCACCACGTGAAGGCGTCCCACTCCAGCGCCCCTCCAGCGCGTAGAATCATTGACTAAACTAGTACTAGATGCAGGAGTATGGAAGAAGTTCAAGGGAGCCTCCTACGCCCACACAAATACGGCCTATCGTCCAACACCGCGGCTATCGGACACTCACCTTTCAGTAATGGAGGAAATCTGTTTGCCTGGCGATACGTGAATGACGAGGAAAATTGCTGATAAATTACTCAGTCACCCACACAGACCATAACCCTCGTATAAAGGAAAATGTATGCTTTCTCTCACACACACACACACACACACACACACACACACACACACACACACACACATTCCTGCTCATTCTCCTGCTTGATTTTTACTCGTTTATCTTCCTCACTTCCGCTTAGAAATTTTACTCCCTTCTTTCATGGTTACTTTTTCTTACTCCTCTCTTCCTTAATTCTTTCTCTTTTTCCCCCACCTCATCCTCCCTGATTCTTTCTCCTTTTCCCTAACCTCCTCTTCCTTAATTCTTCCTCCTCCCTCATCCCCTCTCCTCTTCCCTCCCCCTCTCGTCCCTCCCTCCCCTCCATAATTCCCCCCCAACATCCCACGCTCTACGCACACACCGGAACTCCCTCACCAGTTCCTACTCCCCCTACCCACATCCCCTCCCCTCCACCCCCTCCCCTTCCCCACACCGCCCTCTCGTGTTCCGCCCTGCCTTCCACCCTCACTCCTACGAACACCTAGTCCTTCCCTCCCCATCCCTGCCTTACTTAGACTTACGAAGCGACCCCCACGTAGGGAAGGGGAATGGAAAGCTGCTTGTAGTGAGTAGTGATGGGGAAGTGGCCTGGGGAGGGGTGGGGAAGGGTGGTTTCTGAGGTATATAGCCCCGAGTAACACCTCAGGCAGGCAAGGGGAAGTGTACGTGTGTGTGTGTGTGTGTGTGTGTGTGGAGAGGGGGATTCATATTTCGTTTGGTTGCTTCGGGCTTTGTGTGTGTGTGTATGTGTGTGTGTGTGTGTGTGTGTGGGTGGGTGGGTGGGTGGGAGGCTGGGTGGGTGGGTGTAGGGGTGGGAGGGAATTTTTATTGTGTGTGTGTGTGTGTGTGTGTGTGTGTGTGTGTGTGTGTGTGTGTGTGTGTGTGAGAGAGAGAGAGAGAGAGAGAGCCAGGCTGAGGAAAACGGTAATAGAGAAGTGAATAAAGCAAAGAAACAGTTGAGGAATGGAGGAAGGAAGTGGAGGAGGAAGAGAAAATGTAACAACTGAAGAGGAAGGGAGGAGAGCGAAGTCGAAGAGGAGGAGGAGGAGGAAGAAGAGAAAGTAGAGAGAAAAGTGGAAGAGATTAATGAGGAAGGAAGTGAAAGAAGAGGAAAGTAGAGATGGAAGAGAGAAGGAAGAGGTGAAAGAAGAAGGAAAGACGTGGAAAGGGCTGAAGAAGGGAGATGGAAGAGGGAGAGGAAAGTGGAAGTGGAAGGAGGGATAGAAAAATGGGAGAAGTGGAGGACGATTCAAGCTGCAAGTGGAATGACGTCACCCCGTTTAAATCCTTCAAATCCTTCTAATCCCTTCTCTAGTTTCATAATCACCACCCTGCACCTTGTCTCATTGTCATCAAAAAGGATAAAAAACAGTCTTATTAACTCCATATTTACCTTAACGTAACTTTCTCACCATCCACTCGCTTGATGCAGTTCTTCTACCTATAGGTGACTTCGTACTGAGTGACAGGTCAAATGTTTTCTTGTAGCCCAGGAAATCATTGACAACTTTAGGCGGTAACCATTTAAATGAATGATTGATTGGTGATCTAGTGGTTTAAGGGGCTCCAACCGGACGTGGTACAAGGTTTACATTTGAGGGAGAGCTGGTGTTTATTGCTCACATAACAGCACTCAGGGGATGGGAACTGGTCACTTTAACATTCTACACTAGTATCCTATCCCCGGACCCCTACATTCCTGATGGGCACGGAAGGATTTGACTGTAGAACGATGGAGAGAGAGGCTAAATACAGGGTGATTAGTATATGACTCCACTTCCACTCACCAGGCGATCTGACGTGTGTGTGGGGACGGCTCATTTAGTGTTATTAGTACCTTCCCAGCATCATTTACTCATTTCCCACACCCACCGCCACAACCACGTCCCACACTAGCCGACCAAGCCATCCCGGATATACATGAGATACTGACACGTGAGTTTCTGGTGGAGCGCTATTTACGGGCCACACTGTAGGAGGAGGATGCCCCCTCTAATGTTATTTTTGCTGCCGACAGACGAGTTTATTCAGCTTAGGGGCAAGGAACCTTCAGTGCAGTGATTAGCCCTTGGAATGCGGTGATGTGTTGTCTTCTTTATACTTGCGGCGTCCCAGAGATATTCAGCTTCGGAAAGAACAGTGTAACTAGAGTAGTAGTAGTAGTAGTAGCGGTAGTATTAGGATTTGTTGATGTTATCGTTGTTGTTGCCCTAGGTTCATCTGATATATGGACCCAGTGGACTGCAGGCTGAATTTCCCTCCCCCCCTGCAGTCCACCATCCTCCTTTTGTGGGATAAGGAAGTGGTTCAGGTACGTTTGTATGCCCAGGCAGTCTGATGGCAACCAAACTGAAATGGAAATGATGTCTGTTGTGAAGCTGATTCCACTACATCCGTTCATATATTTATAATTTTTCTCTGTGTACCTACCTTCAGACGATTTCATTCAGCTTAGGAGAGATTTTTCGAACTGAAGGGGTTTGATATAACCTTAATAAACCCTTTCATAGTGAAAAGCCTTTCCTAAGATGAATAAATTTTCCCGTAGACAGCAAGGATAACCTAGAATTTGATATCCCTCAGCGAAGTTGTTGTACTGCTTACCCTAACTTGGCACAGATTATTGTCTTTTTTGCAACTGATTTCACGTAGCTTACTGTAATGAGAGAGAGAGAGAGAGAGAGAGAGAGAGAGAGAGAGAGAGAGAGAGAGAGAGAGAGAGAGAGAGAGAGAATAGTACGGCGCTACACCCTTTCCTTCGCATTTCTTCGTGACTAGCATCATATTCTAATGTTAATTTATTCTTACAACTCAACAGTCAAGATGGAGGGAGCAATTTTAGGACAGGTTAGAGTAAAGAGAAGTATAGTAAAAGCTCACACACCCCATGCCCCCCACAGCTCCTGCCAGCAAAACAGCAGCCCATGTGTCATCATCAAGTGTCGTGATTTTTGTGATTATCAGCGTAAGAAACCCCTCCAGGTGTAAAGGGGTCGCCGTCTACCTGAGCCCCGACACCCCTTTCACTCCCCGCTACTAGTACACACTCAGCATTATATATTTTGCTTTAGATCACATTTAATCCAACGACATTCACTTTTATACCAAGACCCAGATCTCAACAAAGGCTTGGTAGTACTGAAGGCGTTAATGAATCAGCGTTATTACCCCTTCCGTCTCGTTTCACCCCGCCTTTCTCACTCCGCATTACTACTAAGCTATGCTGAGGTAATTGAAGGTGGGACGTGTTTGGCTTCCCTGTATCCCTGCTGACTGCATCATGTGTTGTGGGATGCAGGCTAACCATACCTAATAACCACAGGTGTTCCCTAAATGACTGTCAACATAGGGAGTTTGTATTCCACTTAGAAGTTGAATGATTAAGGATAAGACTCCTGGATTAAAAAAGATACTGCAAAAGGGAAATGATCGTATTCTCTCTCTCTCTCTCTCTCTCTCTCTCTCTCTCTTTCTCTCTTTCTCTCTCTCTCTCTCTCTCTCTCTCTCTCTCTCTCTCTCTCTCTCTCTCTCTCTCGGAAGGACAAGGAAAGGAGGCACCCAAATCTTTTCATGCATATTGTTCTTCATGCAAAAATAAATTTCCGTAGTCGCAGGGGAGAGAGAGAGAGAGAGAGAGAGGGAGAGAGAGAGAGAGAGAGAGAGAGAGAGAGAGAGAGAGAGAGAACTAAAAGTGTACATAGTGTGGAAGAAAGGAAAGAAAGGAAAGGAAGATGGAAATGAAGGCAAGACCAGGGATGTGCCACTAATAGCGTGAAAGCACACGAAAAAATGGGAGAGCTGTAAGGCGAGAAGGGTGAGACGACAATGATGATGATGATGATGATGATGATGGAACGGAAACATTAAGGGGGAAACAGGGAGCATACATTTTGGAGTGGAAGCGCACAAAGGAGCGAGAATGAAAGTAAAAGGGAAAAGCAAAGAATAGGAGAATTAATGTGCAGGGAAAACAAAGGAAAGGCAAAATGAATGTTAAGAGAGGCAGAACAATAGAGTGAAAATGTTTTGAAATTACTAATCTCCTCATTGATCTCTCCAACATCAACTGAGATCGTCTGGAGATGCCAAACGGATTCATCTCAGTCGTTTTCCTACCTACATTGAGTGAGGTCTTTCTTAAGTTGGTTGAAACTATGAAATTATAAAAGAATATTGTTTAAAAAGACGTCATTGCACGGAAAGGATTACTGGGAAACATTTAAACCTTTTCAGTAAGAGGAGTCTCGCTTAAGATGATTCGAAGGCGTGTGGTGATTGCAGGACCTAAAGGAAACTGACGACATCGTATCTAAGGATGTAAAAAACATTTATTTTATCCATGTCATTACCTGGGTCTAGTCTGAATATAATCGTTGGGAGTTACCAAAAAGAGAGTAAAAAAAAATACAAAATAGGTCATCGTACTCAAGGGGCTAAGCAGAGGGAAAGCTAGAGAAATATGAGGTGAAAGGGAAGATTTACACCCGCATTTGGAGACGCTATTTATCAGAAGACATAACAGTTTTGGCCCAACTTTGACCCACACAATGAAGTGGAAGGGCAATTGTTATCCTAGGCAAATGACGCGAGAAGAGACCTGGCGGAGGGGAGAAACGGTGGAGGTTGTGGCGGAATGGACAGAGTAGTGAACTGGGGTTTGTTGGGTACTGGGGTTCGAGCCTGGAATAGTCTGATATTTTTTATAACCCTCTTCACTGATCTTTCACATGACCCCATCGACACATCATGAAAAACACCCTCGGTAATGCCATAACGCCAGATCAGAATGTACGGTACCTTCCCTAGTGTGAGAGTGGTATCCCTAGTGTGAGTGTGATAACCCTAGTGTGAGTGTGATAACCCTAGTGTGAATATGACACCCTTATTGTGAGTGTGACATCTCTAGTGTGAGTGTGGTATCCCTAGTGTGAGTGTGATATGCTAGATTTTTGTTCTTTTGCAGCATATTTCACATAGCCCACTGGTAGAAAAAAGTCAATGCTATGGCTCTTCATCCATTTCGTAGCACTTCTTCGTGACCAGCATCATATTCTTGTGTTAATCTATTGTTACGACTCAGCATTCAAGATAGCGAGATGGCAATTTTAGACCAGCAAAGGGTTAGAACGGTATATGTTACTCTTTCCACCTCCAAACAGTATTATTTAATTAAGAAAGCCTATTGTATTGAGCTGAATGAAGGCTGTAACCAACCCCTAAGTTTGATGTGTCTCTCCTAAGCTGAGTAAAATCGTCTGAAGTAGTAAGAATAATGGTCGTATGCTTAAACCGTAAATCGCAAACTGGAGTGCAAATCTCATTCCTGACGGCCATTTATGTAGCACCTGTTATAATCCCTTATGGTTAGCCTGCATCCCACATTACAGAGTGCAGTCAGCGTCCATATACGAAGGCCAGACATGTTTCGTCTTCGTCATGATCCTCAGAAATTATCTAAAAAAATCGGGAGTGTGCAAAAAGTTTGAGAACTGTGGTTTAAGTATACGACCCTAAAAACTGGCAAGATATGTTTTTTCTAGGCCTAAACAAACGCTGTCTCCTGTGACTCATTCTCAGCTGAATAAAATCATCTGGTGTCAGGTGCAATAGAAATTTTGAGCTGTCCCGACCGCGTGAGGGCAAGAAATGATAATATAAACACACTTATGCTTCCGTGACTCAATTATTTGATAAAAGTCGCTTGACTTTGCCCGGAATAAAATAATGATGTGAGTATGAAAGTAAAAAGAAAGAACACGAAAAGGAAAAAAAGAATAGAAGCAGCAAAAAGGGGGAGGCAGGAAGGAGAGGAGGCAGGTAGGCATGAAGACAGGGATGTGGGAGGTAGGCAGAAGGGGAGAGGGAGTGGGGGAGGCTGAAGGAGAAAGGAAAGGGGAAGGAGATGGGGAGGAGGGGCGAGAGAGAGGTAGGCAGAAGGGGAGGAGGGAAGGGGGAGGCGAGATGGGGATTGCGGGGGGGGGGACGGGGGAGCAAGATGTATACATAACTGTTCTGGTGTGAGTTCACTCCACTACGTTGACTCCAGCGCTTCTTACTTGCCACACCGTCATTATCATCACCATCAGCGGCACCAGCAGCAGCATCGTCCTCATCATCATTATCATCATCATCATCAGCATATCGTCATCTTCAGTAGCACAAGCAATATCATCATCATTATCGTCGTCATTACCATCCTCATCATTCTCCGTCTCACGCAAAGCTGCTCATTATCTGAACCATGTATCCCACAGAAACATTTGCCACTAACACATTCAGACAGTCACTTAATTCCACGTGAAAACACCCAGGCTCGTTATACAAATGCCCGGACAGACAAAAAATTATAAGGCCCCTTGATTTCACGTAGCTGTAAATTATTCGAGCGAAAAACTCATACGCACGGAAAAAAAAAAAAATCCTTAATTGAGAGGATAAAACGACGTAGAATCGAATCTTAGGGAAAGGTTCTTTATCCACTTCATCCCCGTGAGGTATTTAGTATATCTTTATTGCTATGATTGAGTGAGATTGTTTTTACGGAAGAGCTTCGACGCAGCCTTTATCAAACACCGTCACTACCCGAAGCTTATCCAAAAATTAATAAAATCGTCTGGTGGTAGCGAGAAGAAAGCAAAAGTACGTCATTAGATTGAAGGGGTTGTTCAGAAAGACTAGCAATTTCGTTCCGATTAAGGCTTCCTGGAGAAGATCCAAGTCGGGTCGACATTGTTCTGCAGTCGTCTTCTTACCAAACTTTTCCATATTTGGTTAAAAATCTTCCACGAGAATTTTTAGTGTGTGTGTGTGTGTGTGTGTGTGTGTGTGTGTGTGTGTGTGTGTGTGTGTGTGTGTGTGTGTGTGTGTGCTGTGGTCTTCACAAACTTGGTCTACACAAAACCCTACTGTCTCCTTGATTACTTGACATCCGTCACTCGCACAACCATATTTACCCACGGATATTACGCTGAAGCTATACAGATTGAAGAAGTAGTCTCTCTCTCTCTCTCTCTCTCTCTCTCTCTCTCTTATGCAGAAACACTGCAGATTGGGTGATAAAGTTTAGAATGCTTTCGATTTTACAATTCATCTCTCTCTCTCTCTCTCTCTCTCTCTCTCTCCCTCTCTCTCTCTTCTTATGCAGAAACACTGAAGATTGGGTGATAAAGTTTAGATTGCTTTCGACTTTACAATTCTTCTGGTCATTCTCTCTCTCTCTCTCTCTCTCTCTCTCTCTCTCTCTCTCTCTCTCTCTATATATATATATATATATATATATATATATATATATATATATATATATATATATGGAGCCTCTGTGGTACAGTGGTAAAGTGTGCATTTTCGTACACTGAAGAATGAGGGTTCGCGCCCCGCCAGGGTAATAAACTTTGGAGCGTTCATCTGGCCACGTACTGCATTGGCGGACACAAGGGATGCTGTGGTTTAACCAGTGTCGCATACTGTAAAGTATGCATGCACCCAGTCGGCTTTCGCGGGTCGATTACACTTGGTTCATAGACTACACACACATCCAAAGCCACTCCAACACTACAGTTACACTTACAAGCACTTCTCACCCTTACATACAATCTCTACTAGACAGCCTAAGCCACTTGGTAGAGATACATTGGCTGTATCGTCCCCTTCGGTCGGGATAGGCCGGTCCTGCAGTGGACACTCAAACGGCTAATGAGATTATATATATATATATATATATATATATATATATATATATATATATATATATATATATATACCCAGTATATAGATAGGTGGATAGATAGATACAGATATAGACAGATATATAGATAATTACAGTACACACGTCAACAGATTTGTCTTTTGCCCCTCTATATTCTCTAATTTTAATATTCAACACGACTTCCATTTCTTGCTCTTTTTATTTTTTTTTTTTTTCCGCAGGAGTTTGGCGAGTTATTTAGACGACTGCATGATCTCTTGTTTATGTTTGTGTCCCGGAACCTTGAAGGGAAGAGGAGGAGGAGGAGGAAGATTCCCAAGTTTCCCAGGGGACAGTCCCGCTCTGGTGACTGTCCTTCCCTCCCCCCTGCCTTACTCCCGGCCATTGATCTCAACCTGTGTACATACATACGTCTTGGGGGGATTTTCTAATTTTACGGTGTCTTCTTCCCATAATAGTATAGTAAGGAAAGAAAAGACCCCCAAATTCTCGTCCACTATTCCCTCTTGTTTCCCATCAAGGCGGGTGAAGACACAGTTTTCCAATTTATGGCTTCTCATGTATTGGGGTTCTATTGTATGTGACTGAAGATTTCCTAATATTTCTTCCATAGAGGTTTATTCTGCTCATGGCACTTCGGTATCCTCGTGCCTATTGATATGATGATGATGACACACAACGATTACGGTCATTCATGGGAAAAGTTTACCTACTACTTCATCGTGTCCACTCACACTTAGGTCATGTCCGTCACTTTCTTCCCAGACGCATCGTATCAGAGACTCATCCATGGGCACAAGAGCATACCAAACATCTATCAGTCTGGATATATTAGCCAGTAGAGGAAAGTGAAAAACAGAACTGGTGAAATGTAAAGCGAACAATTATATTAGTGGGGAGACCAATACGTATACCAAGCCTCTGTTACCATGGGAATATTAGACAACAGAGTGACAAGTAGAGGTGGTGAAATATTAGGTGAACTTTTGTATCTATGGGGAGAGAAACGTGCCAGGCCTCTTTCAGCTTGGGAATATTAGCCACCAGAAGAGAGTGAGAAATAAAAAACGCCAACTGTTAAATTTTGTGGGTAGAGTGCCTGGTGGTCCGATGGTAGAACTCTCATATTGGAAAGTATTATGCCTTACGCATTACGGTTCGAATCCTACAAGTCACGGGAGACTTTTATGCAACCACAGGCGTAGATCGGTCTTCTACCCTGTAAATTCCTGGGTTGAGTTAGCCTAGCCTCGGGCCCTACGCTGTGAACGGTTAATACGGATTGGATGTCACCGGGTTGAACTCCTCCTTTAGGTTTTCTTGTTTTTGTGAGTGAAATGTAAAGAGCATCTTACGAAATTATTCTTCTCCAAACTACGATTTATTTATATATTTATTTATTTATTTCGCAGGTAAGACATCTGGACATGGCGAGAATCTGCAGTCAGTGATCCCTGGCCTTCATGGAAAAATTGGGTTCGTATTATAAGTCGCTTTGGAGATATCGTTACACCACATCCTAAGGGATTTATTTTGCACATTATACTATACCTCAGTATAATTTTGTTTAATATTAATGCAAATATGAAGGTATTAAAGCGAAGTAACTACATATAAAAGCATGTCTTCCCCTTCTCCCTCTTCCCCCTTCAATCCATCCCACTCACACACACTTTCCTCCATTCATCCTCCATTCTCAGATATTCACCTATTTTATTCGGTTTTACTTAGGATGAGTTCTGTGTATTCCTCTGTTTCTCTACTATAATAAGAATAATAATATGTTTTTGTCATTCACTCTTGCTACTGCCTGACACTCGATAATATTAATCTTTGAACCACTATTTTTTTTTTATAGTAATGAAGAGAAAGAGGTGTGAAGGACAAGAGGAAGGGATGGGAGAAGGGGGTGGGTGGGTAGAACCTGGTAGAAAGAAGGGGAGAGAAGATGGGGAGAGGGGAAGGGATAGAGGGTGAAGGAAAGCAGGGACGGGAGGGGAGGGGAGGGAACAGGAGGTGAAGGGAAGAGAGAAGGGGTGAGGAAAGTGTGCAAGTGGTAGGAGGGAGGAAAAGAGGTGATTTTGAGAGACAGGAGGAAAGGAACGGATGTAAGGGAGGCAAAAGGGAAGGATAGAGGGAGGGGATGAGAGAAAAGGGGGGCAGTAGGGGGGAGAGAAGACCCCCGTAAAAACAATAAAGGGGGGGACTATGTTTTCCCATCGCTATACACACCTCTGGGAACAACGCTTTTATTGCTCCATGATTCCCCTCTATTAGTCTATTATTTGAGGGTAAAAAATAGACAAAAGTTGGGAGAGAGAGAGAGAGAGAGAGAGAGAGAGAGAGAGAGAGAGAGAGAGAGAGAGAGAGAGAGAGAGAAATGTATGAATGAAAACTGATAATGAAAAATATTCTTTAATTTCAGAGAGAGAGAGAGAGAGAGGGGAGGGGGTTGGGGGTCACCACACACCGTGACACAAAACATTCCACTTACATTTCACTTTTACGACCTGTGTGTGTGTGTGTGTGTGTGTGTGCGTGCGTTTTGGGCTTTTGTGTGTGGCGGGGGTGATGGTTGTGTGCGTGCATGTGGGGAGCGGGATACTTTAGTGTGTCTGTTGGGAGAGGGTACTTCTGTGTGTGTGTGTGTGTGTGTGTGTGTGTGTGTGTGTGTGTGTGTGTGTGTGTGTGTGTGTGTGTGTGTGTGTGTTTGTACATCACTGGATAATTGTCTCTTCCACGAGTGCCGTACTCTCTCTCTCTCTCTCTCTCTCTCTCTCTCTCTCTCTCTCTCTCTCTCTCTCTCTCTCTCATTGTTAGCTCAATCATCTGTATAGTTTTATCTTCTTGTGACAGCAGTATAAGGCCTTTTTGCTTATTCTTTACCTATTTCTCTGTCTAATGATTCCACAACCACATGTACACTCACTCCTGCATAAATCACCATGAAAACGATGTTACGTTGTCTCCTTTGCCACGTTGATTTCTGACGTTCGTTTGATGTGAAGTCTTGGCTGCGACTCCTCTGACCTGTGGTAGGGGTAGAAGTAGTAGCAGAAGTAGTAGTAGTAGTAGTTATAGCCCCAGGTTCTTCTGAAATGTGAACCCAGTGGACTGCAGGCTTCAGATGTCCTCCTCCTGCAATCCACCATCCTCCTTTTGGTGGATAGGGAGGATGTTGAAGGACGTCTGTACAACCGGGCAGCCCCAGAGTCCAGTTATATAAGTGCCACCACGTGAAGGCTTCCCTGTTCAACACCTGGGGTGAGGGTGAACAGAAAATATGGATTACGAGTGTGCCCACCTTTCTGTCTGCCCTTCTGTTTGTTACCATTGCGTTTTTACTTCCTGTCGAGGTGCCTTTCACTCATTACCAGTCGATGTAATAATGATAATAATAATAATAATAATAATAATAATAATAATAATAATAATAATAATAATTATAATAATAATAATAATAATAACCATGGTAGCACAGTAGTAGTAGTAGTAATAGTAATAAAGTTTCCCATGCAACTCTCACCCAACACTCCAAACTCCTCCCACATCTGTTCCCATGCATGTAGCGTTGGGTGGAGGCGGGTCACTTCTTCAGTCTCAGAGAATAAGGAGTAGATTCGTGCTTCCTATAGCTGCGTAATAGACTAAGGCAGTGATATGGCTGTGCGTCCTTCCATAGCACTTATTCGTGACTATATAGCACCATACCCAGTTAGTCTCCTGTTACAACTCGGTGATGACAAGACAATACTACGGCTCTTCACCCTTTCCATAACACTTCTTAGTGAACACCATATTTTAATCTCCAATTTCAGCTCGGAAAGCAAGATGGAGAGATGGCAATTTTAGGCCAAGTTGAAGTGAATGGAGTATACTTGGTCACGCTTTCGCCATTTTTCCCCTCGTGTTGTCTCTCCTGGTGAAAGACACGCTGACACGCTCATTTCACAAGCCTTGAAATATGAACTGTTTCCTATTGGAGGGCTGAGATTTACTTTTTTCTTTATTTTCTTTTTCTTTTCTTTTTCAGCTCCGATATTCCTGTGCCTGATCGCTGCCACCACCTTCACCCCTTCCTCCTGAATTTCACTTCTCTCACTTCACGCGCTATTCATGTCATTGTAAGTGCACTCCAGCCCCTTCATTTCCATCCCATTTCCACCCCATTTCCACCCCACTAACAGTACCCCTCGCCACCTTCCTTATCTACGGCCTTGCCCCTGCGCACCTCCACCCTATCGCCTTCCACTGTGATTTTCTCTAACATCCATCCTTGCAGTCCCGCCCCCCCCTTCTCGATTTGCAGTTTTTTTTCTTTTTACCCTGAGGACCGTATTCGAGGTGGCATAGGAGGCTTCGTGGCATTGCTTCCTTAGCGATTTATTTTGCTTAAAATAATTTGACATTGTGTTTTCACACTCTCACCGTCCACTGTAATTTTTTGCAACACAAGCCTTAGCCTTCCTTCCACCTCCCTCTATCTCCACTTCCCATTTTGTTTATTCCCCTTCACTACAGGAGGTACTTCTTAACTTATAAAATCGTCTGGAGGAAGCAAAAACAAAGCAGAAAAGTGTAGAAAAGCAAAAATAAAGTAGAAACTATGTCAATGATGACCAGCCAAGTGGGTCACACGTTCATACACACATTATTCAAATGTTCGAATTTCTCGGCTCCGTCTTACAGGGGAAAACACCCTTGCAAATGTCTTTTCTTCACCGTTTATGTATTTATTATTATTATTATTATTATTATTATTATTATTATTATTACTGTGTCGGGTCCAGTGGTAGGAATAGAAATGTATAAATGTAAGAGAATTATTAGCACATTGATTCCCGATGACGTTCTTTCTCTAGTTATGCTTGAAATTGCCAGACGATTTTATTGAGCCTAGAAAATCCTCTCACACATCAGTCAAGATTTCAAATTCCATCCCACAGGCAAAAAAGTCGTCACGAAATAATTTCTTTTAGTTCCTTTTTTTAAGCGCTAGACAGGATTGAGAAATAGAAGTGGAAAAGAATAATACTGGAATATTTTCAAGCCTCTGCATTGTTCCGTACTGTATTCACGTATTTCTGATGATAGCGTTGGCTTGTGTTCATCTGACGGAAGTGGGCTATTCCGGTCTTCCCGTAGCTTGAGTTCTAAGTCGTGGGTGCGTCCGATGAGCCTTAGTTATGAGGTAGGAATGAGTCTCCTTGATTACTAGTCAAATATACCCTCCTGTCTGGCTACACCTGGCCGTCAACTGAGGGGAGAGGAGTTAGGGATGTTTGTCGGGGTACGAGTAGTGATTGGAGCTGCTGGTTGTTGTGAGGACTATGAAGGACATGATTTCTAGCTCCAAGATGTGACTGGAGGGCTGTTCAATCATCCAGTGCCACCAGGGGGAGGAGGCTGGTCATCTACCCTTAACCATACTGGATTACGATAGCCTAGCCTCAGACCCCTATTCCTCGATGGGATTTACTGCTATCATTACCATTTTCTTCACACACACACACACACACACACACACACACACACACACACACACACACACACACACACAAACACACACACACACGGTCTCAGTACATCGTACAATATGTGGAACAGGAGCAGAAGGCTTCGTAGCACTTCTTTAGCGATTTATTCTTAACAGTGCACCTCAACATTCCTATGCATGCCCTTTATACCGTTTTAATATCTTTATAATTTGCGCCAGTACCATAGAGGAAAAGTACTGGTGTGAAATATGCAGAAAAAATCACCGTACCGCCTCTTGCTGACGTGTTGTTATTGAATCTGGTATATCAGAAATTTTCGTGTATTATTCCTGCAGTCTTTGTCGATATCAAAAAGGTATAAATGACATACAAGAGAATAATCACCTGTAATCGGAAAAATAAATCACAGAGGAAGAGGTATTACACATCCAAAAGAAACGTAAGGATTTCAGTTCATTCAAAGGGACATAAGCATTATCAGTAAGGCTTATAGAACGAGTCTGGAATATTTAGATTTATTAAACACGAAATAAAAAAAGTGCCAGACTCGTGTTAAAAACTATAAATGATATGAACTTTACTGATATGAAGCTTCCCGCGTAACAGTGAACTTTTTACGTTAGTTTTGGCCGACCGTAAAGGAACCTCTGACTGACGAGAACAGAGACTTTAAACTGCGACCCATAATCCGTAGTACTGGTGTCATTGGTGTCAGGTGGTGTTGTCACTCGTGCCACCCTCTCATTACAACCCATTACCCCTTCCTCCTGCCCTCACCTTCCAGTCATTACCCTCACCCACACCCTTACTGCACCACTACATCTCCATTTCAGTTCCTACATTCTCACACTCCTTCCCTTTTCTACACAGTGAATGCCTTTTTTTTTTTTTTTTTCCTTTTCGCATAGTTTCTCTCTCTCTCTCTCTCTCTCTCTCTCTCTCATTTTCACCCCTCCCTTTTGCCCCATCATTGCATACATTACCACCCTCCCTACCACACCCCACTCCTCCCCTCCCCCCAGCTACATACATTACCACCCCCTTCCCTATTGTACCCTTACCCCCCCTAACCCTCAACCTCTGTACAGTTTTGATCAATAGTTCCTTTACACTCGAAAATGTCTCAAATTATCTCATACCTGTCTCACACCGTCTCGGAACTGTATGGAGACCTCATTGAATCTTGCTTAATCAACCCAGCAAGATCAAGACCTTACATAATAAATCTTTCCCACTTGACTTAATATCTTACCAAACTAGACTTGTACAATATTTCCATTTAGAATCAGAGTGCATAGTAATCCCTGACTAATTTTTGCTGACTTGGAATTACTGTGTGTTAGTATTTGCTTCTACCTGTGCTCATCCTCATTCTGTTTTCCACCAGTTATTATTATTATTATTATTATTATTATTATTATTATTATTCACCAAACATCATTATCATCATTATTAATATCATCATCCTGGTAGTAACAGCATCAGTAGTAGTAGTAGTAATAGTAGTAATAGAAGTAGTTATGTTATCAATGGCATAGAGTGGTTTTCTGGTCATAAAGTTGTGTACTGTGGACGCCTAGCCTCGGGCACCTACGCCTGGAAGTGAATAATATGGGACGGGCTGCCACAACTTCCCCTCCCCCGCACCCATTGCATAAATTACACCTCTTTCTCCATTCCTTCATTTCCTTCCTCATCTTTCATTGTTTCCTTCCTTTCCTTCCTCTTCCTTCAGTACTTACTTCTTTTCCTTCAGTACTTCCTTTTTTCTATTCTCATGTCTTTCATACTCTCAGTCCTGCATTTCATACTTCCTTCCTTCTTGGCCTGAACTTTCTCCCCTTCTTTCTTTTCCCCTCTCTCCTCTTCCCCTTTCCCTCCCCACCTTCCTCCTCCTCATCTCCTGTCCCCTTCACATCTCTCCCATTCTCATACTCCTACTCTCTCCCCTTCCTCCCTTTTTTACCAGTTCCCATGCTATCCCTTCCCTTTTCACCCCTCCAACTTCTTCCCCTACTCTCTCCCTCTCCCTTTCACCTCTCTCACTGTCCCCTCCCCATCCTTATCTCCTACCCTGTCCCTACATAGCCTCTTATCCCCATTTACCTCCCTTTCACAGTCCCTTCCCTTCCCTCACTCCTCCCCCTTTCCTCTTTCACCCCTCCCCACGAAAGGACCAACAAGTCTGTTGCTGCTTGCGTTCCTTTGCACTCCTTCCTGCTGACTGTTTCACCTTAGTTATCCTCATATCACCAATTTCACCTTCTACTCCTGTTTGCCTTTTCTCCATCCCCCCTTTTCATTAATCCCCATGCCTCCATTTCCCTTTCCCAACCCTGTCATTCCTCCTCTTATTCCGACTTCCTTTCCGCCTTTCATCCTTCCCCAATCTCTCCCTTTCCTCTTTCACCCCTCTCCATCTTTTCCTAATACCCCCTTTCCCTCAACCTTTTCTATTCACCCCTTCTTTCTCTCACCCCATCCCCTCTGCACCTTTGCTCTTTCCCCTTCCTCCCCTTCTCCCCTCTCCCCAGTGACCAGGTAAACACAGTGATAATCAGAGCTGACTTACCTGCACCTCACGCCTCCATGAGTTATGTCACACTACCGCCACCGGGTAGATGGGGAGGAAGGGAGGGAAAGAGGAAAGGAGGGAAGGAGGGAGAAAGAGATAGAGGCAGGAAAGGAAGGCGGGAGGGAGGAAGAGGCGGACAGAGGGATGGAGGGAGAGAGAAAGAAACGGACGGAAGGAAGGAGTTAGGGAGGGATGCCGAGAGACAAGGAGATGTAGAGGAAACAAAGGACACAAACGGCCACAGAGCCATTGATCACTTTTGGCTCTGTTTGATGTAGAGTAGTGTGTGGCAAAGCAAATATTTATGAGCCAAAGACAGCAAATAGAGGAGGAAAAAGGGATAGAAAAAGAGAATGAAGAACAAAGGAGATTGGAAGTAGGTAAAAAGAAGAAGGGAAAGGGAGGTAGAAGGAAGGGAAGAGAAAGAACGAAGGGTAAGAGAAGTACAGTGAAAACGAGGAAAGAAATAAATGAGGAAGAAGGAAGAAAGAGCAGAGGCATGCATGTCTGAGTGCTTGCCAGTGTGTGTGTGTGTGTGTGTGCGCGCGCGTCCCTGCCTGTATGTGCGTGTTTGTGCTTGCGTGTGTTTCCGTGTGCGTGCGTGTGTGCGTGTGAGGGTGTGTGTGTGAGATAATCGGATGAAGCTTCCCAAACAGAGTATCTCATCCTCTTCCGCCCAGCCAAACACGACCACCGCCACCAGGCTGCCTTGACATTTGGAAGGCGATCACATGGGCGGGGAAGGGAGGGAAGGGAGGGAACAGGAGGGGGGGAAAGAAGGGGGAAGGCCGGAAGGGAGGGGGATAGAAAGGGAGAAAAGGGAGGAAGTGGAGAGGGAGGAGGAAAAAGGAAAAGGAAGGGAGGAAGGTAACAAAATTGAGATAAGAGGAAAGAAGGCGAGGAATGGGAGGGGGACAGGTAAGAAGAGGGAGGAGGAAATGAAGGATAATAGGGAAGAAGAGGAAGAAAGGGAAGGATGGGTGGAGAGAAGGGAAGAAAAGGACAGGAGGGAAGAAGGGATGGAGGAAGGAGAAGGGAGGGAGGAAGGTAGGAAAAGAATGGGGAGAGAAAGAAAGGGCAGGAAAGGGAAGCGGGGGAGGAATGGAAAGGTCGGGAGGAGAAGGGAGGGGAGGAATTAGGGAAAGGAGGGGAGAGAAAGAAGGGGGGAGGGAAGGGGAAGGGGGGAGAGAGAGAGGATGGATGGTATGGAAGGTTGTGGGAAAGGTAATGAACATGGGATTGAGAGAGTGAGATGGGATTAGGGTGGGGAAGGATGTGGTGAGGGGGAGAGAGAGAGAGAGAGAGAGAGCTGTGAGAAAATGACATGTGTAAAAGTTAAAAAGAAAAAAAAAGAGAGAAAAGAAAAGGAAGAATGCAGGTAGACTCACATGGACAGAAAGAGGATTAAGATAAAAAAAAAAAAAGCGTGAGATTTTGTGTGTGTGTGTGTGTGTGTGTGTGTGTGTGTGACTCTGAGCATAGACTTGAGAGCCCGTTCCATGAAGACAGGCAGCCCACTTTTATGTCACCACTTCGACGCTAATACGCACCGTCCATATTGAATGCATAATAATGACCCAATGACAGTTGTTTATAAGCCGTTCAAGTTCTTTATTTCACCTTGCTATTCTTTCTCCTCTGTTTTCATGTTACCTCTTTCAAATATCATCATCACGAACAAAAATAATAGGAAATGGATCTTGAATTTGGCTCTCTATTGGCTTGTGGGTTTTTTTTTTTTTTTTCCTGGCGGGGGCAATTTGCAGGCTCGTGGTCTTTGATTCCTTTTTCCTTGCATAAAAAAAAATCCTTTCACATAATTTTGACCCAGGTTTATGTTATTTTGTAGTTTAACTGACGTTGTTCAGTAACAGAATCAGACAATACTATGGCTCTACATCCTCTTCATATCATTTCTTCTTGAGTAGCTTTATCTTTTAATGTTAATCTCTTCATACAGTTCACCATTTAAGATGGAAAGTTGGCAATTTTACACCAAGTTATAGTAAACGGAGTATAGGAAGAGGTCGTAATTACAACAGAGAAAAGAGCGAGACGATAGGAAATAGACATATAGGGAGAAACAATGACTTATACGATATAAATGTGACAATAAACCGACAAGAAAGACAAGTGAATAAATCGAAAAATCAAAAGAAAAAGCACTGAAAGCAAATATAATAAAAGAGAAAAGATGAATAAGGGAGTAGAAATAAGAGAGATTATTAAAGAGAAAATAACAAAAAAGAAAAACGAGAAAAATAAAAAAAATAAAGCTGGTGTGAGGGAAGCGGAGAAGGTGAGCAGGACAGGACAGGAAGGGAATTGTATGATTAAAATGGCCGTTCCATTGAGCCAGGAAGGATACAGTGGGATGAGAAAGTGGGGCTGGGGGAAGTGGGTAGCTGGAGAGAGAGAGAGAGAGAGAGAGGGAGAGAGAGAGAGAGAGAGAGAGAGAGAGAGAGAGACTTTTGTATTGTTGTCAGGGAGGGGAAATTACTGAGTTAGGGTGCGTGAGAAGGTTCACTCACTCAGCCTTTTCCACATAGCACATACCAGTATAGCACATGTGGTACACTTATACCACATATAGCACACGTATGCAAGCACACAGCACGCATAGCACATTTGCAGTACTCTCGTAGCATTAAGCGCATATATAATACACATTTAGCACAGCACAAATTTAGCACACTTAGCACACAAACACATACAGTATACATATAACACTCACATAACACTTACAACACACGCATATTCTGTATTGTACAAATGTAGTCCATGCAACATAAGTACAGCATAGCACAAATTTAGCACAAACAGTATATCACGCACAAATACAACTCTCACATAACACATACAGCAGACACATCTCACACACAGCACAGTAGAGGAAGTCCTGTTCTGCAAGTCAGGAAATGGAGAATAGAAGAATGAAAACTCTTTGATGGGGATCACTTGCTTTCTTTCCATTGAAGCCTCCATTAGTAAGGCAGGTTAAATGGACAAAAAAAGATGGTGTATTAATACATCGTTACATACTGTTCTGTACTTAAGATGGAGAGATGGCAACTTTAGATCATACTGAAATGGACTCAGTACCCTTCATTCCGATGCCTTTTTTTATTGTTCTTGCTGCTACCAGATTTCATTCAATTTAGGAAGGACCTCAAGCACTGAAGGGGTATTTCCCTACTCTCTCCTAAGCTGAATAAAGTCGCCTGTAGGAAGTAAGAATTAAATAAAGAAATCGTCATTTTCGCTGGATAGATAGGGTTAAAAAATGCTATAAGACAGGCTTCACTAAATGGCAGGATTTATGAATAGAGAGGTATAGACAAGATGGGCTGGACTGCTGGTGGGACCGGGTGGGGGACTACACCCTGTGAAGATTGACACTGTAGGTGGAATGTTACTGGCGACTTGAAAGCTTACTCAGAGTTTTCTCCCTGATGAAAAATGAAAGCACACATTTCCTTTACATGTCTTGCACCTTGTGATACTGTTAAAAATCAAGGCAGTAGATACGTATACACACACACGCACACACACACACACACACACACACACACACACACACACACACACACACACACACACACACACACACACACACACACACACACACTGCAGTATGAGAAAGATGGCGTGGAAGAATGGGTGAGTCAGAGTTGCACTGAGTGAGCCCTAGAACAAACCAGTGCGTCAAACTGTGCGTGAGGGCGTTGGTGGTAAGTGCGTCAAATTGAAAGTGTGCATAAAAAAAAAGAGAGTATTGTAGATTAAGAGTGCGTGTGTCAACTGAGAGTGTATGCATCAAACTAAGAGTAGGTGCGTTAGACTGGGAATGAATGTTTCCAGCTGGGAGTGTGTGCGTCATTTGAGTGTTGTATATGAAGTGGATGCGTCGAGTTGAAGTGCGTCATATTGATAGAGGGTGCGTCATATATGAGTGCATGAGTCTGACTGAACGTGGGTGCGTCAGACTGGGAGTAAGTGCGTCAAACTGGGAATGGGTGCGTAAAGTGCGGGAGTGACTGCATCAGATTAAGAGTATGTAGAAGCTGTGAGTACAAGTTGAAAGTGAATGTTTTAAATAGGCAGTGAGGGCATCAAAGAGATGAGTGTGCCAAAACCAAGAATGAGTCAAGCTGAGAATAAGTGCGTTAAGCTGAAAATGGTGGGTGTGTTAAACAGAATCCGTCAAACAGAGATCGAGCACTTAGACTGAGAGTGAGTGCGTCATTTTGAGTTGGAGTGCATAAAATGAGTGCGTCAAATGAGTGCATCAATAAAGGTGTGAGTGCATCGAATGAGTGCGTCGAATGAGTGCATCAAATTGAGAGTGAGTGCGTCAAATTGAGTGCGCACGTGCAACTGAGGTCACGTACTTGGGCACGTTCTGACCAGTCATGTTCAGCTGGCCGACACGAAGAGAGAGAGAGAGAGAGAGAGAGAGAGGGAGAGGGAAAGAGAGGGAGAGAAAATACTTATTTTGTCTGCAGCCTCTGGACGATTGCATTTTTGTCATTAGCTCAATTTTTTTCCCCACTCCTTCGTACTTGTTCCTTCAGTCTCTGCTCTCAGTCTGGCTTTCATAGAATCTCTTACTGCCATTATTATTATTAACCTCCAATTAATCCTTTCTTATTTATTTATAACGTTTTTTCTTTTTCTCCCCAACTCACGCAGTCACTTTCGTTCACTCTCCATTCTGAGCGTGGCTTTCACCAAATCTCTAATAAATTTTTTCACCTGCTTTTTTTTTTTTTTCTGCTTACGACACCTTGGGTTGATGTTGACGACCCAGGTTCATCTGAGAGTGAACCCGGAGGACTGTTGCCCTAGCCCTGCAGTCCACCACCCGCCTTTCGGGGGATAGGGAGGGGGTTGAGGAATATTTGTATAACCAGGCAGTGGAGCCGCCCAATAGTGCCACCACATGAAGGCGTACCTGTCCAGCACCATGACACGTGTGACATTGCGAACCACCAAATTCATCGTTGAAGCCACTGAAAAGATTATCTCATCTTGACCCAGGGAAAGTGTGGTTAGATAAACTGACCAAAAAGTTCCCCGTGCTGGCTGAGGTGAGAAGGTGTCATGACCGGGGATGTGGAGGTGTGGCTTGTATTCTGACGGTCATATGAGGTTTGTGTGTGTGTGTGTGTGTGTGTGTGTGTGTGTGTGTGTGTGTGTGTGTGCTTATTATTTTTTTTTCCTCCCAACCAATACGGTATACCTGCAGATGGTTCCCTTGCGAGTCCGTGAAAATGCACCACTCCCCGTACCGTTCCCATCATCATCATCATCATCATCATCATCATCCGTGACGCAGACCTAACCTGGCTATCACCCACACCACCTCATCCACAGCTTTTCACGCTGTCCGAAGGCAACTTCCGAATCGTAAAGCTTTTCAGCCTTGCACGTTAAATTTGCTTTCTTAACCGATCGTACTTACTCTGCTTAACCCTTACTTAACCTAACCTGTTCTAACCTAAGCCTCACAGACTAATCAACCTGAACCTAACCTAACACTCACAAACTAATCTAACTTAACCTGAACTAACCTAACCCAGTCTTTGCTAATTAGCACTGACAAATCTAACTTTCCCTAACCTAATCTACCCTAACCTTCACAGACTAATCTAACTAAACCTAACCCATCCTATCCTAACCTAACCAAATCTATCCTAACCCAAACCTCACGAACAAATCAAGCTTAACCTTATCGTAACAAACCTAAAGCTTCCTATCAAAGAGAAAATGCCCAACTTTATCACAGTTTGGAGAATCGCAGGCCTGTTAATATTTAGGACAGAGGGTGTGGTTCCTGGCGTCGCTATGGTAACAGAAGAGGGCAGTAAGGTGTATAAACAAAATAAGTGACTGAAGAAAACGCGCTAGGGAGCTTCCGTAATCGACTTTTACAAATTCATCACAGAATCTATAATTGGATTTTGTAACACCTCTTCCTTAGCGATTTAATTTGCCCTTTACACCTTAACGAGTTGCTGTATGCTGTTTATGGAGTCTTGTTATAGATACAGTATGCATCGATAAAATACAGGAGGATTTAAGGGTGTAGTGTGCAGAATAAATCGTTGTATAACAGGTGTTACGACTTTTCCATAGCCACCCACAATACGATCCCAAGTCCGAAATTTTTCCTCTGTTACCATTGCGTCTGTTCTCCATCTCGGTTTGTTTCCACCGTTTTCTTCTCCATTTTCTTTCCCAGTAAATCCTTCTCCATTTCTTTCCCCTCCCTCCATCTCCTTCCCCCTCCCCTTTCCCCTCTCTGTTTCTCTCTCCTTATTCCTCCATCCCCCTCCCATTTGCCCTTCTCCATTTCTCTCCCCTTATTCCTTCACCACCTTGCCCCTCTTTCCCCTCTTCCATCTCTCTCCCATTCTTCACCTCTTTCCCCTGTCACATTGTCCACCTCTCCCATCTCCTCCCGTCTCCGTCCCAGTCTCTCTCCTCTCCTCTCTTCACCTCTGTTCCTTAACTCCCTTGATCCCTCTTTCCTCCCCCTTTCTCTGCCTATCTCCCTTTTCTCCATCTCGCTTCCTTCCTCCCTTCTCCACCACCTCCCCTCCATCAGGGCTGTGTCGCGTGGTAGCTATTGACCTCATTTGGCAGGTCAGGTCGTACAGGTATTGTTGTCACTCTACAGAGGGAAGCAAATACATCCAGCCACGAGTACCAGATATAACAGAGAATGCTAATGACTTTATTTAAGGAAAGAATTATATAAAAACGGACATCAACATACAGAAGTTAATGAAGGGGTTGAGACAGCCTATACCTTGCATTTCATCTAGTGTGGTATTTTGTTTCTTACACACACACACACACACACACACACACACTGTATTAATGTTTTTTCCGTAAGGTGGAGTCGAGAATTTTAGTCTTAAATTATGAATGGAATACTTTGAAGTTTGTTTCATTTGACACTAAACTTATATTCTACTGCTACTATGCTTTTATGGTCCTGTTTCTGGATCTCACTCATTTCATTTCTTACTGGAGTGCTGAAAGTAATTACGATGATACTGATGATAATGGCAGAATATTTTTGCTGTTTTTGTGATTTGCTCTTTTGAGACAAATGAGAAGTTCGGGAGCGTTGTGTGGTTGATATGGATGCACTGGAGAGGGTTAGAAGTACTGTGAGATGGTTTGGCCATATGGAACGAGTGGAGAATGAGCGATTGGCTAGAAGATCGTATGTTAGTTATGTGGACGGGGTAGAGGAGGACCGAGGATGAGGTGAAGAAATTGGAGGGATAGGACATGGAGGGAGGGTGACCTGGTGACGGAGGCCAGGCTGACATGGAAGCGCATGTTTGTGGCCTCTCTCTTGTGGATTAAGGTGCCTGGGTATAGACAGACAGATAGATGTTATTTGTGAGTGGTGGTGCAGCTGGGACTCACAATGGTTGCCGTGAAAGGCTTCCTGTCTGGCAGCAGCTGTGGCGGGGTGGGGGCTGTGAGAACTAAGGGCTATTGTTTGTGCCTCACTGAAGGAGGTGACGTACATACACTGCTGCCTGTCACCATCTTTTTCTATACTCTTATTACGCCGACCTGGCCTAAAATTAGCATGTCTTCATTTTGAATGCTCAGTATTAACAGTAGGTTAACGCAAGATTTTGTTGCTAGTCACGAAGAGATGCCGTGGAAAGGATGTGGAGCTGTAGCATTCTCCTTTCCTGCCACTGGGTTACATGAGGGACGGAAATCTGGCTGAATTAGAGCAAAAGTGCTATAGTTTGTTCTTGCTGTCTCCGTACGATTTTGATCAGCTGAGAAGAATAATTTTGCGGAAATGTTAAAGCGCTGATTATATTACGGCTTTCGACAATGCATTTACATATGCTTTTTTAGTTAACCACATGAGATCGAATAAGCAATGGTTATATTTATTACAAGGCGATGATATTCCGACAAAGAGAGATTTTCGAAGTGGGGTGGTTAGATGCAGCCTTCATTAATCCCTTCAGTACCAGGAAATCCTCTTAATCTAAAAATAAAGGAGCTAAAAAGAAAAGTCTGGTAGAAGAAGGAATAAGCTACAAAAAGACGTCACCGGGTTAAAGGGGTTAACATCTACAGATCGATAATGCTTTTTTTTTCTCTTTTTGCGATCTTCGTGTGTGTGTGTGTGTGTGTGTGTGTGTGTGTGTGTGAGAGAGAGAGAGAGAGAGAGAGAGAGAGAGCATTGGTAATGACCGTATACATATCTCCCTATCAGAAAAAAAAAAAAATCACTTCTACATCCTACACTCCCATGGCTTTTTTGTTGTATTCTTGCTACTTTCGGAGACTTTTATTTTGCTTAGGGAAGACTTTTTGAAACTGTGGGGGAAGTGGGGGAAGGATATAGCGTTCATCAACCCTGGCCCTGCTGGAAATCCCTCTTATGTTGCGAAAAAAATCGTCTGGCTAGCAAGATAAAAGTTACAAATCCAAAGGGTTAGCAGAGGAGAATCGTCCATTGGTACCGATAAATGGATGTAAATAGAGTGAAAGTATTTAAGAAGCTGGGTGAGTAAATTCTGCGACCTCCACTTTCCTTGTTTTTATGTACCCTTAACTAACTCCTTCATTATGGTTACGTAGTTTCATTATATTCTATTTCCACACGATTCTAGTCAGATCTGGAGACGCTTACTTGATCTACAGGGTTAGATCCTTAGAGACTGTTTCACTCTCCTTCCCCATTGCTAAGCGTGTTTAGGTTAGCGGCAGGAGACGGACGCCTTCACTTGGTGGCACTGATATATCTGGGGTGTTTAAGTGCCAGGTTATACAAACGTCCCTAAGCTACCTCCCTATCCCCTGAAAGGAGGAGGATGGACTGGAAGGATGGAACTTAGAAGAGTCTATAAATGCGAGCCTCGGAGTCTCCCACGTTTGTCCAGGCGGTGTGAGTGATTTGTTTACAGAGGGATAAGAGCGCTGGCGGGGTGCTGAGGACGGGGATCAGAACCTCTTTGGTGGTCCTGGCGGGGTGTCCGGAGAGGCTTCCACACCTCACAGGGGGTTCTGGTATTTCTGTGCTATGGAATGCCGCCACTCCCACGTCCCCTATTGCCCTTCACAATGTTGTGTCAGGGAAGAATGAAATGTAATCCATACGTAAGGTAATAGACGTTTTATTTGAACTTTGTAGGCTAATTGAGAAAATGAAAGGGAAAAAAAAAATCAAAGGTCTGGAGCCAACAGATTTTTTTCTTCCAGTGAAAGTTTAAGAAAGAAAGATCTAGTAATTCTGAGAGGCCAGGACAGGAGCATAATCTCAGGAACTGGGCATGATTCACCCACAACAACTTGACGGTAGTGTGAAACAAGACACGCTGTTGGTATGAGAACACTGTTACAAAAGAGTCACATTTATTAACTTACCGACGCTTAAGTTGTGAATCATACACGTGTTAATGTTTATGTCCTTAATGCTACAACTGTCATACACTTTACATCCAAAACTGGGTGAAAACTGAAGTGAATATTACGGTCAGGCAAAATATTTACGGGCACTTAATTGCTTTGAAGACTTGTTCATCGTAAAATTAATTAGGATTCTTTATAATTACGACCCAGCTCTCTCCCTGCCGTGTCTAAACCCTCACTAGGACCAGTTTCTAGGCAGCCAGGGAGGGGAAACGTAAGACGGATAATGAAGGACGGTGAGAGAGAGAGAGAGAAAGAGAGAGAGAGAGAGAGAGAGAGAGAGAGAGAGAGAGAGAGAGAGAGAGAGAGAGAGAGAGAAGGTGGATGGATGGATGGATGAATGAATTAATAAAGAGATAAACAGAAGGAAAGAAAGGTAGACAGACAGACAGAGACAGATAGACAGAAGCAGAAAGAAAGAAAGGCAGACAGACAGACAGAGACAGACAGATAGAAGCAGAAAGGAAGAAAGGTAGACAGACAGAGACAAATAGATAGAAGCAGAAAGAAAAAAGGTAGACAGACAGACAGAGACAGACAGATAGATATACAGAAGGGGTCGGTGATAGTGTCAAGCCAAAGCCACGAAAAAGAAAAAATACCACGTTCGACAACCCAAGGGAAACAGAATGGAACGAGGAGAAACGAGCCTTTGAAAGTTGGCGGCGGTGGTGGTGGTGGTGGTGGTGGCTGCCGCAGGGGAAGACCTGGAGACTAACCTAACCTGCGCCTTAGGGTGTAAAATCGTCCGTCGGCAGCAGCGATGAAGGAATTAACCCTCTCGCTGTCGAACTGAATACACGAGCCTCTTCAGCCCGATCACGTGTATCTCGTTTTAGTCCTGCTGTGCACAGACGATTTCATTCGGCCTGGGAGGGACTTTGTGAAACTGGAGGGGTTAGACACGGCCTTCGGTAACCCCCCACGACTTGAAATCTTTCCTAAGTTGCATAAAATCGTCTATAGGTAGCCTGATTAAAAGGAAAAAAATGTAATTGAATTAAATGTATTAATGGAGACGAGAACATGATGTCTAATTATGCTTGACCTATTCAGTTTTGGGATATGTTTTCAGTTTAATTCTCTGTATCTCCTGATGATTTTACTCAGCATGGGTTACACAACGATCTTGGGGAGTTAGATACACAGTAAATAAACCCCTGAGAATACAAGAGGGTTTTCCGAAGCTGCATAAAATCGTCTACACTCCCTTTACTCTTACCTGGCCTAAAATTACCATCTCTCCACCTTCACTGCTGAGTTGTGGCAGTAGATTAATGCTAGATTTATGATGCTAGTCCTGAAGAAGTGCCCCGCAGAGGATGATGAGCCGTAGCACCGTCCTTTTCTACCGATGAGCTACGTGACATAAGTTGCGAAAGGACGAAAATCTGGGCCAAGTTCAGGTGAAAGAACTATAGAAGCAGAAAAAGGAAACTGTGAAGGACGTTACATGAAGTCAAGTGGTCAATGAAAATCTTCAGGAGTTACCAGGAATGGAGGTTAAAAGACGCCATCGTAATCTGAAAATTTATAAAAATATTTTTATTTCTCTATCTGTCTACGGTTTCTATTGCCAGACACCTTAATCCCGTAAGGGGCGGCCACGAACAAGTCGCCTCCATGTACCCCTGTCCGCCACCATTTCACTGCCCTGCTCCCAGCTTATATACCTCTCCATTCCAACCCTCCATCTCATCCTTGCCTTCCCCCTCCCTCCCCCCCCACACCTCACTCACACTCTCCTCGTCAGTTTCTCGCTGACGACTCAAAAGATTGTATTCCTTAAGGTGAATGAAATCGTCTGATGGTGGTATTTGAAAATTTAACTTTTTCAGTCCGATTGTTTTTTTTATTATTTTTATTCAGCATTGGGGAGAAGTTCAGTGAAAGACTCTGGAGATAAAAAAAAAAATCATCATCGTACATTTCGTTGTAGGAAGAATGACAGCCGGGATTAACCCTTCCTCAAGCTGGCTAAGTACTAAGCGGGAAGGGGTGTCAGGATGGAACAAGGTGTGCAAGAAGCTCTAAGCGATGTATTTGCTGTGTGTGTGTGTGTGTGTGTGTCTGTGTTAGTCTTTACATAATCGGTATAAAATAATAAGATGCAACTATATGCTAAAAGTTGAAAGGATATATTGCCAGTCCTCACATTTTAGAGGCGGGAACATCTCTAGGAGCAGCCCTGTCCGTCTGTCACTTACTATCTTTTTTCGGACGCGGGGTGCATCATTCGTGAATTTTAGCGAAGTCCCATATTACCGCCATGATGGTTTCGTATCTATATATTATTTTTATACTTGTTTAAGATCGCCATGGCTGGGATTCTAATTCAGGTCCTCCTATAACTGAACTTGAATTATGCCATCACCATCACCATTATCACCACTACCACCACCACCACCACCACCACCACGATCACCACCACTGCCACCACCATCAATATTACCATCACCACTATCACCATCACCACCACCACCACCACCACCACCACAGATGCTATTGCCACCACCAGCACCAAACCTCAGTAATATAGCACTACCAAGAGTCAGACGCTGCACTTCTACCAGGAATATCCCACAGTTACTCGAAAATATGATGATGCGTTGGCCGGCAGCTGTATCGCAAAAGACCCTTATGAAAACCCTTTAGATCTGTGCAAGGTGTGTGATTTTCCTGAGCGATGGTGTGTGTGTGTGTGTGTGTGTGTGTGTGTGTGTGTGTGTGTGTGTGTGTAATCAGTTCAGTGACGTGGGATTGACTCGTAAGCACTCCCTTGTGTGTGTGTGTGTGTGTGTGGTGAGGGAATGTGTGTGAGTGTGTGTGTGTGTGGTGAGGGAAGAAGTGCTATCAATTTGCAGCAAAGTTATCGTTTTTGGATCCGCAACTACCGGCAATCCCCATGAGGTGTTTTCAGTGAGGTGGTTATCACACACACACACACACACACACACACACACACACACACACACACACACACTTCCCCCCCCTCTCGTCACTTCACTTCCGCATTACCCACCCAACGCTGAGGGAGGGAAAGTCGACAAGCCTGCAGAACAAACGCCGTGATAACCTGGTCTCAGTTAGCTCGTTCTATTGTCTATTGTACCGCCGGGGAAACTACAGGGGCTTGGAAGGGGTGTGGCAGGGGAGGGTAGGGGTTGGAGGGAGTGGGAAGGGGGAGGGGAGAAGGGGAAGAGCTTGGAGTTTGGAGAGGGAGGGGGAAGAGTGGGAGGTTTGAGAGGAGGGCAGGTGGGGGCATGTGCAAAGTGGTAGGGGTTATGAAGGGTATGGGTTAGGGGATGTGGAAGAGGTTATGTGGCAGGGAGGGATGTGGATGTGGTCGTGGGAGAGGCATGGAAAGGGTAGTGAGAAGTAGAAGGGAGATGTGGATTGGTTAAGTGGGACAGAAACGAGAAGTCATAAGAAGAGGGAACATAAGAATTTGGGAAATATGGAGAGGACTTTGGATGATGATGGTGATGATGATGACGATGATGATGATGATGAAGATTATGATGATGTAACAGGGGTCGGACGAGGGTGGTGGAATACAAGGGGATATGTGAAGGAAAGATCTAGAGAGAGGGGAAACTGCAGGGGAAGGACAGGGGGAGATGTGGAGGAGGGGAGGGGAATGGATTGGGGATTGATTGGGAAGAGTAGGGGTAATGTGGGAAGGCAGATGAGGGGGAAGGAAGGACTGTATGGGAATGGTAGGGGATTATGAGGAAGAGAGAGAGGGAGGAGGAGAGACCGAATGAGGAGAATAGGGTAAAACATAGAATGCGTTACGGGGGGAGAGGAGAGGGGTCGGTTGGGGGGAGCTTAGGAAGGAGGGGGTAGAGGTAACAATGTTTTTACCGGCCTCCACCCGAGCCCCGTTTTCCATTATTGTTTCTCTTTAAGACCACAGGTGTAGTAGTGTGTGAACTGTGAAGGTCGGGGTGTTGGGGTGGAGGTACAGTCGCGGACAAAAGTTGGCGTTACAAAATCTCCAAAGCCACTTAGAATGCAACCTCTGATATGATTCAAACAAAATATTTCTGTATTTACCCACCTACTACCTTGCACCATCTTACTCCTGTCTCTTGTCATTATTCTTCTTTCCTTGCCACATCCTTCCATCTACCCTCCCTCTGCCTCCTCTCCACCCACGCCCAGTCATTACACACGGCCCTGCTCACCTATTACCCTGCATCCTTCTACCCCTGTCCCCTGCCCTTGTATTCTTCCCCTGCCTCCCTGCCATCCACACCCAGTCCTCCAACTTCTTCTTGCGACCACACGCATTTTCCTATTGTACACTTATTTCTCCCCACCCACTACCCTGGCACTCATCAGCCCCTGTCTCCTGCCACCCTTCTTGCCACCCTACCACCCAACCTCACTCTCTTGGCTAGCCACCCACCTGAATAAACCCAGGGATCATATGGACAAGAGGAGGCGGCTGTGTGTATGTGGGGGAGGGGGGGAAGGAGGAGTGTAGGGTGTGGGTGAGAGGGGCACGTGGGGAGAGTGTTTGTCCCATTCCATTCAGCTCTGGTATTCATTTCACTGCGGCTGGAACTTTGGGCCTTCAGTTGTCTCAAGATTATCCCTCCGACATTCCTGAGGCTATTTTCATAAACTTTCTCAATTCCAAGTTGTTTAAGATTGGCTGTTTGTGTTTTTATCTGTTTTTTTATCTTGTTGCTTTTCTTCTTTCTTCTTCTTCTGCTCCTCCTCCTCCTCCTCCTCCTCCCGGCCGTAAACACCCCACTGACCTATTTCCGAGTGGTAATCCCATGGCAGGTCTCAGGAATAACGGGTCAGTGGCAAGTATTTAAAAATAACCGCGGCAGTATATAGGATAAACAAGTCTCATCAACAGTCAGTTTTGACCGTAAGTTTGCTTGTCGTATTTTGTTCACATTATTATCCATTCTAGTTGAGTTGTGAACAATACCGAAGGAAGGTGAAATCTGTACAGGGATTCTTTTCTTTTTTTTTCCTTCAATTGCTGGTCCTGGGGTTTGTATTTATAAGCTTCTTGAACTTATTTTGTGCATAATATAAGACAGCCTGTTTAATCGTTGTTTATACACCTGCCAAATACTTCAAAGTTAAAGATAGAGGGAATTTTAGTGTGACAAGTGTGGCAAACAATATAATTAGTTCCAGTATACAGCATTTATGGTTACTTGTCTTTCGTGTAAATTTATTAGGGTCATCTATAAAACAACTCCTTTCAGTCAGTGATCTACACGTCGTCGGCTTATTTGTTTGGCTCATTTGTTTGTTTGGCTCATTTGTTTGTTTGGCTCATTTGTTTGTTTGGCTCATTTGTTTGTTTGGCTCATTTGTTTGTTTGGCTCATTTGTTTGTTTGGCTCATTTATTTGTTTGGCTCATTTATTTGTTTGGCTCATTTGTTTGTTTGGCTCATTTGTTTGTTTGGCTCATTTATTTGTTTGGCTCATTTATTTGTTTGGCTCATTTGTTTGTTTGGCTCATTTGTTTGGCTCATTTGTTTGTTTGGCTCATTTATTTGTTTGGCTCATTTGTTTGTTTGGCTCATTTATTTGTTTGGCTCATTTGTTTGTTTGCTCATTTATTTGTTTGGCTCATTTGTTTGTTTGGCTCATTTATTTGTTTGGCTCATTTATTTGTTTGGCTCATTTATTTGTTTGGCTCATTTATTTGTTTGGCTCATTTGTTTGGCTCATTTATTTGTTTGCTCATTTGTTTGGCTCATTTATTTGTTTGGCTCATTTGTTTGTTTGGCTCATTTGTTTGGGTCATTTATTTGTTTGGCTCATTTATTTGTTTGGCTCATTTGTTTGTTTGGCTCATTTATTTGTTTGGCTCATTTGTTTGTTTGGCTCATTTGTTTGTTTGGCTCATTTGTTTGTTTGGCTCATTTGTTTGTTTGGCTCATTTATTTGTTTGGCTCATTTATTTGTTTGGCTCATTTACGGGTTATCCCTAAGCTGCTTAAAATAGTCTGAAAAATACTTGTAAAAAATCAGATTGAAATGGTGAACCCTCAAATATCTCTAGGATTTAGTGAACCCCAAAAAAGACATCTAGAAAATGAACCCCATAAAGACATCTAGAAATGGAGGGATTAATGCCAGCCTTACAAATATCTTCAAGTTTATAAAGTCTCACAAGCTGAAAAAATCGTCTGGAGGTTACGTGAATAATCTATATCTATCTATTGCCAGACATCTTAATCCCGTAAGGGGTGGCCACAAACAAATCGCCTCCATGTCGCCCTGTCCCCCCGCCATTTCATCTAAAAATATATATATATCACTCAGCTGAAGGTATTGAGGGTTAAGTGGTTTATTATCATTCAGTGGAGGGTTCCCAGCAGTAAAATAATTTGGTCTTTGCTAGAGTAAACTAAATAAGCCGTCTCCGTGGTTATGTGGCTGAACCTACTGAGAGAGAGAGAGAGAGAGAGAGATTGGGTTGTAAGAGACAGCAGACGGTAAGCGAAGCCCCTGTGTCGCCGAGAATGGAAGGGGGGGAGGGAGGGGAGGGAGGAAAAGGGAAGGAGAAGGGGGATGAAGGAGGAGAGTGGACGGGAAAGGGAGAAAGGGGTAGGGGAAGGGAGGGAAGGCCGGAGGGAGAAAGGGAGAGGAAGGGGAAAGGAAGAGAGGAAAAACCGAATAACGAAGATGACAGGAAATGGCACGGAAGTGGGAAGAACAGAACGGGAGGAAGATGGGAGGTGGAGAAAGGAAGGAGAGGAATGGAGGAAGGATGGGAGGAAGTGGAGGAGGAGGGAGAGAAGTGGAGATGGGTGGATGTGTGCGGAGAGGTGGTTCATGGAAGGCATGCAGCGGACACAAATGAAACAGGGACGTAAAGGAAGCTGAGAGGGGAAATGGTGTCTCCTTTACCTGTACTGTCTAATGCTAACAGTAATACAGTACACAAGACGTCACTGGCCTCCCCTTACCTCAAGAAAATCGTTGGGTTGAGAATAGTCTAGGTAAAAATCATCCGGGTATAAAATCGTGTGTGTAAGTAAACTCCATTAATTCTTGTGACGGTGATATTCTATTCTGTTAGTTCTCTAGTCGTTTCGCTTCAACTTGGCTTAAATTTTCCACTACTCCAGTTGTAATGCTTAACTGCAACAAGAAATTAAAACCAGTATATCATGCTAGTCACGAAGAAGTGCTATTGATGTGGATCTGGTAGCAAATTTCGTTCCACCAGAGTAACATCGTCCGGGAGAACTGAAGCAAGATAAAACGGTTTTAGTCAAAGGGGAAAGACAAGGATGAGAGAGAGAGAGAGAGAGAGAGAGAGAGAGAGAGAGAGAGAGAGAGAGAGAGAGAGAGAGAGACTATATGGCTCTGGCTGCTCTCACTTCCTTTCCTCCCTTCCTCACATTCCTTTCTTACATCCTCCTTCTGTCTGTCTGTCTGTCTGTCTCTTTCTCTCTCTCTCTCTCCCTCTCTCTCTCTCTCTCTCTATCTGTCTGTCTGTCTCTCTCTCTTTAACATTACGACCCATCTCACTATCACACTAACGTCCAAACTATCAGCAACATTAAATTCAATTCCCTAGAGTAACTAAGATTTATTTATTTATCATGTATTATTTGCAGGATAGACATGCTCAAAATCTTCCCATGTCTCTTCCTCTTCCTGCAAAACAAAGACTGGTTACATGGGAAGAAGAATTATTACAAGATTTTTTTTTTCTCGTTTTTTGCGAATTCAGAGTTCTCGCGTCTCACTGTGTCAGCCATATGTTGCCCTGGCAGGCTTACGGTTCACCTGTGCATCATCATCATCATCATCATCATCACTATCTTCATCATCATCAAAATTAGCTTCATCATCATCATTATCTTCATTACCATCATCATCATCATCTTCATCATCATCATTATTATTATTACCATCACCAAAATTAGCTTCATCATCATCATTATCATTACCATCATCATCATCATCATCATCATCTCTGTCCTCATCATCATCTTTATTTTTATTACTATCATCTTCGCCATTATTTTTATTACTGTCTTCGTCATTATTTTTATTACCGTCTTAATCACATCATCATCATCATTATTTTCATTACCGTCATCATCTCGTCATCTTTATTTTTATCATCATCATCATCATCATCGTCATCATCATCATCATCACCATCATCAGGAGTGAAAGTTACCTGAGGAGGGATGGAGGAAGTGAAATAATGAGGATGCAGTTCATAGCACCACCTGGTTTGCAAGACTGGCATGGAGGAAGAGGGACAGGGAAGAGTAGGGAGTGGTTGGAGGAAAAAGAGAAAGAGGAAGGAAGAGGAGGGGGGGGAAGAGGAAGAAGAGAGGGACAATGAAGGCTGGGAAAGATTAGGAAAAAGAAGAAGAGGAAGAAAGAGAGGAGGGAGGAGAGGAAGAGGGAGAAATGGAGGAGGGGAAGAGGAAGAAGAAAGAGAGAAGTAGCGTAAGGGGAAGAGAAAGAAAAGTGGGGACAATGCAAAATGGGGAGGGTTGGGGGAAGAGAGAAAAAAAATGAAGAGATGAAAGGGGAAGAGGAAGAGGAGGATAGGAAGGGAGAGTGAAGGGTTGAGCAAGGCAGGAGAGAAAAAGCAGAGGAGGAGGAAGAAAAGAAGAGGAAGGGAAAGAGGAAGAGGAAGAAGAAATAGTCTCTCTCTCTCTCTCTCTCTCTCTCTCTCTCTCTCTCTCTCTGGAGTAGAAGAAGAAGGAAAAGAATGAGGAGGAGGAAAAGGGGGAACAAGAAGAGGAGTAGAGGAAAGAAAAGGAAACGAAGGAGGGGAGAAGAAAGAAGAAGAGGGAGAAGGAAGATGGAGGAAAGGGAGGAAGAAGAAAAGGATGAGGGATTAGTATGAGTAGGAGAATGAGAAGCAGGAGAGAATGCAGGAAGAAGAAGTAGGAGGCAAGATATGACAAACAGAGAGGGTGTATAATAAAGATGTAAAGCAGAGGAAGCAGAGGGATTGTACTATGTGATAATGACTGTTAATCCCGTAATAAAAATAACTACGTAGTTATAATTGTTACATTGTACCTAACAGTGCCGAGGACTCCAGCGATTGTACACACCCGTTATATGCAGGTGTGTCAGATTGTGTCTTATATCTCTCCAGCGATCATTTTGGCTGTATGTCTGTCTGTCTGTCCGTCTGTTTATCTACCTGTCTGTCTGTCTGTCTGTCTGTCTATCTACCCGTCTGTCTGTCTGTCTACCCATTTACCTATCTGTCTGACCATTCAACTATCCATCCACCTATATATCTACATAGCAATCTTTTTACGTATCGCAACTATCTGCCTCATATAAATATATATATATATATATATATATATATATATATATATATATAGAGAGAGAGAGAGAGAGAGAGAGAGAGAGAGAGAGAGAGACAGACAGAGAGACAGACAGACAGACAGACAGACAGACAGGAATACAGAGTCTTCTTGCCTCACGCCGCATCCTGTAAGAGGTGACCTCGACAGACGGACCTCCACACATTCCCTCTTCCCACCACAGCACACCAATTACACTCAAGTTTTATATCTCGCTCTTCCTCTTCGCCTTCCAACCATCCATCCTGTATTCATGTATATTTGCACCTCTTTACTAGGTACAGGAGAGGGATGCATTCACATAGAGGCAGTTATATAACCAAGTGACTCTGCTGCATAGTTACGCAAACTCCCCTCAACTCCCTCCATAGCCTATCCCCCGAAAGGAGGATGGCGGGCTGTAGGAGACGGGCAGCTTTGGCCTTTAGTCCACTGGGTTCACATTCAGTTGGGCCTGAAGTTACTACAGCTACTTCAATTACTATTGCTACTACTACTACTACTACTACTACCACCACTACAACAACAACAACAACAACAACAACAACAACAACTACTACTACTGCTACTACTACTACTACTACTACTACAACTAACATCTGTTCTACGTTCTTCTTGCCATACCCGATAAGTTTATGTTGATGCAGAAGGACGTTTTGTGGAGACGAGGTTAGAAGTAGTCAATATCAGTCTCTTCAAAGCTACGTTAGTCTCCCTAAGCTGAATAAAACCGTCTGGAAGTGGCAAGAATAAGATGAAAAAAATACGTCTAGGAGTTACAGGGGTCAAAGGTTTCACTTCAAGAGGCCTTCCCTAAGCTGAATAAAATCGTTTGGCGGCGGCAGATGTGGAGGAGAGTGTGATATCGTTGTGAAGGAGTTCATACATCCCTGATCATTTTACTTTGAGGGTGGTATTGGTGAGGGACGCCTTCACGTGGTGGCAACGATATGGCTGGAGCTGCTTTCTGGAGATATAAACGTCACTCAGCTCTCCTTATCCCACGAAAGCAGGATGGTGGACTATAAAGCTGTGTGTCTATTTATCTATGTCTGTCTGTCTATCTACTGCATCTATCACTCTATCTGTGTGTGTGTGTGTGTGTGTGTGTGTGTGTGTGTGTGTGTGTGAAAAGGCAAACAATGCCGGTATATCCCCGACCTTGCTTGGAGGCCTTGGTGGGCAATTTGACTGAGGAAGGAAGTTACAACGGTGAGGAGAGAGAGAGAGAGAGAGAGAGAGAGAGAGAGAGAGAGAGAGAGAGAGAGAGAGAGAGAGAGTAGTACTACACCTGGGCACGGTAATTACACGAATATATACGCCAGGTGTGGGATGGGGTGGAAGACAGGGTTAAACACGCATTGCTTTTATTTTTATTATTTTTTTTTTTTTCACATGCTTCTCTTGACTGGAGGAGTGCAAGAGTGAGGTGGCTTGGAGGGGAAGGAGATGGAGGCGAGAACGAGGTGGGAAGATAGGAAAGTGAGGAAGAGTATATGCATGGAGGGAGAAGGAGAGGATGACCGAAAATGAGAGTGTGTATGGAATGGGAGAAAGTAGCAGTGTATATGAAAGTTTGATGGTGAGGAGGAAGAACAGAGGAAGACTAACAAAGAAATGGAGAGCATATGAATGGAGTGAGAAAGTGAGCTGGAGAGTGTATGAGAGTCAGGCTGTTGTCAGAAGAAAGAGAAAACGAGCGAGGACGAGATGAAGAATGGAGTGAGAAACTGGCTTGGAGGTTATATGAAAGTGAGGTGGTTGAGAGGAGAGATACCGAGGACGAAGTGAAGAGACAGGGTGCTAGAGTATGCAATGGAAGGTGGTATGTCTTCGCAAAAGGGTTTGTCGGGTAACAGATAAGTACAGCAGATAAACAGATAGATTATAGACTCTGCTGAAGTGTAGGCAGAGAGGTACCTGCATATGAAATCATCAATGCCATTATGCGAAAATCATAACAGCTCTAGAGCGTTCGTATTCGCCTGACAGAACAGGTCCACACCTATAACTTGAACATTTTGTCGTGGTTGTATGAAACTCGATGAACGCTGATAATGAGATAGGATTGAGTCTGCTGGGCTGTAGTTTAAATCATCCCTCCACACTGACCACACTTGGCCACCAGATGAGCTGAGAGTGGTTGGGTATATTTGCGTTTGTGGCCTGTGTATGTGAGTTTTTTTTACACGATTTTCTCCCATTAGGACTGCACGGAGTTGAGTAAAAGTATCCATACATTCTAAGCCAGTGTATCTTACAGGCATCCAAATTTATTCAGGATTATTCATTACTTCTGCCTTGTGTGTGAATAATGGTCTTTTTTTTTTTTTCCAAACTAAATATTATCATCTGGTAGTGGCAAGGAACTATACTGTAGGATTAAATAAAGTTTCTAACCCGTTCAGTTATAAGTGTGTCTCATAATTATTCTTTGAATCAGGTGACGTGTTTCTTAGTTTAGTTTTGCCACTTCTAGACACATTTATTCAGCTCAGGAAGGATTTCTAGGAGTGAAAGGGATAATTAAGGCCATACCCATACCTCCGGTTGAAAAAGTTGTCCCTAGCTTAATAAAGAAGGAAAATAACAAGGACATAACAAGTACATCAGCCGGTCGAAGGGACTGATGCATGTGGCGTCACCAGGAAGTATATGAAATGGACGTCATGGCATCAAGAGGGACAATACGCATATTCTGAGCCTGTTTACGAAGTCGGAGGTATTTAAGGCAGGTGAGGACGGAGGCAGGTGAGGGCTGAGGCAGGCGGTAATAGTGGCTGAATGAGGTAGGTGATGAGGGAGGCTGGGTGAGGCAAGTAATGGAAGAGGCTGAGTAAGGCAAGTGATGGGAGAAGCTGGGTGAGGCAAGTGATGGGAGGCTGGGTGAGGCAGATAGTGAAGGAGGCTGAGTGAGACAGATAGTGAGAGAGGCTGGGTGTCAGGTAGTGAAAGAGACAGGGTGAGGTAGGTGGTGAGAGAGACTGGGTTAGGCAGATGATGGGTGAGACAGGTAGTGAGTGAGGCAGGTAGTGGGTGAGGCAGGTGGTGGGAGAGTCTGGGTAAGGCAGGTGGGGAGATTGGTAAGGGCAGCTGACTATAGCTTGCCTCCCCGGATGTTATAAGTGTCCAGATGAAGCCTTTGATGGGGTTTGGGAGGATGGGGGAAAGAGAGGAAGGGCGCGGGAGGTGTGAGAGGGAGGGGAGGAGATGGGGAGGAGGGTAGGCTAAGTGGGAGGAAAGAGGACTGTTGTGAAAATATCATCATCGTCGTCGTCGTTGTTGTAACCTCACTTTACAGTAAATTATAGCTGGGGCAGGCAAGATAAATTACAGAAGTAGGAAAGAACACAATGGGAACTATCAAGAGGATGCCAAGTAAAATAAACCATGCATAATCACTATCATTCAAGCCTTCCAAATTTCCCGCTCATCATCGTCATCATCATCATCATCATCATCATCATCTGCATCAACCTACTGCCACTAAAATATTAATAGGGTTGATGAGATCCATTAATAGAAGCATGGAATCACAAAAGCAGAACCATCAACAACAAAACGTTAGTCAAGATTTCGAAATTCCGGCTCACCCCTGCAGGCAAAATCATCCACACACAACATCGACCAGCAAAAACAATCCCACCACTCACTTGCTGTGGGAACCCGACGCCAGGCAACATATTTCACATCTAGCCAGTTGTTTCAGTCACTCCACCGCCTTGCTCTCTCTTATATCTTTCGTCGGGACTGGAGAGGCTCTTGCTCCTCTTTCCCAACGATTTAGTTCAGAATTTGGGACGTAAATAATATCTTGATGACATTATCTGGTAAAAACCTTCAGTCACCTCCAAGGGATCAGGCCTGTGTACAGAATGCAAGGCCGTCACTCATATTATCCAGCCACTGAACTGTTGAAAGTCCCATCGCCTCCATGGGCTATTATAGTTAATCTGGTGAACCCGAAGCAGCAGTACTAACAATGATCCGTGGCCACAGTAACTCATCAGTGTCGATTCCTGGAGATTCACCAGATTAATATTCAGTGTCCATGGAGGGAAAAGCAGGAGAGGCGACAGGACTTGCGTTGCCAGGAGTATAGTAGAAGAGTGACAGCAGAAACTACGAGTAACTACTGCATTCTCGTGGCTTGGGGGATTATTCTCTGGTTTTCTAAATTAAATATATTATTATATTTTTTTTCTTAGTCCTTTGTCATCAATATTCTCGAGCATGTCATTTATATCTTTTTAAAATGGACATAGTTTAGGCCTGCATCACTACCTAACAAGAGGATACAGTGGTACAATGTGCAGTATAAATCGCTACGAAAGAGGTGTTACGAACTTCAGAGCCACTTTGAATGCAATCCACAGAACCATCACAACTCGCAGACACTTTTGCTCTCATGCTCGAAATTATTTTTTTTTTATTTATTTTTTTTTATCATGGTAAAACTAGAGGACTGTTTCCATCTTATAGTAATATGAATTAATAATAATAATAATAATAATAATAATAGCAGTAGTAATATTAGTAGTAGTAGTAACAATAATAATAAAAATAATAATAATAATAATAAATAATAATAATAATAATAATAATAATAATGATGCTGATGCTGATGCTGACACACTTCTCATCCAGCTAACATTCTTGAGGCAGTGAAGGCAGGGCGTCATTCGGCACAATGGTCCCCGCCTCAGCGTGAAGGTGAACACAGTATTGCACGGCAGGCAATTACCTCCACGGAATTGATTTAAAAGAATGAATTCCCCCCGAAGCATTTCCTCGAGTTACGAAATCAGAGAAAATAATATCGTATGGGAGATTTTTTTTTAAGTGTTTGATTTATTTATTTTTGCCTGCGTTGAATTACACCAGGTTATTAAGAGAAACTCGAGTTAGTTTGCTTTGATGTTGGTGGTGATGATGATGATGGACAACGCTTGTAAAGAGTACACCGATCACTAAGCCTACATATCCTACTCTCCAGGGTGGTACTCACACGGCCCTTCCCACCTCCCATCACAACTCTAGTTCATCACAATTTTTTTTTTTCCCTCCACCCCCCCCTTTTTTTTTTTTTTTTTTTTGTCCCGTCGCCCCGGCACTTAAGGGGGATATTTTGAAAAAAAAAAAAAAAAAAAACACTGCACTCAAACCACTTATTCTTCAGCACCCATTTTCACTGCGTATTCTTACCCGTTCCTCCTTCTCTGTTATCCTTGTCTTATTCTAGTAGTTTAATCACAGTCTTGTAGGAGTTGCCTGGCATGGGCCAGTCTGCCTACTGGAGTTATCCTCTTTTCTTCAGTTCTTATATAATTGTAGTAGTAGTAGTAATAGTAGCCCCACGATTACCTGAAAGTGAACCCAGTGGACTGCAGGCTGAAACTGCCTAACTTCTGCAGGCCATCGTCGTCCTTAATAGGGACAGGGAGGAAGGTGAGGAACGTTTGTGTAGCCAAGCAGCCCCACCGCTGTTATACTGAGTGCAACCACGTGGTGGAGTTCCTTACCTGCACCGGGAATGTTAGTAGAAGCGAATGATGTGGATGTGAGCAGAGGTGTGTGTGTGTGTGTGTGTGTGTGTGTGTGTGTGTGTGTGTGTGTGTGTGAGAGAGAGAGAGAGAGAGAGAGAGAGAGAGAGAGAGAGAGAGAGAGAGAGAGAGGATGTGCGCGGGCGGAATGAGCAAGTGTAGGGTAACGTACTCTCATTAGTCCCTGTCACACGGTACTACAGCCCACCCCTGCACTACACCACACCACACCGCTCCCCTGCACCACACCACACCACACTCTTCCCCTGCACCACACCACACCACATCCCTCCCCTGCACCATACCACACTCCTCACTTGCATCACAACACACCCCTCCCCTGCACCACACCACACCCCTCCCCTGCACCACAACACACCCCTCCCCTGCACCACAACACACCCCTCCCCTGCACCACAACACACCCCTCCCCTTCAGCACACCACACCACACCGCTCCCCTGCACCACACCACACCGCTCCCCTGCACCACACCACACCCCACCCCTGCGCCACACCACACCACAGCCCTGCCCTCTCCAATTCCGTGGTTTTGCTGTACCGTTCTCAGTTATTTACTTAGCTGGTTCACTTTTTATCCACACTTATACCATGGCGTCTGTGTGTGTGTGTGTGTGTGTGTGTGTGTGTGTGTGTGTGTGCGTGTGTGCGTGTGTGTGTGTGTGCGCGCGCGCGCGCGTTAATCTCGCTCTTGCTATCTACAGACGATATTTAGCTTCGGAGGGACTATCTGAAGTGAGGGGGTGTTTACTGCTGAAACAGTAAGATGGAAATTTACAAATAACTTAGGGTCACTTCTTATTAATGTCATCGCACATCTTCTGGGCGTCACCAGCAAACTCGTTCAGCTCGATTACGTGTTTGTGTTTTATTTTTTATTCCCTTACCGATTTTACTCAGCTCAGACCTTTTGTAATGAAGGGGTTAATTAGCGCTAAATCTAACCCTTCCTGCTCGAAAAATCTCTCCCATTTAGAATGAAATTGCCTGGAGATAAGCAAGAGTAGCATGGAAATTACGTACTGGGATTTAAGGGGTAATGAAGGCTATATTCAGCCCCACTAATTAGAATCAAAGCTGAATGAAGTCGTCTCGAGATTGTAAGACTATAAAACCAAAGACGACACAGTGTTGAAGAGATTAACAACAACGGCAACTTTGCATTTTTTTTCCGATTTTTTCTTCTTACGCGAGGAAGAAGGAAGTAAAGGCTGGGTGATGTAAGTTGTCCTGTGTAGGAAAACTAAACTGTGGCAATATCAGGTGACAAAAGTAGGCCTGGGATAATGCCTGTCGACTGCACGACGGTCATCAAGGCAGACAAGGAGCTTTTGCCGCTTACCAGTCCTCGCCAAAAATACGACTCGCAGTAGCTGATATTTCGTTGCCTTAGACTAACGTCAATGGTGTGTTGGTATCAGATTACAGTGTTTGTGTACAGCAGCCGCCACAACCCCCTCCCCACCCCCATAAAGTGTCAGCTGTGGTGGGTGACGAGCCGTGTCTTGTCAGCTGCTACACCACCACCACCACCACCACTCCCTTCAGTCCACCGGTCCCTTAAAAACCATAATAAAATCGTCTGGTCACAGCAAGCATAATGTAGTGACGTCACTTACGGTATTCCAGAGTTCGGTTTGAACAGGCTCTCTAGCAGGTTTGTTCTGTGAATCGTTCCTTTCCAATGGTTACGGATGCAGGTAATTATACACATTCATGCACAATAAAAATCAGAAAATGTCGGTGCATTTGCTGACAATAAATCGCCGCCTCTGGCTTGGGTTGTTCTTTTATGACGAAGAAGAATGGTGCCTACGCCCTCGTCATGGTAGCAACACACGTTCAGTGCAGAGGAGGACTGGGGACAGATAAGGGGAAGGGGTTGGAGGGGGAAGGAGGGAATTGCATGTCGGGAAGAGGAGCCGAGAAGTGAAGGAGACGGGGGGGAGGGGAGTAGATTAAGAGGATGAGGAGAAGGGAAGTAGAAGAAGACGCACGCATAGACTGATGTATCACCTACGAGAGAGTCATGAAGATGGGCAGTTAACTTTTGCATGGGTCCAGGCTGCCCCTGGAATATGCAACTCAGCAGTCACATTGGCATCACTGTCCCCAGAGGAACTTTGTTCAAAAGTCTAACTGACCCAAGAATCGCACTCAACTTCTGCCAATTGCTGTCTGGATGTGCTCCCATAGGAGGAAGGCGAGGACAAGAAAGGGGGGAGGGGAAAGGGAGGTGGTAATAATGTGGTGACGTATGGGGGGAAGAGGGAAGAGAACAGAGGAAAAACATACAAACACACCAACAGATATAGTGAAATATGTAGGAAAAAATAACTCTCTCTCTCTGTCTCTCTCTCTCTCTGTCTGTCTCTCTCTCTCTCTCTCACACACACACACACACACACACACACACACACACACACACACACACACACACACAACCTCGTCATTTAAACACATTGTGTAAAAGCAACTCGTAATGAACGAATCTTTAAATTTTTTTTTTTTCTTTTTTCAGTTCTTTGTGGGCAAAGCAACTTTTTGTGTGTTTCTAGCCCGTGCTTCTTTCTTTTCTGCTTTTAAATAAAATCACCATCATTGCTCGGGCAAGAATATTCAACAAGCCACCGTATGCATGTTGACAAAACAGATCGAAGTCCAATCATATAGAGTCAGACAAACAGGTTCCTGTACTACGGCATTCAGAGCACCGGTACCACTTAGTGTACAGTACAACCATCGTAGTTTCACAAGTACTAATTGAAGTGTGCTACTTCAGCCTGTAGTACCAATGTGCTTACGCTATCCATGTTACTTTATTTTAGCACTTTTGTCTGATCATAATCCCTAATCAGAGGTACAGTACTAATGTCTGTTGTTTTATCCCCATTTCAGGCAGCGGTGTGTGCTACTTCAGCCTAGAGTACCAAGGAGTATACGCCACGCAGAGCACCATTAGTGGGGGCTCTGACATAGACTACCTGGAGGTGGTCATAGAGGCAGACTCCATACCCATCTGGGGCAACTGTCACCGCAGGCTAGGCAACAATGTCATCCTTTACGATACGTGAGTTGGGTATGAGTTTTTATTCATTGGAAGTGATGGGTGAGAGTTGGGATGGGAATGATGGATGATGAAATGATGATGATAGATAATGAATGAATGAGTGAATGATTGATGATGATGATAATGATGATGATGATGGTGAGGAACAGGAGGAGGAGGAGGAAGGGGAGGGGGACGAGGAGGAGGAGGAGGAGGAAGAGGAAGAGGAGGAGGAGGAGGAGAAAGGAGTGGGCTTGGTCTCTTGCACAGTCATCCTTTACTTTATGCCCGTTTCTCCTACCTGTATATTGTATTCTTCTTAATGCCAGGTGATTTTACTCGGCTTGTAGAGGGTGATGGGTTTTAAGTAATCTCCCTTTACTTTCGCAATACGATGGTGTCTATTCTGGTCTTGTTACCACCACGCAACGTTTTTAATATTAGGAGAGACTTATTGTAACGATGTCAGCTGTATTGACTTGCTGAGAATGCCATGGAAGTTAAAAAGAGATGGGTGTGATGGCATTGTAAAACAAACAGATTAAAAGACTCTGTAGTATCAGTAGGTAAAAGCACACTCGCTTTAAAGTGAATCTTGCCCAGGTGATTAATTACGAATGTTGCTGTCAGCTTATTTTTCCATTCAATGACTTACTGACCCATTAAAGGCGTAGGTGCCGGGGGGTGTGCTACTTAGTCCCGACAATTAAGGTAAGAGTGACCAGTCACTCATCTCTGAGTGACATTATATGAGAAATAAACCCCAAACATCCCTTATGGACCACACCAAGTTGGAGCGTCTTAACCCACCAGACCACCAGGTGTCTGTATGGTTATCTGGTTACCATAAACGTAGTAAATAGTTTCCTTCCTGTTCTGCAAAACGCCATTTGCCTCCTGACTCACAATAGTCGCCTAAAAGGAAGCATTGCATCGAGTGAGTGGATGGTGGACGTCCCACATAACGAAAGACTAATCACTATTATGGAAGTAAGTATTAATTCTTTCAGTGCGGTAACGTATTTTTCATAGTACTCAAACTACCACTGTAAACCTTTAGTCAGCTTAGCGATGACCTCTATGGTCTGACAAATCTAAACTGGCGGCTAGGGCGGGGCGCGAAGCTCTGTACAGTGTGCCACTTTTTCCATAAGCGCATGCCCCCCCCCCCCATCTCTCTCTCTCTCTCTCTCTCTCTCTCTCTCTCTCTCTCTCCTGGGGGAGCTGTGTGTCACTCTGGGGAATTTGTTTCTTTTATGAGTGACTTACAAACTTATGCTTTCATTTCTTTATTTTGTTTTTAATATATCTAATTATATTTAAAAATATTTATTATTATTTTACATAGGCCTGAGTCAAGGAGACAAAGGAAAGTGAACCAAGACGCTCTGGCCGGGTTAGACTGGGTAGGTGTGAGTGTTGCCGCTCACGAGGGATTAATATATTATTTTTTTTATCTAAGAAATTGGCATATTTTTACTTATATTCCTGCACATTATCCTAAAATCATAATTGTGACATTATTACCCACCCCAGAAATACGGTAAAAGCCAATAAAAGTTACTACATATTTTTAGCAACACTGTAAAACAATTATGCCACGTTTCTGTATTGCCATATAAATATTTTATGCATAATAAGTTTACTGTTCTTTCATATATTATAATACTCACATTAACATTGTATTCATATGTGTTTATCTTATTTGTGATGCCTTTTACATATATAACAGCCGTTTCACATCGTGGGTTTGGGAAACATAACACCGCTGTACAGAGGGTCTCGCCACACCCTAGCCGCCAGTTTAGATTTGTCAGACCATAGTTATCGCTATATCGAACCCCTATAGTTAGAAAAGTCTCACCTAAATGTAATAAAATCGTCTGGTGGTGAATCTGAAACGTCATCATAGTGACGAGGCTAAGGTGTAGTACGAATAGGTAAGAGGTGCTGTAGACTACGACCGTGAGGACTCGACGGACCCGGAAGTGTCTTGGTCAGTGGATATGTGCAGCCCTCTCTCCTCCATCACCTCCTCCCCAGCCACAGCCTCTGCCTTCTCTCTTACATGAGGGTGTGTGTGTGGGGGGGGGGGTGAGTCAGCCGGCAGTGAGAGGGTTAGCACATGAAGCCCGAGTTTGATTCCTAGACCGGTCAAACTCTTAGACAGAGTTTGTTTCCCACTGTGTCCCTATTCACCCAGCAGTACCATTGGAGATCCTGATATAAATTTAATAGTTGTGTGTTGTAATTTATACGATAATTTAAAAAAAAAAAAACTTTCTGCCCCAGTGACCTACGTGCCATGGATAGGCATTATTTCCAAGCCATTGTCTGCCATACCCTTGCTGGCAGCAAAGATGTTCAAGCACTTCTTCATGAGCAGTTTAGCCTCTCAGTTCGATAACATATTTTTATATATATCCCACCTGGATGGGTTAAATACAGCCTTCATTAACCCTTTGATTACTTTATTGGGGGCTCTCCTTACCCAAATAATATCGTCCAGCAGCAACAAGAATGAACTAACAATATAATTGATTTGAAGGGGCTAACTTCTTCATTACCCAGTAGGCCCTAATATTCTCTGGCTTGTTATTTAAATCAGGCTCATTGGGTTAATAGTCTAATCTCATACCAGGGCGGGCGGCTCATTGAAGACTAATACTCTCTTTGCATGTTCAATAACGTTTCCTTTCATATTCAAGGACGGGCGGCGTATTGATAACTCAGATACTCTCTTTGCATTTTCAGTAACGCTTCCTTTCTTATTCCAGGACGGGCGGCACAGACTGCATCCGTTGCTTCCATCTGGAGTTCCGATCCCGCCACATCCTTGAGGTGCACAACGAGGCGCTGAGGAAGTGTTACACCAACGAGGAGGCGGCCCTGCACACCTGCCCCACACTGCATCACATCCGTACCAGGCAGACCAGGGAGATTATGCTATACAGTAAGTGTTGTCCATAAGGGTTGACATTCGAGGGAGAAAACAAATGCCACTCAAGAGAAAACAACTGATCACTCTTGCTTGGTCGGGACTGATCTGCCTAACCGAGGGCTCCTACACACTCGATAGGACCATAAAGGAGTAGATGTTAGATAGGTAGTTACATAATAAGTGTGCGGTAAATGTGATGCGGTATATGGGGTGGAGAAGTGTAGGAAAAGGGGAGGTGTGAAGTGCAGGGAGGACAGCCTGATAACAGAGGACAGGTACGTGGAGACGATCTGTTTGTGGTCACTCCCTTCAGAATAACTGTAGATAAGTGTATACTTGAACGCATACACCCCCAACACACCCCCAACACACACACACACACACACACACACACACACACACACACACACACACACACACACACACACACACACACACACACATAGTGGCTTCCTGACTCTCATTTTTGCACAGACCATATTGTTGAATACTAAATTGTAACAGTAGATTAACTTTGCTAGTCACAAAGAGGAGCTATTAAAGGAATGCAAGACCAGAGCATTGTCTTGTCCTGCCACTTGAGCTACTGTACGCAAAATAAGCTGCAAAAGGACGAATATCTGGGCCAAACAGTTTTTTTTTTTTTACGGATTCATAAATGCACGAAAACATCAATTAACGTCCGTAAAAGTCCATGGGGAAAAACTGACTGGCTGACATTCCCTCATACAGTCCGTCGACTTCCCGCCATCCTTTCCCGCCCTCCACACTGACGTCAGCAGGTCGCCGAAAAACTCTCCCTCGCGTTTCCTCTGTGACTCATTACTTCTGTGGCTTTCAAAACAAGTCACTTTACTCTCATACACTGTCCTGAGAGATCGACTGGGAGGGTTTATGCCAGAGAATGGACGGAAAGAGGGGGAAGTGTAGATCGAGGATTAGATGGAGGGATGGGGTGGAAAGGTATATAAAGGAGGGTGATGTGAGTTAGAAGGAGGGCATCTTAATGGCAGAGGACACAGTGACATGCAGGTAAACCGTTCGTGACCACTCCTTCCGTGCTGAAGGCGCCTGACTACAGACAGACGGACGTGTGCACTGGTCCTTGTTAAAGAAACACTGGAGATAAAAAAAGTTACTCCAGTTTCCTCTGTGAGTCATGACATATTTGACCGAAACCAGATTTTTTTTTTTTTGTAGATATTTTTATTTTACCATCCAGTACAAGTCCCATCACCATGGGGAACGATACGGCCGTACTCTAAACAGAAATTAGTAGAAAGATATATTTTAAATATAAAATGGCAAGAACGACGTGAAATAATTATCGCTGACACAGTAGAGCAATAATACTTTTTCTCCACCATGATGTGGCAAGGGTAAACCAGTTCTGCTGTCGGGCCCTGATGCGGATGTCACTGATTCCATTGTGCAGTTGACCCTTGTGCGGTGTGGTGCGGTGAGGATCTGTCCGTTCTCCCCTTTGGGGCTAAGATGCGAAAGAACGTGTTTGAATGGATGAGTAAATGGGGAGTGTGTCGTCTTGTCTCGGCTACCTCCCTTTCCTTGGGGGAAGCAGCCTAGGTATATAGGTAGATAGATAGATGAAAATAAAGGTAAATATGATGGTTAAGAGACAAAAACAAAATTATACGAATAATGCAAAGCAAACACCAACACAACGGGTCAATATGTAAGGCGTACACGGGATTAAATGCGGAAATAACATGCGGCATTCATAACATTTCAGAATAAGTGTGTGTTTGTCGCAATCTAATGAAGCTTAGAATATACTGTGCATATTAACATCTGAGCTGGTGAAGTTTGTGTCTGTCATACCTTCATTAAGATAATCAAAGCACTTTATCACCTGCTAACTGTACATACGTAAAAGACGTGAAGCGGGCAGGTGACCCGGGTTATCTGCTCTGCTTTCCCGTCTCCAAGTCCACCCCATTACGACACTAACTACACTGAACATTTCCACACCAAAAATACCTTCGATTTCATCTCAACTGCAGCGTTCTTAAAGGCAAGGACCCGCTTCAGTAACCAGTGAATGGGAGTCACAGAATTGTCTCTTCACAGTTACTCATCGTAATTCTAGGGGTCGGGTTATAAATGGGTCTGGAGATTCCGTAGCACTTCATTTTTAGTGGTTACTGCCGTAGGTGAGAGCAGACTAAGAAAAACGTGCACAAAGATCATGTGGTCTGTCTGGGAATCGAATCAGCTTTTTCACACACACACACACACACACACACACACACACACACACACACACACACACACACACACACACACACACACACACACACACACACACGAGTTACTTAAAGCCCGTTGTTTTTATCTGTCCCAGTTGGACCACATCTACAGCTGAACAATGTGTCGTAAGTGCATGAAATCTGACTGCATTTAGGCATGAGGTAGGAATGAGTCTCCTTGGTTACTAGCCAAATCAACCATCTACTTTAACAACACCTGGCCTTCATCTAAGCTGAACATTAGGGATCTTCGTCAGGTAAGAACAAACGCGCTATAAGATGGAAAAAATCTGGTTACTTCATTTTTCTTTTTATCTCTCCTCTTTTTTTTTTTTTTTTTTTTTTTTTTACCCAGTGACCATACGTGTGTCCCGAGGATTCAGTTATATCAACACGTCTTGTTTTTAGGCTGGTGACTCACTGAATCCACCAGCAACTTCCTGTCTTCTTCCTTTCTTCTCTCCATCCTCCCTCCTTCTTCATTTTCCCTACTTCCTTCATCTTTTTCCCTCCCCCATCCCTCCTTCCTTTCTTCCTTCCTCTATCCCCCTTTCCTCTTTTTCCTTCATTCTTTTGTCCCCCTTCCTTCCCCTTTTCTTCTTACTTCCTTCCTATCTTCCTTCTCTTCATCTTTCCTTCCTGTCTTCCTTCTCTTCATCCATCCTTACTATCTTCCTTCTCTTCTTCCATCCTTCCTTCCTTCTTATCTTCCTTCCTTCCTTCCATTTCGTCCTCCTTCCTTCTCTTCTTTCTTCCTTCCTTTCTTCCTTCCTCTTTCTTTCTCTTCTTCCTTCCTTCCTTCTCCCTCCTACTCCTGATCCAACCAAACAGAGTCTGTGCCGGCCAAGAAACCATATGTTTCTTCTGTCGATAGTTTTTCCACTTTATGTTTTCCTGTTCCTGTTTCTGAATCATACCCCCGCTGTGATGATGATGATGATGATGATATCCTTCTAATGACAGCTTTCTTTCATGTCTAGAAGCTGCAGCCACCGTGGGTAAGGCGCTAAATCCAGTATTCTGCCATATGAAGAGTCATTAGTTACTTACAGCTTAATTCCCCTCTCCCTGTGTGAGGACAGAGGTCATGATGACGTTGATGATGATGATGATTTCCTTTCCCACAAAATGAGTTTCTTTTACCAGTCAAAAACTGCAGCTATCAAGGGAGACACACTTAAACCCCTTCCTACACCCCGAAAGTGGGTAAGACTGAATTAGTTTTTACCATTAAATTCCTTTCTCTCTCTCAGTCTCCAACATCAGTTTCTCCTACGTCAGCCTCCTTTGCTCTCTAGAACTGCAAAGATCGATGGAGAATCACTAGAGACGGTGTAACGCCCATCGCCTTTATTTACTAACTAAAACTGGTATTATGTGTTTGTCTGTAACTGTTTTCACTAGCAATCTAATGCAATCTTCTTTACCCTCCAGAAACAGTGACGGTGGAGGGAGAGCCACTGAAACCCTTAGACTGTCCACGAAGTGCTCCTGATCTATATATCTTTTACTATCTAGAAACCAGTTTATTTCTCTCTATATTTTATGACGGCAATCGTTTTTTACCCTCTAGAACCTGCGACGATCGATGAAGAGACAGAAAGACCATTTCCTACTCATGGAAAGGGGTAATGTGGGATTGGCTGCCACTCTATTATGACCACCGATCTTGTACAACATTCATTACTCCCCAGAAGCTGTAACTGTCGTAGAGGCACTAGATACTGTATATTGCCAAGGCCGCCATCACATCATATATGCTAAACGTCTATTACTATCTTGAAGTCATTAATTTGCTCTCGTCTTATACACCAGTCTCATTCCCCTTTAGAAACTGCTACCATCGAAGGGGAAGCACTGGATCCTGTATACTGCCCAGTGAACGGCCGCTACCACATCACCTACAACATCAACGACGGCAGGGAGAGCGCTACGGAATGCCCCGAACCCACATCCACACTAGCCAACTGTCCTCTGGGGAACACCTTCACCGTTGACTTCCACAGATGCACCTTTGGAGATTTCTGTGAGTGCATGGCCAGGGTTTTTTTTAAATCTCTAATAATTTTGTCGTCCTGTTCCCTCTGCTTTTTTAACTTACTCTATAAAACTAATACAGTTTATGTGTTTCTATTAATTTTTTAAAGGGAATAACATAAATTGAAGTGTTTCCATGATAAATTATGTGTACAAATTCATCATTTTCTTTACCGCATCATTACTTTTTACCAGACTTCCTCTTCACATTCATTATTTTTATCACCTGTCTGTCCTTGATTTTGCTAATAAATGTTCGTCAGACTACTCTAACTTAAATTGCCTCACCACATTCCCAACTGCCTTCTCTCCGTCATCACCTTATCTACACATACAGTATATGATTCTCTGACTCTCATAAACTATATCCTTTTCGTCAGCTCCTAATACAAACTGTCTTCTTTCCATTTCCTCGCAACACAGACTATCTCCTCATCATCATGTAATTTAAACTGTCTTCATCCCATCAACTTCTAATCTAAACTGCATCCTTCCCATTATCCTCTTTCGATTTATCTCCTAATTCATACAAATTCTTCTTTCCTCCTTGCGCTACACAGCCAAGAGTTATCAGTGCGTAGGTGACTGGAAGGGCACGGACTATCCTGATCCAAAGTAACTCTCCTTCCCTCTATTCCGTGACTCTCCTGATCCCAAATAGCTCTCCATAGTAACTCTTCATCCCTCTCTCACCTTCACAGCCGAGAGTTACGAGTTCCTAGGCGACTGAGAGGGTGCCAAACTCTCCTGATCCAAAATAAGTCTCCTTCCCTCCATTCCCCTGACTGTCTTAATCCACCCTAAAAACTCTCCGTAGTAACTCTACATCTCTCTCTCTTCCTTACACAGCGAAGAGTTACGAGTGCCTAGGCGACTGGGAGGGCACGGACGGTCAAAGGTACCTGGCGCTGCACGACCCCACGGCAGTCACTACAACAGGCACTGAACCTCCACCACCACGATTCAGATGTGCCGTGAGTTTTATTTTTGTTTCCTTTTTATATATCAGACTTCGGACATAGATTTTTTAGCCTACTCTTTGAGACCCAGCAGTTTTCCTACGTGCCACACACCTTCATATGTCACCACTTTGGCGTTAACACCCACCGTCCATATCAAGTATACCTTAGTAAGAAATGACCCTCTACCACCAAGCTTTATATGTGCTGTGAGTACTGTAGTTCCCTCTCCACAGAATGGGCGAGGTATTGTGTTTCACCAGGATGAGGAAGAGGAGGAGCAATGGAGGAAGGGAATGTAACAGGTGTTCTCTGGCAGTTTGGAGCGTTAGACCTCCACCAGGACAAGGTGGGACCCTCAAGGGCCACCTTCCTCCCCGTGGGAAGGGGGGGGGGTGGCCATCGGGTGTCTCCTGATGTGGCGTGGGGTCCCACACTTTTGCTGTGCTTGCTATGTTTTCCACGTATTTTTCGGATTGTGTTCTAGGGGAAAGAATGGTACTTGGAAAAATTGATGTCCAGCCATAATTACTTTCTCGCGGTCGACAGATATGCAGCCGACCTCTTTTTTAGAAACACCACGGCCATGTTCCAGGGTTTAATGTGTGGATTTTGGTGGACATATATCGAGCGTATTTCAGCAAATACTTGACGATTTTATTGAGCAGAGTGAGTCATAGGAGCCTGAGAGAGTTTGTATAAGGTTTCGTCTTCTTCATAGAAATGGACACAAAAACACTTATTACCATCAACTACTCTCTCTCATTTCCTCCTCCTCCTCCTCCTCCTCCTCCTGCTTCTGCTGCTGCTGCTGCTGCTCCTCCTCCTCCTCCTCCTCCTCCTCCTCCTCCTCCTCCTCCCTCGTCTTAGTCACCACACCGACAAAACTGCATATTTTATCGCTACACCGCCGCGCCGAGGAAGTGGGGGAGAGGGAATTTAAGCAGAACCGGAAAAAAGCGAGCGGAAACAGGGCCTGAGAGAGGGTTCTTGCCGGCGGGTCACTCAGCATCATGCCTGGCCGAAGCTCCCGTGTGAATGTACGTCTCAGATCGTCCCGGCTTGGGCTTGGGCTTGGTGTATTTGCCCTCGTGGTGGGGATGGTGGGTTTGAACGCTTGATTTCTTACATTCATCCACTATACCGTCCTTTGAATTCCTTTGCATTGCAGAAGAGCACGTAAAGAGGGAATAGTCTTTTGCTTTTTCCCAGACCATAAACGAATGATACCGAACACCGTTATAAAACAGGATTCTTTTCCTCTTCTTTTTTGCTTTTATTCTTTCTTTTTTCTCTCCCTTTTTTTTTATTATCTCTTTAATGATTGGGATAGTTGTCGGGTGAAGTGTGGAGGACGTATGCAGGCTACTCTTGCCAGACGTCGGAGGAGAGTACAAAGCTGCTGGGTACCGTCAGTACTTCCTAAATATATACTGTAGTTATTCCAGACGCGGTGTCACACGAGCGTTTTTTTTTTTTCGTTTTTTTTTTCTGGCAACTTCCCCAAGATTAGTAGATATTGGCGGAGATTTTTTGTTTTTGTTTTCGGGTTTGCTGGCGACTTATCATGGTGACTGACTGAAAAGACCCGTGCTCTCTCTCTCTCTCTCTCCCTCCCTCCCTCCCCCTCTCTCTCTCTCTCTCTCTCTCTCTCTCTCTCTCTCTCTCTCTCTCTCTCTCTCTCTCACCCATCGAGTCGGTGACATCTTTAGCATTTTAATCTTGTTATCTCCTAACGGGTTGATTCAGCTCATGATAGTTTCTTCGACCTGTGATGGTTAGATATCGCCTTAATAAACTCCTGGTCACATAATCCTCGAAATAAAAAACAGTAACAGGAGGACGTCACCAGCTTTCAAGGGGTTAAAGTTGCCGAGAGAATGCTGCTAAGATAGAGTTAGAGGGGGAAAAGTTGCCGAGATTGAGCTGCTAGGGAAGTGTTCACAGGGAATGACTACAAGATAAGAGTTGCCTGAAAAAAGTTGCCAAGAGATACCAGCAAAGCAGAGTTGCGAAGGAAAAGTTCCAGGCGATGTCACTAGGATAGAGTTGCCTGGGAAAAAATTGCCAGGAGACATCAGTAAGATAGAGCTGCAGGGAAATAGTTGTCAGAAAAGCTCTTCCAGCATCCCTCGTAACTTAAGCTGCCAAACCTATGACGATTTTATTCAGCTTGACAAAAACTTACTGCAGTGAAGGGGTTAATGAAGGCTGTATTGAGCCCCTCTGTAGAGTGTGAAAAGTCTCGCCTGGTGTGAGTATTGCCACCTGATGATAGAATAAAATAACAACTACCTCACCTAACTGAAGGAGTTAACGTTCAATGCCTAACCCTTTCTCTTCTAATGGCATATTTTGTACCCAGTTCTTGCTGTCTGTAGATTTTATTGAGCTCCGGTGAGGCATTTCTAACTGGAGGGGATAGATATAGCCTTGAAGGGAAATGTCTCGCAGCCAAGACACGTTTATAGGAAAGGTTGCTGTGATAACTCTGTGTGTGTGTGTGTGTGTGTGTGTGTGTGTGTGTGTGTGTGTGTGTGTGTGTGTGTGTGTGTGTGTGTGTGTGTGTGTGTGTGTGTGTGTGTATTTTGGAGAAGAGCAGTGAATAAGTGATTGCAGTGAGAATGTGAGAAGGGAGTGGTGTGTGTGTGTGTGTGTGTGTGTGTGTGTGTGTGTGTGTGTGTGTGTGTGTGTGTGTGTGTGTGTGTGTGTGTGTGTGTGTGTGTATTTTGGAGAAGAGAAGTGAATAAGTGATTACAGTGAGAATGAGAGAAGGGAGTGCAGTGTGTGTGTGTGTGTGTGTGTGTGTGTGTGTGTGTGTGTGTGGAACCCGCTACACCACATCCGGTCAGTGGTGTGGTGGATGGAAGGGGCGGGGGATGGGGAGTGTATGTGTTGTCGTGGATGTCGTTGCCTCAGACACTGCAGCTGAGACGGGTTGTTGCTCTGGCCCCAGGCTCATCAATACGTGAACCCGGTGGACTGCAGGATGAAACCACTCCTTTCCTACAGTCCATCCGTCTTTTTGGGGGGTATAGGGAGTATTGAGGGATGTTTATACAACCAGGCAGTGGATCTGCCCGGTTATATCAGTACCACCACGTGAAGGCATCCGTCTCCAGCACTAACTGAGATGGGTAACAAAAGTAATCATCCATTCCCATATTATTTCCTTCGGGGTGTAGGGGCCCGAGGCTAGGCTACTGTAGTTCATCACATTTAAGGGTTCATAACCAGCCTGCTTCCCTTGGCATAACGTGACCGAAAAACCTCCAGTCTCCTCTTGGGGGTCAAACTTGCGAAAGGCCGTCACTCCGACCGGGGCATTCTAACCACTAGACCACAAGCCTAAAGTGCACGGGTTCCAAACTTTACTACTGTTGATGATAAGTCTGTTCCCGGATATTTATGGGAATATTGTGGGTGCTTCTTTGACCACCTTATTTCCCTGAACCAGATTAGTAAGCATTTGATGGAGCTTAATAATAATTTATCAATAATAATAAAGTATTATAATGATAAATAATTTGTCGCACGCTGAGGTGGGAAAAAGAGCTTAGGATGATGATGATAATTTATAATGATACTGTCAGCATATTCTTTCTTGTGCCAGTACATATTCACACCATGTCAGTTCATAATGATAAATTACTCTTATACAGACTGACACATACCCAACTAAAACCATTACAGCACTTTATCCCTCACCTGCAATGCCCTCTTCCTCTCGCCTCTCTGTGGCGAGGCACTGTTTACTGCACAGGACGGCCCTGCAGGGGCACATTTCTTGCTTGCGGTTGATGGGTCTGCCCGGCCAGGCAGACCAGGGTTACCCAACAGTAACCTACAGTACTCTCACCATAATCACCCCTCCATTATTCGTACTAAAAAGTCTGACTATCGTTTTCCTTTGAAGAAGAAATGGTCCTGTGCTGCAGGGAGCTTATGCAGAGTAACGCAGATGTAGACGCAGGTACAGATACAGCCATACGTTTTAATACAGGTACTCAGATACAGATACAGTTGCAGGTAAAGGTACAGATTGAAACACATACTTATACGGATGCAAATACAGAAACAGACACAGGCACACGTGTAGGTGCAGATAGTGATAAACACACATAGATACACAGATACAGGTACAGGTTTACGTACAGGTGAGTCCAGATGCAGTATACTTACAGATTACATATATAGGTGCCGAATAATAATGCCGGAACCGAATCAAGTAATCGGATTGGTTCGCGGATTGATTTAGTTATTTGCTTAAGATAATACTCCTCTTGTAATATTTTTCCTGACCCCATCACACCCCAGAACAAGGAAACCGAAGCAGAGGAAAACATGGGTAGAAAAAAAAAAAGTGAAAGACAATTGTTCTCCAACCTACCCGAATAATGAAGATATTCCAGAAACTGGTTAACAGGAATATTGTGACTTTTATTTCCACCTCACCCTCCACAACCAGACCAAGACATCTAAGTATGCCAGAAGTGTATCATTTAAAACCTGTGCTTTTCCGGGTCCGGCGAAGGTGGTTTTGCTCTACTCCTTTACTACGAGGGGGTCTCTATTTTCTTTTTTTTTTCATTTTTGATCAAAGTCTAGAAATGAATCAGACAATCCGTGTCCCTATCCGCACCAGATGGGACCACACACCTTCCCGCGTCACCACTTCAGCACCAGTACCTACCGTCCATGATGAATACAGGCTAGGGCTGTCTCATTCAGAACTGGTGTGATGGCATTACCGGAGGAGTTTAGTGACACGTCGATGAGTCTTGAGGAAAATCTATTTAAAGCTGTTTTAACGGAATTTAAATTCTTAATCCTTTGCCTACCTCACGCTGAGCTTCATATTGGGACCTCGCGAACAGCAGTCCACTGCTGTACTCTTTGACCATCACATTCCTAATAAATATAATCGTTTGGCGGTAGTAAGGTTATAATAATTCAGGGGGTTAAGGGTGATGATGATGATGATGATGATGATGTCTCGACTTTCTGGTGCTAAAGGAGGAAGAGGAGATGGGTCAGGATATAGACCACCTCAGGAAGAGGTCAGGCACCTTTTTAACGTCCATTTTGTGCGCACGATCCACCGGCGGGTTTTTTGAGATAATTTTGTCATGCGGGCTTGGAGTTATCGAGTTCTGCCTCGGTATTAAGTGTGGCCCATTAATTCTGGCCGGATTTACGAGGGTGATGCACACTTTTTGGGGCCCGCCATTACGTTCTTCCTGTCGTGGACGTGAGGGCTGTACCTGCGTCGGTTTAGAATTTGTATCCTCGGTGGCAGTGTAGGCTTCCAGGGAGTTTTTTTTAAAAAGAGTCACTAAATGTAGAGTTATCGAGGGAAAAACACGACCACGTTCTTTTTTTCTTTTTTTTTTTTCCCATCGGTCACACCTCTAGTTTTTTTATGGTGTTAGAGAGGTGCGCATTTTTGCGGTGGCATTAATACAAACTTTTGGCTCTGCTGCTTGATTATACCGTACATATGTCCCACATCTCTTTCTCCCTGTCCCCCGAAAGGAGGATGGTGAACCGTAGACAGAGAGTAACTTCAGCCTGCAGTCCTCCGGGTTCGTGCTTAGATGAGCAGAGGGGTGCAAATACCACTTTTTTTTTTTTTTATCAGTCTCTGCCTCCTTCCATTCCTCAATATTTTGCAGTGTCGTAATCAAGAGTGAACAGTTAACCATTAGGCTTTGGCCAGCATGTACAGGCAGATTAATACTGTCTGTCCATAGATGGAATATGTTGTAAAGTTTTTTTTATTCCTGCTTTAACATTTTAGCACACTAATTTCCTTTTAAACATCGTTAAGTCGCCTAACATTTGTCTAACTCAATAGTAAAGTAGATGATTCCCAGCCAAGGAATTAATGAAACAAGACGAAAACACCGCCAAGCCTATCCTCCTCCATTCATGTTACCGTCAGGCGATTTTATTCAGCCAGGGAAGCAGCCTCCCTGTTGCCGTGCAGGGTTTATCAGATATAATTCATACCGCCTTCACTACGAGAACCCCCCAAAAAAGTTGAGTGAAATCGTCTGAGAATACCAAGACAAAGGAAAGACGTCATTGTGTTAGAGGTGTTGCAGGACTACCGAATAATCCTCCCCGAGTTGAATTAGCTCGTCGGGTATTATCAAGAACAGAAAAATTAGTACTGAAGGCATGGAAAAAAACACAGGAGGGGTTAAGGAGGTATAAGCAGAATGAATCGATAATGAAAATGTGCTAGGGAGTTTCCTGAATCCTGCAAGAATAAGACCAAGTGATGAACCTTTCCAGAGTTGATCTATGTGTGATAGTGGAAGGGTTGTCTTTGGAATTTATGGAAACACACACACACACACACACACACACACACACACACACACACACACACACACACAAACTTCATTGGTATTATACTGCACTGTGCCCCAAACTGTATTACTTTCATCTGTTTTTTCTCTCCGTCTGTTTGTCTGCCTGTGGTGTCTCTGTCTCGCCTGTGTTACATCTGTCTGTCTTTATATTACTCTTTCTGTCTCCTTCTGTCTCTGTTTCTCTTTTAGTCCATCTGTTCATTCCTCTCTTTGCCTCTCCGTGTGTGTGTGTGTGTGTGTGTGTGTGTGTGTGTGTGTGTGTGTGTGTGTCAGTATGTGTGTCTGTCTCCTTCCGCATGCCCTGGGGGTGCGGAGGTCTGCGGTTGTTGAATGAGCACCACAACGAAAAGGCATTACGTTTTTCTAATTACGGGACAAGAACGCATGCACTTCCCATCTTCCTTTCCTAATGATATCTGGCGTTGATAATGGCGCCAGGAAAAAGGACAACAGCCGCTACAATTGTCTTCCTCTGTAATTGATTATAATGAGGCGTAAAATGGAAGGTTGAATTACTTGGAGGCGTTTTCGGTAAGGTTTCTTTTGATTTCTCATTAACGTCTCCAGCACAATGACAGGTTTGCTGAGTGTATTCTCGTTAAGGTCATATGGCTGTAGTTAATTTAGTAGTGCGTCTCTTTGGTATTAGAACCCGGAATGTGATGACGTCTCTTCATATTCTGTAGTTGCTAACATCAGGCGACTCTGCTTAGCTTGAGTTGTTGTTTTTTTTTATCATTCTTTTATATGCCATAGTTTTCTTTAAAGCAAACAAGAGTATGAACCAGTCACAGATTCTGGTAAGGACGAGGTGCGAGGGAGACTGCTATATTATCTTCAATACATCTCATACACTGCATAATTAACGTATATATTGTCATATGGAGAAATTAATGTGGAAATAAGGAGTACTCTAGGCGTACAGCATAATATATTACTTATTTTTTCTGATACTATCCACTTTACTCTATGCTTTAGTTTTATGATATACCTTTTTTTAATTGTATTATTCTCTCTCTCTCTCTCTCTCTCCCTCACCGCTCGTTCCACTTTCCTTTCCTATTTTTCTATCTAGCATTCGCTGTCTGTACTTCGACGGTCAGTGAACCTTTGGCATTTCAAGTTTCCGTCATTTATTTTATATCGACGAACAACTCCATTATTTCTTTTTTATTCCTTTTTAATTTTGTTATTATATTTTTACTCACTGACTGCCCTCACTTCCGTTTCGCTTGAGTTAGTCGTTGCCTATTAATATCATTGGCGAATTTTTTTATTTCCCCTGCTTGCGGTTAGCGTTGCCTCTTCTACTGAATATTTTAAAATGAGAATTATATGCATTTTACAAGCTATCTTCACGGCTTTTTGCAGTCTCTCTCTCTCTCTCTCTCTCTCTCTCTCTCTCTCTCTCTCTCTGCCTGTCTGCCTGTCTCTATTTCTGTCTCTGTCTGTCTATCTGTCTCTATTTCTGTCTCTGTCTGTCTGTCTGTCTGTCTGTCTATCTGTCTGTCTCTCTGTCTCTCTGTCTGTCTCTGTCTCTCTCTCTCTCAGTCTCTGTCTCTGTCTGTCTGTGTCTGTCTGTCTGTCAGTCTGTCTGTCTCTCTGTCTCTGTCTCTGTCTCTGTCTGTCCGTCTGTCTGTCTGTCTGTCTGTCTGTCTGTCTGTCTGTCTGTCTCTGTCAGTAATACTATTCCCGTTTTCTTATTACAGATGTACAAGGTTGAGGACAGCACAGGTCGTGTGTACATCTCGCTGTCCTATGACTCCACCTGCATCAACAATCTGCACTCCGCCTGGGAAGGATTCGAAACATTGGTCCTCACCCCTACACCACCCAAGCCACCAGCTCCTCAGGTAAAGGCGAATATACCAGTAGTCTCTCTCTCTCTCTCTCTCTCTCTCTCTCTCTCTCTCTCTCTCTCTCGATAGATGGATAGACAGATAGATATGGATATATAGATAGATGTGTATATAGATTATTCTACAAATCCTCATTATTTGTTGCTTTTTTTTTTATGCCCTTCTTTTGCTTTTAAGTGCACAGTGAATTGTTAAAAGATTTCCTATTAAAGTTCCATGTACCTTCCTCTGTTCTTGTATTCTCAGATACACTACATTCCCTGTTCTTGTGCCTGTGTGTTCTGATGTTGTGGAAAGCAATCACTGTTCTTATATTACTGCTGTATCTTCTCCATCTGCTGCTGTCAAAAGTTCTTCCGATCGTTATATATTTATGTTCTCCAGGTTGATTCTGCCAAGATGTCATCAGGTTATTACTGTGTTTTCTCCAGACTGCTCCTGCCAAATGGTTTTACGCTATTATTCAATTTCCATGTGTTTTTACCAAATTTTCATGTTCTCGCCAAATGTACTAGTCCCCCAGTATTCGCAGGGTCAATGAGAGAAATGAAAATGGAGGAGCAGTCTCTACACACAAACTAATAAAAAAGTTCATGGACTCAGCCCCTTTCCTGTTCTTCTATGGTATTTCTCCAGCTGTGATGCGATTATGTTCTAATGTTTTTCAGGCTGCCTCTGCCAAATGTACGTTCCCGGAGTGGGCACAAGGTCAGTGGGAGAACCTACGAGTGGAGGGCAACGTGGCCACCTACACTGACCTTCATTCCTACAAGACCTTCAAGGTGTACTGTCTAGAACCCGGGATGGCAGGCCTCATACCAGTCTACACACAGTCCCAGTGGTAAGTGTGTTTAGGCTGTTATAAGGGTGAGACTTGCAGGCGTTTTGGGCTACTGTCTTTCGGTGTGCGACTCTCCATGGGAGGGTGCGAGAGTCTTTGAATGGGAGACTTTTAGAAGGAACTTTCTTTAAGCTGGAGGCCTTCTATCAATTGGTCACTAGTTTCTGCGAGGATTCTTATTACGGAGACTACTTCAGCCAAATTCACAGACCTGCACTCCAGCTACATATTCAGAGTATTATGTTTAGAGCCGAGTATGGTTGGCCTCATCCCAGTCAACACTCATCGTCAATGGTGATTGTGTGTGAGGTGTTGTTTCAGTGAGTGACTTTGGTGAGGAACTTTTGGAGACATTCTTGCTGCGGAATCTTTCTTTCAGTGGGCAATCTTCTTTCAGTAGGAGGATTTCAGTGGGAGACACCCTTTCGGAGGGAACTTTCTTGCAGGGGAGACTTTCTTTTAGTGGAGGACTCATTCTGGTTTGGAGACTTTCTTCCTGCGGGGACTGTCTTGATGTAAGACTTTCTTTTGATGGACCACTTTCTTGCCAAGGGACAGTGTGTGAAGCGACAATTTCCTTCCATGGGAGGTGCTGTGTAGATGCGACGCATGGTTGACGGGAAACTCTTTTTCGAAAGAGACTTTACTTCGATGGGACACCGTCTTTGACTGGAGATTTTACTTCGATGGGACATTTTCTTTCAATGGGAGACTTTACTTCAGTGTGAGACTTTACTTCAGTGTGAGACTTTACTTCAGTGTGAGACTTTACTTCGATGGGAGACAATATCGATGGGAGACTTTATGTCGATTGGAATCTTTACTTCACAGGGATACTCTGCCTCAATGAGAGATTTTATTCCGATGGGACTTTATTTCGAAGGAGATAGCAGCAAAAAAGGAGTATAAATGACGTGCTCGGGTTGAAGAGGTTAATGACTTGCGAATAAGTGTGAGTGGAGAGAGCAGTGAGAGTGATTAGCGTGGTGGTGGACCCTGCAGGCATCTCAGCCGCAAGTGCATTCCACGGTCCTGATCCACAAATAAGCTTACCACTCCAGCTTGAAGACATTAGCTGCTAAGCTGAATAAAGTCGTCTGTAATTAGAGAGAATATAGAGATCCCATCCGAGTGAACGGGCCTTGATGCTGGATTTTTTTTTTTTTTTTGAGACAGATTTTGCAGGCGTTCAGCCTTGGGTTTCTTTTTTATTTCCTCAAAAAAATATGGTACCCCTCTCACCTCAGTCTTCCCTTTCCTGCCCAGATCTTTGCCTACTTTTATCCCCCCCCTTTCTCTCTCTTTCTCTATACTCTATATATATATATATATATATATATATATATATATATATATATATATATATATATATATATATATATATATCTGTCTGTCTATCTAACTAACTATCTGTCTGTCTGTCTATCTAACTATCTACGCATCTATCTGTCTGTTTATCATCAGTGCCCGTATTTATAAATACTCATGAGCTTAAATTGTGTCTAGCTCTGCTTGTGTATACGTTTATCATCACCAGTATAGCCACTGAAGATACAACAATCAAACTAGAGCAAATATTAATGTAAATAAATCCGAAAAGCAAAACGAAAACGGTCTCTGAAAAACGTAAACTGTTATGGAGATTATTTATACAGTAATTTGGTGAGGACCCTTCGTAAAAATATAGCCCCAGGTGTTCACAGATGCACTACAAACACCACAGCATCTTCTTACTGAACCTGTCTTTTTCTTTTTAGTGTAACCATGTTCTCCTCCCTGCTTTCCTACTTCCACTCCTTCCTCTTTCCCCTCTTTCTTTCTTTCCCTCCTCCATACTGCCTCCCTTTCTCATCCTGTCTTCCCTCCTCCATTTCCATTTCTCTTCTCTTCCTTATTGCCTCGCTCCCTCGTTCTCTCTTCCCTCCTCCTTCCTTTTCACTCCCCCTCCTTCCTCTCTCCCTGAATCTACCAAATACCATGGGGTCCTTAACCTGACTCAAGGCCAGTTCGGTCACAGACGAAGGAGCAGACGAAGGCCACGCCCCTGCTAGGCTTCTGTGGGCGCGACCTGCCTGAGTGCCCCTATTCAGCGCGTGGGAAGATGGGCGTGGGATGGGCGTACTCGTGTAAAGAGCGCGTGCCGAGAGAATGCGCGTGCAGGATGGGTGGAGTTAGTTCCGTGGAGAAGGGGAAGAAGGTAGTTAGAGGAAGGAAGTACAGGATAGGAAGTACACTCAGAGGAAGTGCACACAAGGGAGGAAGTACACACAAGGGAGGAAGTACACACAAGGGAGGAAGTACACACAAGGGAGGAAGAACGCACAAGGGAGGAAGTACACACATGGGAAGTACTCACTTGGAGAAATACACACAAGAGGAAGTGCAGGAAGGGTGAAGTAAATAGGAAGATCACTGAGATGAAGTACACCCAGGACAGAAGTACACAGGGAGGAAGTACACAGTTAGGATGTATGGAGGGAAGAAGTATACGGGGAAGAATCACCCTTGCAGGACGTACAGAGGAAGTACACGGGAGAAAATGCACACAGGGGAGGAAGTACACTTGAAGAATATACACAGGGAAGTACAAAGAGAGGAAGTACACAGGGAGGAAATACACAGGGAGGAAGTACACAGGGAGGAAGTACACAGAGGAAGTACACAGAGAGGAAATACACAGGGAGGAAATACACAGGGAGGAAATACACAGAGAGGAAGTACATAGGGAGGAAGTACACAGGAGGTACACGGGGAAGAATTACACACGGAGGAAGTACAGAGGAAGTACACAGGGAGGTAGGGGATATTTTTTGTGAGGGAAGTGTCAGGCAGGAAGGATGGAAGTCCAGGGTAGGTGAGATAATCACATTAACATGGTTCACCTGGATGAAAAATATTTTGTTCTTACTGTAGGTCGTATTTTAAGTAGCGTCTGAGACTTCGCAACACGACATTCTTAGCGATTTATTTAGTACCATTGCACTGCATATCTTCATGTATGTTACTGATGTAAACTTGGTCGATATTAAAGTTATGAAGATGGCGTACAAGAGAATGTCAGGATGTAATATGCAAAATAAATGGCTACGAAGCCCCCTATGCCACGTAGAGTACACCTCTGTATCCATTTTTGTATCAGTCCGTATTAAAACTCCATTGTAGGTGTCATAACAGGCTTTGTGCAATTTACTTGGTCCTGAATTACTTTACATAGTGCTTCTTATGCTTATCTATTGTTATTTTATATTTTTGTCTTTTTATGCTTACATTACATATGCTTGTATCGTGGGGCAATTAATCAATGCTTGTCTCGGTTGGACTCTAACCCATACTTAGGACATCCCAGGTCGGGAGGCGAATAGAATGGTCACTGAACCAGTCAACAGAATATCAGTCTGTATCTGTATCCGTCCATATTAGGTCCACTGCAATACCGGACCTTCTCCTGGGAGGGAGAGTGACACCTAAAATTAACCCTTCTCCCATGATAACGAAGTACGAATGGGGAAGGAGTGTGTGTAGGAAGTGATACACTGATGCATATGAAAGTGTAAGTGTTGTAATAGCCTTGTTTGTGTTGTACTGGGGTCTGTATGTGCCATCAGTAGATCTGACACGGTACTGGAGAGAGACTCCTTCAGGTAATGGCACCGATGCAACCACACGGCTCCACCCTAGTGTTTTCTGCTTTTTTCTTGCTGCTACGTGGTAACTTTATCCAACTTTCGGAAGGGCTTACGATATTGGAAGGATTTTAAAAAAGGCAGTGTCTAACCCTTTCGATTCCAGAAGTCCTTCATAAGATTAATTAAATTTTCTGGATGGAAAGAGTAACATGGTCATTGTATTGAAGGGTTTATCACTCCTACCCTCACTAATCAGCCTTACTGCTGTCTCCACTTACACTTATACGCAGTCAGTAGCCTGTTCGCAACCATGGCATTTACTGTATTTTAATAGTGCTTCCGTGGATGATGATGATGATGAAAATGATGATGATGATGATGATGAGGAGGAGGATAATGACGATGAAGATGATGAATGCTGCTGCTGCTGATGATGATGATGAGGAGGAGGAGGAAGAGGAGAGGGAGGAGGAGGAGGAGGGGGCAAATGATAAGGTGATAGTGAAACTGGTGATGATATTATGGTAATGATAGTGACAAAGATATTGGTGACGATGACGGTGATAATCACAGTGATGACGAATACAGTAATGATCATCATGACGGTGAAAATAATAATGAAAATAACAGTAATGATAATGACACTAATGATACGCACTAATTTTTATTTTCCCACTTAAAGCCTAATGAGTGATTGAGCGAGCTAGTGACTGGGTCGGTGAGTAAGTGAATGAGTATGATCAAGGGGCGAGTGAGGGTGTGAGTGGATGGGCGAGTGAATGAGTGAGTGAGTCAGTCAGTTAGTCAGGGAATAAGTGAGTCAGTGAGTGAGTGAGATTGTGACAGAGGGGGGAAGGGTTAGCGTGAGAGTAGAGTAGTTGAGACAGACCGATAGCAAGATAGTGAGTGAGGTGACGACATCAGGGTGTGATGGTGAGGGTAGAGTAGTTCTGACACGGGCCATATCACATTCCCAAACCAGGCAATTAGAGATAAATGGCCGGGTAGTTAGAGGTAGTTAGGGGGGGGGGTTGGTGAGGTTACGCCCATCCGCCTTCAGGAGGGAGGCGACAGGGATGGGACAGGAGGGGGAGGAAGAGCAAGGAGGAAGAACTGTCGCAGGGAAGGAGGAGGAGGAGAAGGAGGAGAGATGTGACAGGAAAATAGGGCGTGAAGAAGACAGGTGTGACACAGGATGAGAAAAAGGAGGAGGAGGAGGAGGAAGAGGAGGGAGGAAGAGGACGGTGAGGAGGAGCGCTGTGACAGGAAGGAAAAAGGAGGAGGAGGAGGAGGAGGAGGAGGGGTAAGGGGAGGTATAGAGTGTAGGCAGGAAGGGATGGGGCGAAGAAGAAGAAAAAAAAGAGAGAGAGAGATGCATGACGGAGGAGGTGGAGGAAGAGAAGTGTGATATATGAAGTGGAGGAGGAAGTGTGTGTGTGTGTGTGTGTGTGTGTGTGTGTGTGTGTGTGTGTGTGTGTGTGTGTGTGTGTGTGTGTGTGTTTTAATTGACTCGTGTTCCGTTCCATCTCCCGTTTTTCGTAGTGCCTTACCCATTCATTCTCTCTCTCTCTCTCTCTCTCTCTCTCTCCCTATTTCCCCTTCTTCCCCCTCCCTGCCCCACCCCTACCCCCACACCCACTCGCATCCTACATTCACCGGCCCACACTTTACCTCCCTCTTCCGTTTCCTCCCTTTAATCTCTACCCCATCCCTCCCTTCCTCCCTACCTCACTGGACCTCTGTCAGGGGAGGGGGAGGGGTGGGAGGGAAGAAGGGAGAGAAAGAGAGAAAGGGAGTGGAAAAGGGGGGGAGGGGGAGGAACTGTGGGACGTGTGGCGTGGCTTAAACTCCCCCACCGTGGGAACTATGTGCACTTAAAGTTACGTTCAAGCACAAGATAAATGTATGTACAACACACACACACACACACACACACACACACACACACACACACACACACACACACACACGTTAGAGTTAGGTACGTGTTAGGTACAAACCCAGTTCCAACTTACGTACATGCACAAGCCAACGTTACGTACACCCTGAATTTCAAGGCTGTGGCACAGTGGATCGTACATTGTACAGGGCATGATAATAGCTAGGAATTTCTGTTAGTCATAAGCCCGTGTTCTCTTAGGTTAACGAGGCTCCCTACACCTTTGTCGTACTAGTTATTCAGTGTTGAGCACGTCAATATTTTCTTGTATTTAATCATAGCAAGTTTCGTCGATATTATAATGATATAAATATCATGCATTGAGGTATAATACGTAATGTAAACTGCTGAGAAAAATACTTGCAAGCCTCCTAAGCTGACGAGAATATGGACCATAGTGAATGCAGTTGGATGCCCCTATACTCTCTTCACAGTGATCAAACTGTAAAGTTGCTTAACATACTGAATTCAGCTGACGTCCTGTTTATCTGGTTTTTCGCTTCTACCAGACGATTTTATTCAGTTTCGGAGAGGGCTGTCATACCGGAGGGATTTATTGAAGCTATATCTGGCCCTTCCCTTCAAAATATCTATCCTGAGCTAAGTAAACTTACCAAAAGGTGGTTAATATCTAGTGAAAATGCATCTTTGGGTGCAGTGTGCATTAATTCTGTACCTAACAGTACAAAGGCTGAAAAAGTAAGTCTCTGTGTAAGGGATTTTTGGGCTTACTGTACAGGCCAAAAGCTACGTACAACTCAGTTACGTAGACACGAGGCAAGGTTACGTACATACAGAAGTCAAAGTTACGTACATAAAGTCAAGGTTACGCACATACAAAAGTCTTAGTTACGTACACGGAAAGCCAATATTACATACATACAGAAGCCAAAGTTACGTACGTAAGAAAGTCAAAGTTACGCACATACAAAAGCCTTAGTTACGTACACGGAAAGCCAGTGTTACGTGCCGACGCAAGATAAAATTTCGTGCATACAACAGCCAAAGTTATTTACGTACAAAGAACAAAGTTATCCACAAACAAACCTACAGAATCCTCCAATAATCCTTTTTATTTTTGCAAAAATTTATCCTAATTAAGAGAGGAGAATTATCGTAAGTTGTTTAGTGTAACTCAACGCAGTGGGTGTAGGCAACTTTGACTCCCATGTAGGAAGTGATCCAGCGGTAGACTCAGAAGCTCCCAAGCAACTCCTCCTCCTCCTCCTCCTTCTTCTCCTCCTCCTCCTCCTCCTCATCATCATCATCATCATCATCATCATCATCATCATCCTATTCCTCATCCTCATCATCATCATTATCGTCGTCGTCGTCGTCTGGATCATCGTCCTATACCTCACAAATATACAGATATAAATGTCATTCAAGTGGATATCAAGAGCAATATTCAAGATACTCATCAAAGGAAAGGTGCCAGGATATCATAGGTACATAAAAAAAAAAAATAATAACTCCTTGAGGATGGAAAGCTACTCAGTAACAGGAGAAAATCATTAATATCGTTAATAGTTCGTACTCATTGTGGGGGCTTAGGTATGATATGAAAAATTTTATGGCAAGTCAGAGGTTGCAGAGAGCCTCCATAGCCCATAAACTGCTGGTCATACTCTAAGTGGCGATTTATTCTGCACATTGCACTTCGGTCTGCACTTACGTATTGATGATGCAAACTAGCTGATATTGGAACTAAAGATAGCATGTGACACAACATTTAGGTGTGATAAGAAGAATAAATCGTTAAGGACTGGGTGTTACGAAATCTCCAAAACCTCTTAGAATACGACCGTCACTAGCATACAAGGAGATGCTGAGGTGCAATGTGCAGAAAAGGTCGCTCAGACGGGGTTATTACGAGGCCTCTCAAGTCACCCAAAATATGGCGTCACGTTCCCCCACTAAGTGACCACTGGCTGTCGTTCCCGCGGCCCCATAATAATGTGTCGTCACGCCCCAGTCGCACCCAGTTTAGGACATCCGCTGTACTCGTATGCTGCCTCGTACACTGACCTGCCCTACTTCCCTTCATCACTGTTTCGCCTCACAATAACTTTAACTGAGTTTGTTCCTCTTCCACAGTGTTCGCTTGGTGTATAGTTGCAGACAGTAATATTATTGTTCCATTTATAGTCCAATATGTATGAAACTCGTCTATATTTTGAAAAGTTTGTCGGTTTTCGAAGATCACATCATTGGGATTTGAAAAGCACTCAGTCTTTCATTATATATCGTTCTGAAGTGAATTAATGTATATGGCTGTAGCTGTGCCTTATTAAGTTAATGGGTCTTCTCTAATCTTCCATGCCAGACGACAGAAAAGGGATGAGACCGCTTGTCCGAAATAATGGGGTAAGGATGTTAGCAAAGGAGTGAGAACAGAAGTGAAAAGAGTAGGGTTGGAGTAGAGACAAACTTTTCAGTGTAAGTTTACCGTACTGTTCCCGGCATAGTGTGGTGTGGTAAGGGGTAGGGCAGGGCAGAGAATGTCCCCCTCAGGAAGGACAATTATGGTAATGGCAGTGTGGGAAGGAAGGGTGCTGAGAAAAGGAAGGAAGAGCTGGGAAGGACGGACGGAAGGGAAAGAGGGGGAGGGGGAGTAGGGTTTTGCCGGGGCGCGTGAGCCTGCTACCCTGCCACGTGCCTCCCTTCCCAGGAGCCACCTACGTAATAGTATAAATACCTTTTTTTGCTTGAACTGCGCCGTCCCTACAGTTAACAATTGGATTACAGATTGATATAGATATATGGATAGATAAATTATGCTTTCCTACTCTTATTTCTGGATCAAATAAATTCTGTTCACCATCATCGTCATCATCTAATCCTACGTTGCCCCAAGAGGAGCGTAGTAGCCCGGGACTAAGCAAGTTGGTCCTGACATTTAAGATGAGAGTGACCAGCCTCACTCATCCCTGAGTGGCATTACATGAGCAGTAAACCCCAACCATCCCTTGGATGTAAACCCACACAGGCTCAATCCGGCTGGAGCGCCTTAATTACCCACTAAACCACCAGGCGCCATAGTTTGATTATATGGTTACCACCCAGCGTAGTAAATGGTTTCCTGGTGTACAGGAAACCAATTGGCTTGTCACTCAGCGTAGAGTCACCCACAGACAGAAGAGGAATGAAAGAAGGAAAGAAAGACACAAGAGGAAGGAAGGAAAGAAGGAAGGAACGGAGGAAAGGACAGTCACCCGAGAGCCTCACTACATCGAGTGAGTGGATGGTGAGCGCCCCCATCTGCCACAGATTCTGTTCATTATAAGTACATTTAATGATGATGATGATGATGATGATGACATCCATCGCATATAAGAGGAAATTATAAACCCAAACTCATGAATTGCGCTAATGGTCGTGAACAGAACAAGTTTTGTGGGCTCTAACTACTGGGTTCCTTCTTTATACTTAAGAAGATGTGAAATGACACAGATATAAACAAGATGTAAAGACACACACACACACACACACACACACACACACACACACACACACACACACACACACACACACACACACACACACACACACACACACACACACACACACACACACACACACACACACACACACACACACACACACACACACACACACACACACACACAGAGTGGTGGGTGTTTGTGAGGCTCATTAGTAATTCCCAAAATCTGCCTCGTCCTCCACGTCCCTCTGTTTTCAAGTATTTTTCCCTCGTTATTGTAGTACTTCGTTAGGAGAGGGACGAATCTTGTACCCCGAGCGGACTAAGAGGTCTGGAGGAGTTTGTTTGTGACCGTAATGGGGCAGGAAGTGGATGGGACAGGTGCGAGTCCCAGCCCGGAACAGTTCTAGGGACTCTCAGGAACACAGGCTAAGTTACACAGCCAAACCCTTCCCTCAGGACCTATACTCTGTTTACTCTAACTTGGCCTAAAATCGTCATCTCTCCTTCTTGAATGCTGAGTTGTAGCAATAAAATATCTCTGGAATATGGTGTCAGTCATGAAGAAGTACTGTGGAAACAATGCAGAGCCGTGGCATTGTCTTTTCCTCCCAGTGTGCTACGTAAATTAAGCTGAAAAGGGACAAAAATCAAGGCCAGGTTAAGGTGAAAAGAAGATAGCCAAACTGAAGTCGGATTGTTAGGCAGTATTCTAGGGGGTATAAGAGGCTTGGTAAAATCTTTTCCCAGGTGTGTTAGTTTGCATATTGTGCCACAACATTTTCTTGTAAGTTATTTATTACACTCGGACGCGTAGCGCTCGTAGGCTATGTGTTTGGTTCAGCTGGTATGTCTGTCTGTCCTTCTGTCTGTCTCTCCGTTAGCAAGATTATGGAGAACTAGACCAAAATTGCACCACATCCATCTATCATCTTTCCCAGTTTTCTCCCATTGGGTGTGTAGGGGCCCGAGGATAGGCTCCTTTGACCAAACAGTTTTGGAGAAAGAAGTGAAGGGCAAGATAACACAATGGATCCTTTTCAAGTCAAACTTGGTGGAAGGGTTGAGGACCAGGAAAAAGATAGTAATTCAGTTGTGAGAACAATCAGTCATATACAAATATCACAGTCACAGAACAAAGTCAAAGATTCGGCTGTTTAACTCAGTTGTCGGCAGAACTGAACCCAGCTTGATGGCAGTGTTGAAGGTCAGCCAAGAATGAACTGATCGTGTTTTGAGGGTAGTAAGTCAAATTTCAGGTCACAGGTCAGGGTCCACTTAACCACTTATTATTCAGTTTAAACCAAATTTGATGGATAGGTTGATGGTCAGGCAAGGATGAAAACTGTAACTCGAGTCTGAGAATCAGGACTAGAAGGTCAGGGTCACAGTTCATTTTTTTTTTTCCCACAGATCGCTTTGTTTTTTATTTCGTAATTTGTCATTTTAATATTCGTTTTTTTTTACACTGAAGTGTTTGGTGGCCACACACACACACACACACACACAGGCCAATGACTTTGAAAGGCTATTGAGGATGTAACAATAGAGGATTCAAGGAGCTTTCTATTAATTTATGCACCAACACTTTAAGGTCCGCATTCTGGCGAGCTTAGGAGGATTCGTAACACCACTTTCTAAGAGATTTATGTTGGATATTGCACCTTAACATTCTCTTGTGTGCTGTTTCTACCGTTTAAATATCTGAATGATATTTTTAAAAACATAGAATGTGATACTATAGTGGAATTAACAAAACAGATCGATAAGGAAGAGGTGTTGCAAAGCCTCCTATGTCACTTATAATGCCATCGACTCCTAAGCTGAATAAAATCGTCCGGCAGTAGTGAGAGCAGCACACAAATGACCTCACCGTATGGCCGTGTTTGTGCGAAGACTGAATTAGCCAAACATCCAGGCTAATATTTCAAAAGGGTAGCAGGGGACTGGGAGTGGGGGTGTGGGTATGGGGGAGAGGAGGGTGGAACGGAAGGGCTAATGACAACAACGGCACTACGGATCTAACCCTTTAATGAGGACAGAATGACTCCTTCCTCACGATGTGGTGTTGCGTCAATAATTCCTCATATCCGTAGTTCCTCATAACCATACCCATCTACAAGCACCAAATTTTCGAACATCCCTGATTATCTTTTGCCTCTCCTTGACGTGGAGCTGGGGAGGGACGACTTCCCGTGGTGACACTGATATAACTGGGTTCGTCCACTGCCCAGTTACACAAACGTCCCTCATCTCCCTCCCTATCCCCAGAAAGGAGGATGGTGGACTCCCGGAGGTGGACAACTTCAGCCTGCAGTCCACCGGGTTCACGTTACAGATGAAACTGACGCTACAGGTACTACTATACTACTATTACTACAACTACTACTACTGCTACTACAGTGACGTATTTTTCATTTCAATCAAATTATCACCAGACGATTTTATTTAAGTTCTGGAAGGATATCTTGTTTGAAGTAGTTAATAAAGGATATACATAAGCTCTCCAGTAAAACAATCCAATATAATCGCCTGAAGAAAGCATGGGAAAAACAGTGTCAGCGGATGTTTTCATTCACTTTGGGATAAACGTTTTCAAGGTGGTGGGATTAAACATAGCCTCCATTAACCCCTTCATTACAAGACATCTCCCCGTAGCTAAATAAAATCACTAGGTGGCAGCAGAAATACTTTATACATTTTGTTCTTGGGCTAAAAGAGTTAAGGCGGCAAAACAGTATGCTCTTCTTCCTCTAACTTGGCACGGATATAACGTTCTTTTGCGGCATATTTCACGTAGTTCAAAAGCAGAAGACAATAGTACGGTCTGCTTTACATCCCATAGCACTTCTTCGTGGCTAGCATCACAGTGTAGTGTTAATTTACAGTATTTTTACAACAATGCGTTCAAGGAGACTTGACAATTGTAGGTTAAGCTAAAATGAAGGAATATAGCACATTCCTCCTACTCCCTGTGTCCTTCATCCTCTGTGCTCGGGTCTAATTAGTTTGCTACGTCTTGCGAGACAGTCTGGCGCACACACACACACACACACACACACACACACACACACACACACACACACACACACACACACACACACACACACACACCTCCATTCTTCGACCTTCAGAAACACTGGGAGGATCCTTCGGGAAGTAGTTTTCGTGGCTGTAGTCCAACCGTTCATGATATTCCCTACCCTTCACATCGGAGGAGGAACTGGCTCCTTATCCGTATGTGCGGTGCAGCCTCTTGGTAACCACGCTGCCGTTGAAGCGATGCGTCAACGAAGGTTTTTTCTGGGGGAAGTGGCAGGCTTCATAGAAAGTATGAACAAACAGTTGGAAAGTCAGATTCTGCTTTATTGATCAATCTGAATATCAGTTCCTGTAATAAGCTCAATAGTACTTTAGTATTTACCTGTTACTAATTTGAGAGCAGAGGAAGAAAACATATCAGGTATTATATTTCAGTTGTATAGTAAAAAAGTTTGACTGACCTCGATCATACGTTCAAGCAAGTCGAAGGAAATTCAAATAGTATGCGGGCGCCCTGGAGCCCTCTGAACACGAGCAGCATGACAGGGGAAAATAGCTGAGGACGGACGACACTTGTTTAACGGAAGCTTGAAGTAGTAGTAGTTGTAGTAGTAGTAAGTGGTAGTAGCAGTAGTAATAGTAGTAAGTGGTAGTAGTAGTAGTAGTAGTAGTAGTAAGTGGTAGTAGTAGTAGTAACCCCAGGTCCATCTGAAATGTGAACCCGGTGACCTGCAGGCTGAAGTTTTCCTCCTGCAATTCAACATCCATCTTTCAGGGGATAGGGAAGTAGTTGAGGGATGCTTGCATAGCCAGGCAAAAAAAAAGCCTTTCGGTTATATCAGCGTCACCAGGTGAAGGCGTCCCTCTCCAGCACCAGAGCATGAAGGAAGAACGTTAAATGTGTTGGTGCCTTTAGGTGTCACAGGGCAAGCAGGTGATGAGGAATGAAAAAGGTCGTTCGTAATCCTTTCAGTTTGGCGCCTTTTTTTTTTACCTTTTTATTCCTATATTTCATTCACTTTAACTTGGCCCAGATTTTCGTTATTTTGCAGTTCATTGCACGTAGTTCAGTGGCAAAAAAAGACAATGCGTCGGCTGCACATCCTTTCCATGGAACTGTTTCGTGAGTAACATCATATTCTAGTGTTTGTCTCTTGTTCTAACTCAACATTCAAAACGAAGAGATCTCAGTTTTAGGCCAAGGTAAAGTGAACACAGTAGGGTGCCAGGCGATTCTTCTAATCTCGGCAATACCCTCGCCTAGGGAAAGGGGAGAAAAAAGCTTCAATAAGCCCTTCACTATAGGGCATCTCTCCCTGATTGAACAGCATCGTCTACCTTTACAAGTAAAAAGCAAAAAAAGGGTCCTCAAGTTGAAAGGATTAATTTACAAACACCAAGAGTACCTTTACATCCCTCTCTCTTCCTCCACCATCCATCCCTCCAGCAGCAGGCCAGGTGTTAACGGGCGGGGGAGGAGGGACTCTCACCTGTAATTACCTGTGGATTAGACAAGCCTGAGCTACTCCCCGACAATAAATACTTGGGATTTTACATGGCCCGAGTACTGCACTTGTTTTTGTCAGCGTGGGGGTTACCTGGCAGCTTAACCCTTTAACTACTATGGTGTCTTCATTATACTCTCGTTCTTACCTACGGTTGATTTTATTCAGTTTAGAAAGTAGACGCGTTGTGGTCTTGTGGATTAATCCACCTTAAATGGATGTGGCCCATGGACTGAGTGATTGATTATTTGGAGAGAGAGAGAGAGAGAGAGAGAGAGAGTGATATACACACACTGTGAAGTATATGAGATTTTCGGCTTAACCTCACAGACAAACCATGCACACTTACAACACACACACACACACACACACACACACACACACACACACACACACACACACATCGCTCGCTGGTACAGTGGTAACGTTCTTGCTTGCCATCTGGTAGACGGGAGTTCGCGCCTCGCTCAGGTTGCGAAAAGTTTCACTGACGAAGTGGGTGGTTACTGTCCCCCTTGAGCAAGGGAATGGGTGTGTGCGTGTGTGAAGGTTACAGCCTTGCCCTTAGATCGGACTATATGAGCTCTCAGCTCCTTTCCGGGAGGGTAAAAGCTGACGATCACGACCATCAAGTGATCCTGACCGACCCGGTGAATTACACACACACACACACACACACACACACATATATATATATATATATATATATATATATATATATATATATATATATATATATATATATATATATATTATTACCTATCCCATTATTGTTATTTTTGGTACATTTCGTCATTCACCATCCCTTCAGTCTGTCATTATACGCTCTCTTGCACTCTTACTCACCAGAATAATTCACGCAAAATGTGTTTTTATTTTGCATTATATTTAGCTTCGTCCTTCATGTTTCGTTCAGTTTTAAACCATTTAGTGCGATATCGTTTTATTTCCTCAATACGTTCTCCAGACAAATCACCTTACTCGGTTCACGGAAGGCGCCTTTAAACGAAGACATTTGAAACGGTTTTGTGTATGATGAAAGCTGCTGCTTAACTCTTGCTATCTCCAGACGATATATATTTAGCTTTGAATGATATAATGGAGAGATATATTGGAGGGAGGGAGAGAGGGAGAGAGAGAGAGAGAGAGAGAGAGAGAGAGAGAGAGAGAGAGAGATTAAAGGGAAAGGAAGGATAAATGATAAATGGAGCTGCGTGGGTAGGTAGGAAGGAAGAAGTCAATTAGGAAGAGAGGAGGAGGAATACTAAACAAGTGGAGGAAGAGGGGAGGGGAGGAGGAGGAGAAGAGAAAGAGGAGGGAGGGAGTGAGAGGGAAAGAAGAAGAGAAGAAGGATGGTAGAGGAGGAGGAGTAGGAGGGGGCAAGGAAACGGAAGATGAGAAGGAAATGAAGAGGAGGAGGAGGAAGAGGGAGAGTAGAAGAGGAGGAGTGAGTGGAGGAGGGGGAGGAGAAGAAGAGGGTAAGAGGAGGAGGATAGGGATTAAAAGATGAGGAAGAAGAGGAGAAGAGGAAAACAAGAGGAGGAAGGAAGAGAGGAAGATGAGACGGAGGGGAGGGAGGTGAACCATATCGTGTGGTGGGTCGAGGTGTTCTGTCAAGGTCTCTCTCTCTCTCTCTCTCTCTCTCTCTCTCTGTATATTCTGTTTATATATTTTCTTATTATCTTTGTTTTTTGCTTTGTCATCCCTTTAACTTCAATGGATAATTATATTTGAGTTTTTTTTTCGCTATTCTTGACAATTCTTTTGGCTTTTTATAATGTCTTCTTTGATTGTTCATCGCTTTCTGCTATTCATGGCTTTCTCAATCCGATGACCTTTTTTTATATTTATTCTGCATCCTGTTAGACGATTTTTTTTTTTTAATATCTTGTAGTGAATGGGTTAATGAAGGTTATATCTGACTCCAGGTCGAAACGTCTCTCCCAAGCTGAAAAAATCGTCTGGTCCCTGTTACATCGGTTGTCTCAACCACCACTGCCCATAACCACTCCCACCACAACTGCTACTACCACAGCTACTATAATTACTACTACTGCTACTTCTACTACTACTACTACTACTACTACTACCACTAGTACAACTACTAAGCTGAAAAATCCGTCGTGGGATTTAAAAGGTTAAAATCTTCACTGCAATGACGCCTGTTCTAAACTGTTGTTGCTCTGCTGTTTTTTACTATAATTTGGTCCAGAGGTTTCTCCCTTTGCAACTTATTTCACGTAGCTCAGTAGCAGAATAAGACAGTACTATGGCTCTACATCCTTTCCATGGCACCTCTTCGTGACTAGCATTGTATTCTGGTGTTGATCTCTTGTTACAACTCAGCATTCAAGTCGGAGAGATGGCAGTTTTAGGCCGACTTTGAGTAAAAAGGGTAGGCTATAGTGCCGGGCGATCTCCGAAATAGTGAAGTACGTAGGTAATGAAGGATGTATTCACCCCCAACCCACTTTGAAGCGTCTGTTTTAGGTGCCATCTGGAGATTGCACGAAAAAAAAAAAAAAATGCGCCTTGGGACTTTAGGGGGTTAATTTACTCTCACATTTCAGTCCTTTTCATCCACCACTCACTCGCATTGGCTCACTTCTTCAGTTATTTCCAATCGCATAAAGGTCGCCTTCGGCGGCCTCCACTAGATGTCGAAAGGCCAGAAATAAATCATAACTCTGGAACAGGTGGTCCAATTGGACTGAAAATTGTTTTATTCTTCAAGTTAGAGCATTTTAACTATATCTTGCTCTAACAAAGATTTGCGCAACGTTGCGTCGTTTTTGTTGGGTTACAGTAACAAACCAATACAAATACAGAAATTGGATCATTACAATATAGATTATTTTACGTTTCTGTAACCTTCTGAAGCAATAACAACCCCTTCAGTCTTATTACATTCTTTTTTATTTTGTTTTATAATGCAGGGTGGTCCAGAAGTTTCAGTACGTAGGGAAAATTATCCATTTTTTTTTGTACTGTCATTTTATTCACCAAACCTGCTGTACATGGTTGCTTGAAAATACAGACAGATGCGTCTCTCCCACTCATGGTGAACTTGCATTAACACATCTGACATTCTGGAAGGGTACCTGAAAAGAGTGACCATTATTCCTCGGTATGGAGACTTTTGAATCAGCCTGTAATTTGTTTTTTGCTACTTCCAGATAATTAAATTCGGCTTTTGAGAGACTTTCCAAATTTGAGGGATTACACAGCCTCCATTAGCCTCATTACTGGTAGAGATCACTCCTTCTTTGAGCGATAGTCGTCCAAGGGTAGCAAGATTTAAGTAAAAAACAATACGCCACCGGATTCAAGGGATTACGATGATCTTTTGCAGGAAGGACAAAGAAAGGAGAATGTAGTTTCTTCTTACATCTCTTGCTCTTCATAGAAAAAATATTCTGGCGACAAGGAATTCAACGCAAGTCCCGGGGGGAGAGGAAGGGATATTCTCCAGCATATTTACCGCCAGCTTCCTCTCGTAACTCAGATTCAGATTTGCAGGGAGAACTAGGGACGTGGGAAGTTTCTGCACCCTTGTTCCCTTATCCGTACCGTAAAATCAGAAAACAACCCAAGGTATTGTCCACTGCAAAACTAAGATATCTTGCAGCGGAAAGAAAAAGACATATAGGATGATTTTTAATGCCTCCAAGTTACGAGAGATAATTGACGTACGTTTGTTTGTGAATCCAGGCCCTGTTCGTGAATTCCAGTTCGTGTATGTGAAGAGGGAGTTGCTGGTGTAACGGTTAGCACAAACACGCAACTGGAAAAACCCGAGGTTGACTCTTGAACACAGTTTTTTCTCTGTGTCCCTGTTCTCCCTGCAGTAAAGTTGGGAACATGAATGTTAATTTGATTGTTGCGTGTTGTATTTTGAGGGAAATTGTGACCTGATGAAAATTGATTGTTTGCCTTAATGTTCCTTGTGTAGTTGAGGCACCAGAGTTGTATTTTAAGTGGTTTTGGAGATTAACTAGTGTTGTTTATTAATGTACTCTAAATATTACACATAACACTTGAATATTACTGAATTAAAACAGTACCGATATATGAAGCATAGAATGTTGAGGTGTAATATACTGTATACATATACAGTATATATATATATATATGTGTGTGTGTGTGTGTGTGTGTGTGTGTGTGTGTAAATGGAAGAGGTGCTACTAAGCCTTTTATGTCATCTACAGTACCAGCCTTCATACCCTTCCCTCTTCTTCTTCGGTATGTAAACACTATAATTTTCTGCCGCAGTGGTGACGAGGCCTTCACCTGTCTGGCGATGCAGGAGCGCAGTTCCAATGTTATGGAGTTCCAGCTAAGTAAGTCTTCTGAAAGATTCTTGTGAGTGACTGAAGAGCTATACTGCTTTCACTTTAATTTGGTCTAGAATATGCACCTTTAAATATTGAATGGTGAATTGTAACCCCCCCCCCCACACACACACAAGAACATAGCATTTGACACGAAAATTGCTGCGAAAAGACCATGAAGACGTGTACTATTGTCTTATTCTGCCACTGACGTATGTGAAATAAGCCACAAAATAACGAGTATCTAAGCCAGGTTAACGTTAAGGAAATATAACTACAACATTTAATTTTATTGACGCTTGTTTAATATTTTGGACACTTTGGCCTGTATTATTATAGGTAACTTAGGAGGGATCGTAAAACTTCTTTCTCAGCCAATATTTTGTTTTTGCCGTAACATTCTCTTGTATGTATTTACGACGTTTCAGTATCGGCGGAGTTTTCAGCAATAACAAACATAAAGGAGATTGAGTTATAGTGGGCAAAATGAATCGCAAAGGAAGAGGTGTTAAGATCAAGCAAGTTACTTCATCACCATTAACTAACATGCTCATCTTCTAGGCAACTGCTGTATGTATGAAAATGACCTTCGTATGCAAGGACGCGTCACAGCCTGAAGTGTCATCTGGAGTTAAAAGTGATATTTAGATAATGTGATACTAATTTCGTCCTTAACATTTTACGAACCATATCTGTTTCGAGTTTTATGTCATTTCACTGTGGCAAACTGATGGGATTTACTTTAAAAAAAAAAGTGTGAAATCATGCCTAAAAAGCAATGCATATTTTCTTATGACTTAAAAAAGATACGGTGTTCCAGTACGCAAGGCTGTCTTAACGTAATATATTTTTGTAGGATGGATCAAAGACACGGGCACGCAGCACACTCTGCTTGCCTTCTTCTTCCTGCAATAACAAATATTAGTTACGTTTATAATTTAGTGAATCAACTTCGAGTAGGCATTGAAGAACAGTATTATCTACCTGTTTATATCTATCTGTCTGTATATCTATAGCTATCTGTCCATCTATCTATCTATCTATACATACATACATACTTATATATATATATATATATATATATATATATATATATATATATATATATATATATATATATATATACGTAGTTTTGTACTTATATTGTTGGCACGCGGATACTTATTTTTATTCAGCCCTCTGGTAGTGCAATCAGTTAGTTTTAACCTTCATTAACTTGCTCCAGGGTATATAAAATCCTTGTGTATTCGGCAGCTTAAACAAGATGAAACGATCTTCCCTAGCTGATAGTGTAATAGGCAAAATTAATCGCTAAGGAAGAGGTGTTACGGAACTGAGCTATCGAAATATGACCATTTCCTGGTATCCAATGAAAAACTAAGGGCTGCAATCTTAGAGCCATCGGAGATCCCGAATACCTTTTCGTAAGCGATTTATTCTATACATTTCAGCTCAGTATCGTCTTGTATGTTATTGATGCAAAGTATATCGTTATTTCAACCATATAAATGACATGCAAGAGAATGATGAGACTTAATATGTAAATAAATCGCTGAGGAAGAGGTGTTACGAAGCCTCCAATGCCACCTAGACGACCCCACACAACTTTACGTTAATCAATGGAGGTCTTCCGGTAGAGTGAGCCAGCGTGTTCTCCCCCACCGGATGTCACCCCTGTTACGTAATGACATGCTCACCTAAAGTATGTCATCTCTCAAACTAAATTCTTTTTTGCTGGGAATTTGGGTACGTCTGTCGCTATGTGATTATATACAACATTTCTACCCACCACCGCCTTGGCTGAGTGGTTAGCACTGCGAAGCACAAAGCTGCCGGCCCGTGTGTCAGAGTGTGAATCCAGGTGTGGACAGCTGGCGCCACTCGACTCCGGTGGCCATCAGCTGCCAGTGAGTTAGTAGGTATACCGAGTATCTAGGGTAACACCAAAGGGAGATAACTGTGGTACGCTGGATGATGCAGTGGTTTTGTATTCCAGGATGGGGGTTGAATAAGTCGCCATTGGCTCAAAGGCTAAGTTAAGGAAGTGAACACCGCTGTCACGTTCCCCGTAGTGTGTCCCAACCCGTATGTTTGATAACACCTCCTCCTTTTGTGATTTATTTTGCATATTGCGCCTGAATATCCAGGTATATTATACGGATACAAATTATGTCGGTATTATGAAGATATGAATAACATACACGATGATATCAGTGTGTAATATGCAAAACAACAGTTGCCAAGGTAGATTTGCTACGAATTTTCCTGTGCCAACCAGAATGCGATTGATAGGCTTTTAACATGAAACATTCTTTCCAATACTCCATACATTGATATACCGTAGGGCAAATTTTTCTTCATAAAACATTAACGAATGAAACTGTCAACTCAGTTTTACGGCTGTTCATTTAAAGCGCCATAAACAGTGTATCTCAAAATCACTATAGTCCAATTATTTCAACTCCGCGAAACGTTAACCCCCCTCCCCATCTGAATGCCAAGTTGTGATAGGGTGGATATGCGAATAAAAAATAGAATATGAATTTCTTTGTAATTTTCAGTTTTAATATCAAAAACCTTTTCTGTCTCTATGAAATTATTGATTCGCTAATTCCACCACTGACACAGCTTAGCCTGCCACCACTACCATGTCGGTACTGGTGCCACTGACACCACCCCTGCCAACACAAGCACCCCCTCACAGATACGCTACCATCACTGACGCTACACTCCCTGTCACCAAGAGCACTAACATCCCACTGCCAGCACTAACACTCCTCCACAGCCACCACCACTGGCACTACAACCATTAACACTCCACCACATCAACCACCAATACTCTTACCTTCCCACCACTAACACTGCAGTTATTACCACCAACACGTATCAGTTACCGCCACTAACACTTCACAGTAACCACTAACACTAACGCTCTGTCACTACCACCACTATACTCGATTTTTTCCCAGCTGATGATCCACTTTTGTGAATGTGGCACCTGCGCACTCCTGCCGCGTGATTGGTTGCTTTCAATTTCATACCTGAAGTATCATATTTACAAAAAACAGTTGTTTCTTATATTCCAGTTCTCATAAATGCTGTTTTGCATTGTCATTGTACTATACAAACAGACATGAAACGAGTATGTATCTGTGCTTCACCCAAATGGACAATGAATTTGAGGAAGTTGAATTTGAATTGAAATATTTATTGTTGTAACTCCCTGCCAACACCACTGCCACCACTACCACCACCTCTAACTACCTGCCAACACCACTGTCACCACTAACACCACCTCTAACTCCCTGCCAACACCACTGCCACCACTAACACCAGCCTTATCCTCAGGTCCCGACTCAAGAACCTCGTATGAGCCTGGTCTGTGTGCCTCGCCTGCCTCGCTGTCCTGGGAGTCCTGGGTCACGCAGGGCCGTAAGTAGAGAGAGAGAGAGAGAGAGAGAGAGATGCGCGTGTGTATGTGTGTGTGTGTGTGTGTGTGTGTGTGTGTGTAGACGCATGCCTGGATGAAGAGGCAACAAAATGACATTCTCCTCCTCGGATGACGGCCATTTATTCAAGCACAGCGGTTCATATAGAAGACCCAACCACTTCAGTTCCATGACATAGTTTCTGGGTTATTTTTCATACCTTCAGACGATTTTATTAGGGTCAGAAGTCCATCCAGGGTTCAGTGAAATCGCCTAGGGACTGCAAGGATGAACGGAGTCCCTTCATCGTAGCGAAGGAGTTACACAGTGAATTTGTACGTGGGGATTGAACGTAGGGGTTGAACTTCAGGATTTAAACATGGCATTAAAACTTGGGATTTGAACTTGAGATTTGGACGTGAGAATTTAAGTACGGGATTGAAACTTTGGAACATGGGATTAAACATAGGGATTTTAAATTATTGCAGGAATGTTCTCTGATGTGCAGTGTCCAATAAATACCTAAGAAAGATTTGGTAGAAGCCGATGAAGAAAATGTTGTTTCTTCGATTCATCGAGTATTTACCCATAGTTATCACCTCAGTGTGCCTTGCCCCACAAATCCTCCCTCATGTCCCGCTCATCCCCTTCTCCTCCTACCGCCCAACCTTATTCTGACTCTCTTCCTCCTTTTCATCCCTCCTGCTGTACCCTCCCAACCCCCTCCTGTCCCCTTTTCCCCTTCTTCTCCCCCCTCTCCCCTCCCCACCCCTCCTACCCCTTGCCCTCCCCTCTGCCCCCCACCAAGTCCCTCCTGTCCCTCCCCCCCCCCCCTTGGGCACGGGAACGGCCCGACTTGATGAGGAAAGTTAAGAAAAAGTGAAATATAAGGAGGGAAAAGTAGCAGTGTGCTGACTGGAACACGTATTGTAAATATTTTTAACTTACAGGAAAACAAATCCACACAATAGGTAATTATTGTCACAGTTTTTTCTTTTGTATTTTTCACTGTAATGTTACCTGAAATTTGATTATGAAGTGTTTACCAGATACATAAATGTTTTGTTGCTGCGTGCGTGAAGACAAATAGGTAGTATACACAAATAATTTTATACACATCCTAGGCTTAAGAGACTTTATAAATTTAGCCCCGGATCCACGCTTCGTTTGCCGTCAACGTGAGGGAATTATATTGACCGTGCGCGCGCGCGCGTGTGTGTGTGTGAGTACGTGTGTGTGTGTGTGTGTGTGTGTGTGTGTGTGTGTGTGTGTGTGTGTGTGTGTGTGTGTGTGTGTGTGTGTGTGGTTGGCTAACTGCTCAGCCGCTTTTTCTCTCTTTCGTGCCTCTTACGGTCCTATTCTCATCGAGGTTTAAACATAGGACTTGTTTTCCATAGCTCAGTTAGGAACGAAAATGCGCCTAATAGTTCTCACCTTCCACATATCACCTTGGTCTACTGACTAATACTCTTCAAATGGTAAGTTTTTCTGCCCACAGATGACCCTGCTAGGATCTGTGTTGAAGTATAAGGAAAGGGACCAAAGTTCGACTTAGAATTAATCGCAGGCGCCTTGTGGTCGAATGGTTAGAGCACGCCAGAACCAGTGACGGTTTAGCCATGCAGTTAGGCTTGATCCGCAGATGACTGGGGGTTTATCGATCACATAAAGCCATCAAGGGAAGCAGACAGGTCATCTACCCTTAATTGTACCGGACAGTGATAGCCTAGCATCGTCACTACATCAGGAAGTAGTATGAGGTTAGCTGTCGCCGTTTTTTATTTTTTTTTTATTTTTTCAATGTGCTGGCTAATATCACGGTGAGAGATTTGTCATGTATTTTTGCCCATACATAGCCTACAAAATTTGGCCTAATATTGCACCCCATCTGTTTCTCACTTTCTTCTGTTGACCAGTATTCCTAAGCTGAGAAAGGCTTCGTACGTTTCTCAGTTCACTGGTGATTCTCGTCGATGTGATGTGTCAGGAAGAAAAGTGATACACAAGTTACAAAGCGCGAAGCAAATGCAGTGGATCAGTAGACGAACTTTTGACTTTGAATTATATTGGAATATCTTACGTGTTATTTATATATTAACTGGAAGGCGTCCTCCCTTATCAGAATGAAATGATCTGGAGTTAACAGGAGTAAAATAATAATAAACAAGCAGCACCCAGTGGTACAACACCCGTGCCCCACAGTAGGTCCAAGAACCAAATTTTTGACGTATGTTTACGATCCCGACCTTTGACCAGATTGTTCCGAAAATAGAATTACTTCATTTTGTTATGACTCTCAACACTGCTACCATGTTCGGCCCAACCTAGATCAAAACTGTTTGAGTTCAGCTTGGTATGTTAGTTTGACCTTTGACCTGTTGTTTTCGAAAGCAGTAGATCAACCCATTGGTTGACCCTCAAGTCTTCCACCAAGTTTGATCCTAGACAGATCAAAACTTCGTTAGTAATTTTTCTCACAGACACACACACGGGTCGACCTTTGACCTTGTCTTGTGACCTTGACCTTTGAATGTTCCTGAAAATTAAATCCCTTAGTTTTTGCCTTACCCTTAACTCTTCCACCAAGTTGGTTTAAATCAAATTAAATTGTTTAAGTGGACATTCCGTGTGACCTTGACCTTCGGCCTTGCCTTGTGACCTTAGACTTTGTTCTCAGAATCCAGTGTCTTCTTGCCTTGCCTTCAATCCTTCCACCAAGTCTGGTCTAAATCGAATAAAAAATGTTAAGGTGACCTACAATGTGACTTTGACCTTTGACCTTGTCTTGTGGGGACTATTTAAAGACCCACCATTACGAGGATATTTTTCCTGAACTGAATAAACTTGTTTGGAGACAGCATGAATGAAACCAAGATATACGTCATCGGGTTGACGGGGTTAATGGAGACTTTTTAGCCATTTCAGTACAACTGGGTGAATAATTTTGCCTGGCGTAGCAGGAATTAAAATACGGATGAGAGAGAGAGAGAGAGAAGGTTAGGAAGAAGAGAGGGAGTGGAGGAAAGGTGAGAGGAGGGGGGAGTGTGGAGAGGAGGAAGGAACGGGGAGGAAGTGGAAGAAAGGATGGGAGGAAGGAGGGAAAGGAGACGAAGGAAGGGAGGGAAGGGGAGAGGGTGATCAGAAGGAGTGAGTGGGAAAGGAGAGAGGGGGAGAGAAATTAATGTATGAAGGGAAGAAGCGGAAGGAGGGATATAGAGGAAGGTGGAGGGAGAGAAGGGGGATAGAGGAATGAAGGAAGGTAAGGGTAGGGGAAGGAGATTAAAGGAAGCAAGAATAGAGAATGAAAGGAGAGAGGAGAGAAGAGGGAATGAAGGAGTAGAAGAAGGGAGAAGAAGGAAGGAAGGAAGAAACTGGATACGCAGAAGGTTGGAGGTAGATTGGGAAAGGGAATGAGGTTAGAGAGGGAGAGAAAGAGAATGAAGGAATGAAAAAAAAAAAAAGAGTGAGGAGGGAAGGGAAGAAGGAGGGCAGGTAGTGAATATGTTTAATGAGGGAGTGAAGGGAGGGAGGAAGGAGAAGGGATAGGGGGAGAAGGAATGGCGGGAATGATGCTGGAGGAAAGGAAGAAAGAGGATGAAGAGAGCATGGAGGTAGGGGAATAAAAGCATGAATGATGGAGAAGGAAGGAATGAAGGAAGGGAGTGCATGTTCAAAAGGAAGGCGGGAGGGGAGAGGAGGTAAGAAAGGAGGAAGTGGGATGTGCATGAAGGGAAGGGACGGGGATGATGGAGGAGAGGGAGGGAGAGAGAGGATGAGGGAGGGATGGGGGGAAAGGGAGAGGAGGGAAGGAAGGGGGTGAGATAGTTAAAACACCGGAAGTCGTCTAGTATGAGACTTGGCTGCCAGCAAAGAGTCAGCTACAGAATTTCTTCCAAGACTTTAGAAGCCTTGTCTCTCTCTCTTTCTCTCTCTCTCTCTCTCTCTCTCTCTCTCACACACACACACACACACACACACACACACACACACACACACACACATTTTATTGGAAAATGGGATGATGATTATGATTATGCTGTCGATAGAGATGATGACGTTAGAAATACCAGAGAGAGAGAGAGAGAGAGAGAGAGAGAGAGAGAGAGAGAGAGAACTAGTACGTTAAACGATTTTTTTTTCTTTCACTTCTAAACAATTATTCAGTTGTACGGAAAACTTGTACGGCCATTTTCTAAGTAGCATTACAATCCACGTAGCACCTCTTCCTTAGCGACTGGTGTTGCAGATTACACCTTATAATTCTCTTGTTTGCTTGTGTCCTTTTAACGTCGATGTAGGTTGTATTAATAACATGTAACAGGATACAGAGGCGTCGTTAGCGGAATAAATTGCTAGAAAGGAGGTGTTAGGAAATGGACCAAAGCCACGAAGCTGCTTAACCCTTCTCGTGGATGCGTCTTTTTCTTTTTTTTTCCCCCCCAGTCAGCTCGAAGTGGATTATAGAAGCCTGGGTGTGTTGATACTGCCACCATCAACTGTCATTCCCAGCCACACCAGACGATTTTATGGAACTGATAATGTGTCCTAGAAAAGTCGGACAGTTAGACATATTCTCAGCAAGAGCCTCTCTTCTCGCCTTCATTTTCTATTTCTTTTCCTTTCCTCGTCGTCGTCGTCGTCGTCGTCGTCGTCGTCGTCGTCCTCCTCCTCCTCCTCCTCCTCCTCCTCCTCCTCCTCCTCTCTCTCTCTCTCTCTCTCTCTCTCTCTCTCTCTCTCTCATGGGGGAAGGGAACAAGGAGGACATATGCGACTTTTTTCTTTTATCTGTGGTGAGTCATCAAGAACGGATCTGATCCCTCAGAAAAGTGACCCCCCCCCCGACATGACTCACCCCCACGTACCCACCGACTCTACTGACCACTGTGGACGACGGTCCTGTACATTTATGAGCTGTGGATGACTTGGTGTAAAGCGTACCCGCCTAGCGATACGTGTGTCTCAAGCTTAGGACTGTGTGTGTGTGTGTGTGTGTGTGTGTGTGTGTGTGTGTGTGTGTGTGTGTGTGTGTGTGTGTGTGTTTTCACGATGATATATCCCTTTCCCACCCATAATTAAACAGTTACAGCACCGAGGTGACGACTCTAACCTATCACCATGTATATGTAGCGGACTCTTAGACCATGACCATCGGCTGCCCCGAACCACTGTTTCATATGCACAGTGGCTTGGTGTACTGTGTACCCAACCCCAGGGCTACCGTGGTACTGGCCACCACATCACTGCTGCACATGGCCTTGGCGCCCATGAAGGACACACAGTTACAGTGCCTTAACCTACTGTACTCATTTTATTTTAACCTGGCCCAAATTTTCGTCCTTTTCCTGTTGATTCCATGTAGGTCAGTGGACGAAAAAGACAATATTGCAGCTCTACTTACTTTCCTTAGCACTTCTTCGTGACTTGAATATTTTTAAATGTTACTCTGTTTTTACAATTCGGTATTTAAGATGAAGACATGGCAGTTTTAGTACAGGTTAAAGTAAAATCAGTATAGACCATTAGAGGTCCACATGTTCGCTATATGCTTACCGCAAAGCTTAGTAAATGGCTTTCACTACAGTGAATGAGTGGACGGTGAAGGCCCCCTCCTCCGACCACTTATTACGCCTTAACATTTTTTTGTATAATACCAGTGGCTTTTAACATCGACTTGGCTTGCATGAATAGCAATGTATATATTGTGCTTGAGGAAGAAATGTTACGATACCTTCCAAGGCTGTAAGAATTAATTTTCTTTCTACTTCCATTCATCTTCTCTCTCTTTTCGCTCCCCCCCCCCCCGCCTGTCATTTCTCTTAATCTCCTTCTCGTGTCGTTCTCGCTCCCTGCCTCTCATTTCGCTAAATATCTCTCTCGTTTCGTTCACCCTTCCTCTGATTTTGCTAAGTCTCCCTCTCGTTTCGCTCTCCTCTCTCATTCTTCTAAATCTCTTTCTCATTTCTCTCGCCCTTCCCCTCAGTTCTCTTAATTTCCCTCTTGTTTCGTTTACACTTCTTCGCATTTTGCAAGTTTCCCTCTCTTCCCCTCACCTTCCATCGTGTTTCTCTCACCCCGTTTCGCTTACCCTCCCTCCAGTTTTTCTCCCCTGTTTCACCCACCCTTTCTCCCGTTTCTTACCCAGTTTCACTCACCCTGCCTTCCGTTTCTCTCACCCAATTTCACTTCTGTCGTTTCTCTGACTCTTTCGTTTCCCCTGCAGGAGTCGACAGGTTCCGCCAGTCACCGTGCCCAGTGGCTGGTGAATATACGGGAGTGATCCCCGATGCCACGGTGCTCTGTGCTAAGCTGTACTCTGACTGCAACAATCCAGAGATTATGTTCTACACCGTGTTCTCCTGCTACAACAGATCAGAAGTTATTGAAGGTTAGTTGACATTCTTCCAGTGATTCCTCCTCCTCCTCTTCCTCCTCCTCTTCCTCCTTCTCCTCCTCCTCCTCCTCCTCCTCCTCCTCCTCCTCCTCCTCCTCCTCTTAGCCGCTTAGTTCCCTTCCTCTTCATGCATCTCTTTCTGTAACAACCCAAATAATTGTTCCGTACATTATTCACCTTCTAAACAGATCACAGATTATCCAAGGTTTGTTTGGCTTGGATAGTTCATTCGCTTGTTTTTTCTTTTTTCTCCAGTGATACCTCCTCCTGTCTGTTTTATTCGTATGTTCTTTTTCTGCTTCAACAGAGCAGAAGTTAGTGAATGACATTTTAACTGAGCACTCTCCTGTTGTGCTTTCCTCGACCTGTTATTGCATTATCTTCCACTCCTGTGCTGGGGTATGTAAGTGGGTTTATGATGACAGTGATGGAATTGATAATGACAGTGATGAAAATAATAATGTAATGATTTTGATGGCAATTGTAATGATGATGATGATGATTTGTGCTGATAATGATAATAATGTCAACTGTTAATAAAGATGATAATATCGACTTCAGTGACTCGTGTCCTTTCAGAGCGTGAGTACCGATGTTTAGGGCAGTGGAGTGAGAGTGACGTGACGTACACCTACACTGAGCGACGTGATCAGGTGGGATACGAATGTTTTGCTGGCGTGGTTGTGGACGACGATGAACTGTATATCATGGAGGCGGGAGTGAACTGCCAGCGGGGACTCCAGGCACTGTCCTATGGGATGAAACTACTTAAACAAGGTGGGTGAAGGCGAACTAACAAAACTAAAGCATTTATATATATATATATATATATATATATATATATATATATATATATATATATATATATATATATATATATATATATATATACACATATATATACATACTGATGTACAGGTATATAGACATATATATATATACAGTATATATATATATATATATATGTATATATATATATATATATATATATATATATATATATATATATATATATATATATATATATATATATATATATATATATATATATATACATACTGATGTACAGGTATATAGACACTGCCGTATACCGTTTTTACTCTAACTTGGTCCAGATTGTCGCCCTTTTGCAGCTTATATCACATAGCTCAGTGCCTGAGAAAGGCTATGCTATTACTCTACGTACTTTCCATAGCACTGCTTCATGACTAGCACCATATTCGGGTGTTAATTTATTGTCACAGCTCAGCATTCAAGACGGAGAGACGACAATTTTATGCCAAGCTAAAGTAAAGCAGTATAATTTAACTGCTCTGAGTGAGGAAGAGGAGATAGTAGAGGGCAGTGCAGATGAGGACTCCAAACATTCTCCAATGGAATGGACCCGCTGAAACAAAGTAGGATGATGACAGCGATAGTCTGAATGCTATGGGAAATGTGGATGAGGGATGGAGAAAGGGTAGGGTAGGATAGGATAGGGAATTTTCGGTAGGGTAGGGTAGTACTGCAGGCATTCTCCTATGGGATAAAGCTGTTAAAATAAGATGGGTGAAGGACAGAGGCATGGTACGGTGGGAAATGGCAGAGTAGGGTGAGAGAGGGAAGGCTGAAGTGCGGGAGAGAGGGAGGTCGACGAACACTATTTTATGGAAGGTGGGGTGAATTGTGAGCAGAGACTCCAAACACAGTCCCAGGGTATGAAGCTGCTCAGACAAGGTGGATGATTAGCTGATTGATTGATTAATGATTTTGCGTGTTTTTTTATGCCTCTTACAGCGATAGAACATTTACGCTGTCGCAAAATAACAAGAATGCATGACCAGTATCAAGCCCTTCTACCTTGTAAGATGCAGTAATAATTAATTCTTTAGCTTTTGTATATCGCACATGCATTTTGGAATCGTCACATTAATATAAATGATCCTGTTCAAAGGCATAGAAATGCAGTTCCAAAAGCGCATTATTACAGATAAAAGTGGGTAGGGGAGCGATAGAGGATAGGGTGGGAGAGGATAGGGTAGGATGGGAACCTTAGGAAGAGAGGGTAGGGTAAGGTGGGAGAGGGAGGGAGGGAGGGTAATGTCAATCAAGTGTGTCAGTTATTTATGCATAAGTGAATTCAAAAAGAAAAATGCCATAATAATTGTATAGCTGTTACTTCACCATGGAGTGCACAAAAGGATGCAAAAAAAACAAAAACAAAGAAAAAGCTGGGTTACATGTGCTTATTGCATCACCCCTACTTGGTCTGCATACTGCCTTCACCTAGTTCCTCTGTTGTTTAGGACCGTGCAATCCCTGAACCTTTATGCATATTTTATAGTGTACTTTTGTATTTGCATAACTGTGTGCACTAACGTGGCCATAACCTTGCAGCCCCCTGCCTAAACGACCCAGGCCTCGGCGTGCGAATAAAGAGTCCCTCCTCATCCCCTACTCACACGCCCTGGTGGAACACGACCCCCAACCCCTGGCTCAAGAAGGCATCAACACCCACCACCAAACCCACACCCAAGGACAGCACCAAAGGGGGATCCTCCACCATGCACCCCTCACACCTGTTTACCCTGCAACTGCTGCTTCTGTTGACGGTCTCCTCATGTTGATGGCATAAGTAAGGACAACATGAAGGACACCTCGTTTGCTCCATACTCCTCACACCTCTTGCCCTCTGCTGATATTGCTACTTCCCTTCACGGCCTTCTCTTGTCGGTGGTGTGTGGACAGCGTCGCATTCAAAGTGAGATTTGAGACTTCGTAGTACCTTTTAATTAGCCATTTATTCAGCGCATTATTCCTCGGTACTCTTTTGCAAGCTGTCGATGGAACTATTTGGATATTAAAGCAATATAAATCACATGCAAAACTTCTGTGAAGATGTAGTGTGCAAAATAAACCGCCAAGGAGGAGGCGTTACGATAATCTCTAAAGCCACCTAGGACAACGCTAAAGGTAGTTCGTCGGCTTCACACCCCTCACACCTTTTGTCTCTCCTTCGTCTGCTACATTTTTTTCTTCCCTTGTCAATGACGTGTGCAAGGAGAACGCGAAGGATGACTCGTGGCGGCAAACATTCCCCCACACTACGACACGCAGCCATTGCCTTAACAGTGGGGTCCCTGTTTCAGTTCTGGATGCAGAGAGACTGGAGGTAATGAGACCTTCCCAAAGATTTCGGGGTCGACTTTATTACGGTCCAAGCTTCGGTGTGTCATAGGTCCAAAGCTCGTATTCTGATTGACTTTTGAGATGTCGTAGCACCTCCTCCTTGGCGATTTACATGGCAGTATCTTCCTGTACGTTGCTGGTGCACATAATGTCGTTGTTAAAATGGTGATAAATAAAACCTGGAAGCGAATGATGGGGTGTAATGTGCAAAATAACTCGCTAAGAGAGAGGCGCTACGAGGCCTCCTATGCCACCTAGAATACAACCCTTTGAACAAACAGCCGTATTCTTGAAGCCTGTGCAGCAAGTGACGTTTTTTTTTAGTCAGTACCGTGTTCCTGTCACACGATTTTATTCAGCTTAGAAGAATTTATCAAACTTACTGTATAGTGTTATTATAGAACTAAGACTTTCTCTAAGGCTGAAAAAAATCATCCGACCGTGGGAAATAATAATAATGATGATGATGATGAGGATTGTACTACTACTACTACTACTACTACTACTAGCATTAATAACAACAATAATAATACTAATAAAATAAAAACAAAATTATACTCTGATCCGGAGAGACTTTTGTCACCGTGGGAGTTAGGTATAGACTGCATGAACTCCTCCACATCTAAAGACTCTTTCCATGGTTAAATTTTGCTAGCCTGACGGAAAAATATGTCATCGGAGTGAACTGTTTATGAATACGAAAGAAAATTTCTGATCAAACTCGCTTTCACATAGGTATGAGTGTACAGTTAAGGCAAAAAATACCGTTCCTTAGTCGAATTATTGACATACAGACATACATACATACATCATCTAAACCTGTGTTACCCCATGAGGAGCGTAGGAGCCCAGGGCTAAGCAAGTCAAGACGAAAGTGACCAGCCTCGCTCATCCCTGAGTGGCATTACGTGAGCTATAAACTCCAACCATCCCTTGTATCTGAACCAACACAGGCTAAGTCCGGTTGAAGCGCCTTAATTACCCGCTAAAACACCAGGAGCCATAGTTTGGTTAAATGGTTACCACCCAGCGTAGTAAATGGTTTCCTGGTCTATAGGAAACCATTTGACTTGTCACTCAGTGTAGAGTCACCCGTAAACAGAAGGAAAAGGAAAGAATAAGGGAAAGAACGAGATAAGAGGAAGGAAGGAAAGAAGGAACGAAGAGAGGAAAGGGCAGCCACCCGAGTGCAGCACTACACCCTTACATAATATTCTGGTGCTGTAGACGGATGCCTTCAAGTGGTCGTTCCAATATGAGTGGGTGGTGGAGCTTCCTAGTTGTAGAAACATCCCGCAGTCCTCTCCCCATCCCCCCAAAGTAGGATGGTGGACTGCAGGAGGGCAACTGCAGCCTGCAGTCCACCAGGTTCATGTTAAGATGTGGCTTGGGTTGCAACTGCTACTACTACTACTACTACTACTACTACTACTACTACCACTACTACTACTACTACTACTACCACCACCACCACCACCACCACCACCTATACTACTACTACTACTATTACTACATCATGATAATGATAATATTAACAATAATATTTTGAAACTTTGGAGGATCCCGACTATCGCCTAAGAGGATATCGGAAATCATCGCTGTTATCGTTATGGAGTGGCTCGTTGTATCTCCGCAGCTGTACAAGGGTGTCACGCAACGCTCAGCCTCAGCATGGCAGAGTGTGTGGGTGTGCTCTTTTGCTAGTTTAGTTCAATGCGGTTCTTTCCACGGATTTTTTGCTGCCTTTAAACGGTTTTATTTAGCTGATGAGTTTTTTTTCTTTTCTTTCGACCAGAGAGGTTACACTGAACCTTCATTAACCCTTCAGTACAAGAGATCTCCCTAAGTTGATTGAAATCGTCTGTATGTAG
>NC_137032.1:0-55000 GCF_032717465.1 Coenobita brevimanus | reverse complement strand
TAATATCCAGCTCAGTCCTGCATCACCCTTAAACATACCTGGGGTTTCATTCTCTCGAGACTTATCTAGAAAAGATAATATTACATCTTTTGTAAAATCTGCTGCCAAGAGATTGGGTGTGCTAAGCCGAATCCGTACCTTCTCTACCCCTGCACAGTTGTTGTTTTTATTCAAGGGCTTTATTCGCCCCTGTGTAGGGTACAAATCTCATGTGTGGGGAGGCTCTTCTCAATGGGGTGGAGTCAAAGGCTTTTCATCTCATTAATTCTCCCCCTCTTACTGGTTCCCTTCAACCTTTGTCTCTTCGCTGCACTGTTGCATCTTTATCTCTTTTCTATCGCTACTTCAATGGTCACTGCTCCTCTGAAATGTCTGCTTGCATTCCTCCACCTCTATGACGGGCGTGTAGCACCCGTCTAGCAGCAAACTCTCATCCCTTTTCTGTCCCTCTCACAAATGCAAGAGTTAACCGTTACTCCCAGTCCTTCATTTATGCAACAGGTCAACTCTGGAACTGCCTCCCTCTGTCTGTATTTCTTACTTCCTACGATCTCCAGTCTTTCAAACGCAGTGTGTCCAGGCATCTCGAAATGAACGGATCTTGAATTTGGCTCTCTTTTGTATTGTTTTTGTTTTTTTCTTGGAAGGAACGGCTTCCGGGCTCCTGGCCTTTGGTTCCCTCTTCCTTGCATACAGTATAGCCTATCTATCTATCTATCTGTCTATCTATCTATATGTATAAATATATCCCATTGGAGCCCAGTGTTCCGAGTATTGGACAGAACTGGGATTTTTCGAGTCTTTATAAAGTAGGGAAGCCCCGGGTAGGGACCTATGAGCTTCGCGACCATGAGCCGATAGGCGGAGGGCGGTACGCTTAGTACCCACCCAGTGCCATGCCTCGCCCAGCAGCCCCGGGATCCAATGGGATATATATACATATATAGACAGATAGATAGATAGATAGATATACTGTATTTATACATATTTATACAGTATATATATATTGGCGTGTGTGTGTGTGTGTGTGTGTGTGTGTGTGTGTGTGTGTGTGTGTGTGTGTGTGTGTGTGTGTGTGTGTGTGTGTGTGTGTGTGTGTGTGTGTGTGTGTGTGTGTGTGTGTGTGTGTGTGTGTGTGTGTGTGTGTGTGTATGTATGTATGTATGTATGTATGTATATCCTGAAAGTGTGAAATGGTTTGCGTCCCAAAACTGAGATGCTACCATTCGGTACCGTAACCTTCAATGGTCTCTTATTTGCTTATGTTGATGTTATTTTATGACTTCTTGGTTCGAAGCTTTATTGATCTCTGGTTAGGAATGAAAAACTTACAAGGGAGCATTCGAGATAGCATAGGGAGCTTCTTAGCGCCTCCTCTTTTGCGATTTGTTTTTCCTTGTGTACCTTAACAGTACATTGTATGGAATTTATGTCGTAATATGGACATGGTTTACAAAAATATCGCAGGAAGATGTTAATGTGTAATGTACTGAATAAGTTGCTAAGGAGGGGTGTTACGAAATCTCCAAAGCCCCTTAGCATACTTTTCATACTACGAGGCCACTCTAGTCTGGCAGCGGTTGTTTTAGCAGATGATATTAATTTTATTGCACAGATTTTACGTTTCTTTTATTTCATTGCTCAATACTTAAAGCCATTCTGTAAGATGACGCCTTTTATAGTATTTTCTTCCCGTCTCCAGATAGCTGTTCCGTGTACATGAAAACATCAGTTCCCACTCGTAACGTAACTGGTTCTTTATGAAAAAAAAAAAAGAAAAAAGAAAAAAAAGAATCTTATCTGGGAGAGAAAAATTGTCTTAAGCTATTTTACATTTTTGTAGGAAAGGCAAGGGAAGGAGTGCAGAAACCTATCATGTCTCTTCTCACTCCCAATCAGAACCTGAGTTACGAAAGGGAGTTGATCGCAAGTTCGGCCTTCAGCCTCATCCCGCTTTAAGAGAACTTCTCAGAAGGAAGAGATCAGAAACTATACCCTTTAATCTCGTCACAGTCATGAAGTTTTTTTTACATTTTTTTACATTTATATCTTTGATCTCCAGACGACAGAATTTGGCTTAGTACGGGCTTTTCGAATTGACCAACTCTCTGATGCAACAGGTAATCTTTACACCTAGTCTTTCATGTATGCAGCAGATCAACTCTGGAACTGTCTTCCTCTGTCTGTTTTTCCTACTGCCTGTGACCTTCAGTCTTTTACACGCAGTGTGTCCAGGCATCTCGAAATTGACGGGTTTTGAATTTGGCTGTTTGTTATTATGTTTTTATTTTTTGTTACGGGAAACAGTGGTGCGGACTATGTACCCTTTGGTTCCTTCTTGCTTGGAAAAAAAGAAAAGGTAACCTTCATTTATCTCTTCGTTGCCTGGGAGGGATGCAGCGGCATTGATATAACTGGACAGTGGATATGCCCGGTTATAAAAACGTCCCTCAGCTCCCTCCCTGCCCACCAGCAGGAGGATGGTGGACTGCAAAAGAAGGGGAACTTCAGCCTTCAGTCCACTGGGTTCACATTACAGATGAATCCGAGCGTACAACAGCAACAACAACTATTAATATCATGAGATTTTTTTCCTATCTCCGGACTTTGTATTTGGCTTGGTATCGACTTTTCGAATTGGAGGGGTTAAATATAACCTACATTAACCCCGTCAATACCAGACCTCTTTGAGATCCTTCCAAAATTTAATATTAAGTCTAGAGTTGCAAGGATTTATTAGACAAGACTAGCATACAGAGAGCTTTATTCTAGGTGGCATTGGAAACTTCGTGGCATCTCTTTGGTGATTCATTTTACATATTACACTTTAACATCCATTGTATGTTATTTACGCTTATTTATTATCGATAGAGTTAACATCAGTACCAAAAACAAGACGATGTTAGGTCTGATGTGCAGAATTAATCCTAAGCAGGAAGTATTATGAAATCTAGCACTACCACCAAATGATTTAACTCAACTTAAGAAAGGTGTCTAACCTCCGTGACTCAGATATGCGAGTTGTGATACATTCAGCTTCTCTCTTATGCTGATAAATGTAAGTTAAGTTCCATTGGCCCTAGTAAATAGGTTTGTGTGTTCTGTTCTGCGTGGCTATGGAGATCTCGTAAAGTTTCTTCCTTAGCGATTTATTTAGTATATTACCACAACCAGACATACTCGTACACCCCTCAGACTCTCCGCTACCCAGAGAGATAAGAGTATACCCAGCCAGACTGGGATGCGGTCACCTCTCTTTCCTGCTATAATACAACTCACATCCAATCGGCTTTACCCACGCTGCAGTGGAACCCTCACACCACATCACACTTACTTTCCATATGCACCACACTATCACAACATATGGCCGAAGTCATGGATTTCCTGCAATTCACAAGGTTCACTACGAGATAAGCTTGGCGTTGCAACAGCAGCCAATTGTTCTCATATATTATATTTATATCTCCATTATATCGACATAGATTGCAAAACCGGCATACAAGGACATACTGGCATAAAACACTGGTAATGAAGGGGTGCTGGGGAGCCTTCTTGGCCGAATGAGAATACAGGCCGAATTCTCAATGGATTAGGAGAAATACTGTAGTTCTTATACTTTAATGTGGCGGAGAATTTTTTTTTGTCTTTTTGCGGTTTATTTCCCGTAGTCCCATGGCAGACTATACACACTGCTAAGGTTCTACATCCGTTCCATAGCACTTCTTTGTGACTGCCAGCATATTCTAGTATTGATCTGTTCTTACAGTTCAGCCTTCAAGATGGAAAGATGACAAATTTAGACCATGTAAACGTGAACAGTCTATACTCATCGTCCTTAACTCTTTTGCATATTACATCCTAACAAAGCCCTTAACTCGAGAAGGTATTTGTATGCAACTGGACGACTTACGATAGCACCTTATTAGCCAGGGATTTGAAGGATGTATCCAACCCATCCTGTTCGAAAAGTGTCTCCTAATCTTAACACAGTGTCGCAGTGTTGCTGCGTGTGAGATTTTGCTAAAGGGTACTTTGCATACTGCCCTTCACCTGTTGGCTCATTGTCGCGAAGTTCATAGGTCCAAACCTTGGGATTTCCCTCTTGATTGACTATTAAAAATGTCTAGATATGTTCCTTTAAACTGACACTGGGCACCAATGGGATAATAATTCGTCTGTGGCGTTCTTTTAAAGAAAGGGTTCTTTTGGATGCTACCTATACGAGCATGTTTGTAACGTGAAGATAGCTTGCATTAATATCGTACAGGAGCATACTGATGTGCCAGTTGCAGAAATAAACTAGTATGGAAGAAGTGCTAAAAAATATTCCTTAAGTACTCGAAAATACTGTCCCAAGACTTTTAGGGTCATATTTTAAGTGCCTTTGGAGATTTGGTAACACCTTGCCCGTAGCGATTTATTTTGCATACCACACCTGAATTGTAAATTACTGATTCAAACTGTGTCGATACCAATGCGGTATAAGTAACAAAGGAGAAGGTTGAGGTGCAATATGCAAAGTAAGTTGCTAGGGAAGAGGTGCAACGAGTCCTCCAGTGCCAACTAGAATTCTTCTTATTTCCCACGGGTAAAGTAGCCTGCTGTAGGGCTTTCCTGTCATTATGTCTAGTTTAATTAATTCCTTCAGTCCCATGGCGTATTTCTTAGTTTATGCGTGCTATATCCTGACGAATACATTCAGATTCGGAGACACTTCCAGCTAGAGAGGTTAGATGCAGCCTTTTTCCATCACTATACCAGGCCTGCCAAAAACTGAATAAAATCTCCTGTAGCTAGAATTATTTGACTGATTGATTGATTGATTGATTCATCCATCCATCCATCCATCCATCCATCCATCCATCCATCCATCCATCCATCCATTCATTCATTCATTCATCCTTTCATTCATCCATTCATTCATCCATTCATTCATTCATTCATTCATTCATTCATTCATCCATTCATTCATTCATCCATCCATTCATTCATTAATCACCAAAGCACGTCATGGGACTGAAGGGGTTAACATTAGAAATGCGGCTCGTGTGTTTATTGTGGCTAGAGCACAGCTTCTTCGCACATACTCTCGTCGGCTAAGGGGCTCCGTGATATGTCTTTACTAATATATCTTGTGCATCTGGTACGTCAATATAATTCTTGCAAGTTATTTATGCAGTCTGTGCCGACATGAAGGAGACAAAATAACATTATGAAGGCATAGTAGGATGTAGGCCAGTATGTAAAATAAATCGCCAGGGAATAGGTATCACGGAGCCTTCTAAAGTAACAACAATACGACCTGTTATGTTGGTGTTGCTAGTGAGTGTGATTCAGAGTCTGGAGCACTACAGTAGGTTATTTAATTGCTTTCTGTCTTTGCATGGCCTCTACACTAGGAGTACACACACACACACACACACACACACACACACACACACACACACACACACACACACACACACACACACACACACACACACACACACACACACACACACACACACACACACACACACACAAACACACACACACACACACACACACACACACACACACACACACACACACACACACACACACACACACACACACACACACACACACACACACACACACACACACACACACACACACACACACACACACACACACACACACACACACACACACACACACACACACACACACACACACACACACACACACACACACACACACACACACACACACACACACACACACACACACACACACACACACACACACACACACACACACACACACACACACACACACGAGTACTGTATATAACAGTGTAGGTCTATATTCTCGTCGGCGTAGGAGGCCTTCCAGTACTTTCTTTTCTGTGTCTCAATTTATTCTGTACATTAAGAGTACAGCCTAAATGCTCTTTTGTATTTTATACATAAATGAGTGTTTTCATTACCGACATAGGCTGCATACACAACTGTTCACAGAACCAGCCTTGAACAGCTTTATGCAGAAATAAACCGGTAAGGAAGAGGTGCTAGGACACTTAAATCAATGATTACTACTCTTGTGGGTTAAAGACGCCTTTGCACCTCATCCTTACCCATACACAGGCTGGTCGGTAAAGACCACTTCACTAGAAACTCACCTGCCGGTATCTTGTGCGTGGCGGTCGCGGCTCCGTCTGTTTGTGTGGACGTGCATGTGGCAGCAGGTGTAGGAAATTAAACATTGCAGGAGAGTTGTCGATAAGGTTGACTAAGTCGTCCTCTCAACTCACGAGAAATCGCAGAAACCGCCCTGCAGAGTGGAAGACGAGCAGTAGATATGGGTTACCCAGTAGTTCTTTGTATTACACGTTATTAATCTTTTGTATGTTAATAATGCAATCTGTACTGATATTTACATGGCATAAATCGTATGCAAGAGAGTAGTAAGGTGTAGTATGCAAAGTAAGTCGCTAAGCAAGAGGTGCTACGAAATCTAGGTCAATAAGAATACAGTCACAAAGCGGATCTCGACTTCTACCTACTAACTGGATATTTCACATGTACCCTGTAGTTGTGTCAGTGTATTATTCCTAGGGAGGCATGTCTGATTATAATGAAGAGGCTTAATACGTATCAGCTTAAGGTGTGTAGTGTTACAAATGACTAATTACTACCCCCTTTATTCATGGTTACAGACTGGTATAGGAGTGTGAAATCATATATTCTGCTTATATTTTTGTCTGGATTCTAGCTTGTTGCGATACTTGTGTAAATATCGTGAACTGTACATATTTGTAAAAAGAATTATTTAGTATCAATAAACAGCTTTGCTTTCACGTTGTTTTATTAACCTTATCGTGGTCACAACTAAAGTGTTATACTGCTTTCCCGCGTCTGTGGAATCCGCGTATTTCAGATCTTGTACCCCATTATTTAAAAGCGTGCCCCCACTCCCTTCCCCCCCCCCCTAGAAAATAAAATAATGGTGACCCCAACTTAAATGTATGCCTTTTACTGAGATACCCTGTTCAGAGGTAAAACAGGTAGGATATTAGATAGCGACATGAAGGAGGCTAACAGTAGTAGGCTACAACGTGATGACCAAAGGGTTAGTGGTGCTAGCTATGAAACTGCCAGCTCAGCAATGCCATGGTCCGAATCCTGACGTGCGTAACCGGCGCCACATGAATCAGGTGTTCATCCATCCCTTGTGGGATGGTAGGTAAAATGAGTACCTAGGTAAACACCTATGGTCGGTAACTTGTGTGACGCAATGGCCCAGCATCCCAGGACAGTGGTTGAGTAATCCACCACAGGCTCAAAGGCCTAAGCTATGGACAAAGCTGCTAGTGTTTATCCCCAACTTTAACATACTTTTTCCTTCGCCTTGACGACAATAACAACTGGCTGGTGCTGAGGGTGAAGATCCGAGGCTGAAGAGATGAGGCTTAGGCTGACCTTCAACTCCTCTGCACCTCCTCTAGGATGTGGAGCCGCAGGAAACCCACAATGTCATTGGCGTCTCTAGAGGAATGCGGTAAGTCTGGTTTTGCTTGCAGGAGTGATAAAGGTGGAACTGAAGGCAGGAGTGATAAAGGTGGAACTGAAGGCAGCAGTGGCAAAAGGTAGGCTATAGTTTACTGTGTCGCTTGGGCCTGCTGTTGAATCTGCGGTAAAGATCACCTTTTGCTTATGCCAGTCGATCTATCCAGCACTGAACTCCTTGTACCTTGCCCTATCACACATGTTCATTATTCTGTCCTTGGCGTCACTGATGATCTGCAGGAATTCATTCAGCTTTCTCTGTGACGGCAGGTATGGTCATGCTGATGGCGATGGAACTTCTGCTTCCTGAATGACTGGAGGTCCCTCTTCCTCTTCATTAACTTTCTCAGCAAGGTCGCCCACAGCCACAACCCACTCCAGCTCAGGCAATTCTTTCGTTGTCTCCTCGGTGATGCTAGCAAAGTATTTCATCTTGGATGATATGTGTGACTTCGGCAAGCAACAATTGAGAGAGCATTAAGGATGGGAGTGAGTGATTCGAAGGGAGCAGGCAAGTGGCAAGGGATTTCACCACCCAACCTTAGTTGTCACACTGTCCTTGGGATAAAGAGGGTTGGTTATGGCGTTCTTACTGTACTGAAACTCTTCCCAAATTCTTTCAGAGTTTGATTTTGTGTTGTCTGTCTCCACATTCGAAAAGTCCACCTTCGTTGTTTGTTGTTTGAATATTCTCCCCACAGCATGGTGGGGAACGGGCAAACATAGAGCCCGTCAGGGAAAATGCAGAATAAAGCTCCAAAAAACGGAGCAAAGCACGGACGGCAGACTGGCAGACGGGGCAAGGGCGGCAGGGGAAGGGAACGATGCGATGACGAGGCAACAGCCCGATGATCGACGAGGCGAGGGGGAGAGAGCGGTAGACTGCACGGCGCCGATGGAAGGGGCGCCGGCATGCTCAGGTGAAAACCCCCAAACGACTCGGCGGTGGTTGGCGGCCGGCTGCTCGGATGTTCGTAGAGGGCAGAGAGGGACGAGAGCTTGGTAGACTAAACGGCGCCGATGGTGAGGACGCCGAAGCTCAGGATAGAAGCGTCCCGAACTCTGCCCTCAACCCCCATTCACTCGCTCCAGCTCTCCATAGCAGCAGGTGGAAGCGTAGAGGGAAGGCCCAGTCCAGGTGGACACAAGGGCACAACCCCGGTCAAGGTAGTGGCGGAGGGAGGGTGGTCGCCCATGGAAAGGGCGGACGAGCCTCAACCTCCTGTTGGGCTGACCAGGGCACTCCCGTAGGTGGAGAGGACAGGCCCGTCCCTCAGCTGAAACGGCTGCTGGGGAGAGCTGGTCCCGCCGGGAACAACGGTGGAGATGTTGCCTCGGCGAGAGGTGGGCTGCGAGTCGAGTCCACCTTCACTCTACCCCAATCCTTACGTTTTCTTCAGGATTCAAGGGGTCAACCTCCAATTTTCTTTAGTCGTCTGGTTGAGTTGCCACTTGGATGTTAGGTTTAAGTTTTTCGAATAGAGAGGCACCCGAGAAACAAGGCAAATTTTTGTTGTGTTCAGTGTAGGCCGAGCTGTCGAGGTGGAAGGTTGGTGACGGCTTCTCCGCGACGTATCTCTTCATTACCGGTAAACATATGTACAGTACAGTACAAAAATTCATAGTATGTTAATCCAGATTAGGTTAATATGCATGTGAGCTAATATGGGTTATTTTAAGTCAGGAGGATAGGTATAATGTAAGTTAGTTTGAACTAGTGCCGTGCTATGAAGGAGGAAGGCTATTGAAGGCTTCTCAGGTGCATTTCCTTCATTAGAAGGTAAAGTATATGTTAAGAAAATCACGATATTTTAACTTTGAGTTGACTGATATGAAAGTGAGTAAGTATGGACGGACTGAAGCCAGGATGAAAGGTGTCTTAATGGGCTGGGTCGGTATTTATCACAGTCCTTATTATTTTTCACAACCAAGCACTCACATCCAGATCGTTCACAGTTGTGAAAACTTCCTAGGGGTTGTTTACCAACGTTCACAGAGAATTTCACAGCTGTGATTACGATACTCCTAGGACTTGCTTGTGTCAAAACGTGCAACACTTAGCGAAAATGAGCGACCTGTAGGTCGTCAAATAATTGTCTGAGGTCAATTTTGTACAAATATTGGACTATAAATCCGACTAATAGCACCGATAAGCAAATCTTGAGTTTTATGTCGATTTTTCGAGAATTATCGATATTTATATTCCAATATACAATTATTTTTGGCAGCAACATACCGTTGTCGTCTGAACACTTCAAGTTTGTGTACTCGCACACAAAATAAACCGGAGATTATAACCACAGAAGCATATACCATTGTGATATGGATATGCAGCATTTTTCCCGGCCCCATCCACTTGCTCCATCAACCTCCGCAAGTAGAATCCCCTTCAAGAGGAAGGTGAATTGGAACAAGGATGCAATTATTCTCCTTCAACTTGTTGCGGTGGACAAGCTAGTAATAGACGGGAAATGGTTAGTAAAAATAGTTTAGAATTTTTTCATTCTTACATTGGTCATTATACCTGAGTCAGCAGCTGAAGGAGCAATTTTACTGTCGATTTAGTGTTGAAATACCATCTCATGTCCCATTACTGAAAGTTCTAGGCCTGTCACAAGTAAGTCCAGCACTTACATGGTTAGGGTTGGTTTATCTTGACCTTTTTTTTTTCACTATTACGCATCAGTATCTACCGTAACTCAGATGAATTGCCTTTAGTTGTTTTAATGGAAAACTTTTTCAGTGAATCCATCAGTCTTTGTCACATTATCTTAAGGAAAGGTATTTGAGTTTACTTTGCCAGTGCAGTTGCTTTTTTAATTATACCAACAAAATAAACTGATTTTAAGGTATTTTTGACCAATGCATGACCCTCGGTAAGGATTGTCACTAAACGATAAGTTAACCGAAACCTCTAATACATGTCATGCTACGTACAACTTCTAACCAAGCCTATCCTAATCAACCCATGGAAAACACAGTTCAACAGGAAATTTGGAAGACCCACACCTGTATGGTATAGAGGCAGTTTTTACTTTGATTACTTATGGACTGGTAATACTTTAACATGTATCTGTCACTTGCCTCTCTCTGTCCTTATGTTACTAAATACATGACCTCCTTTGACAGACAGAGGAACAGTCTATTTGTATTTGTGGTGGTGGTGGCGGTGGTGGTGGTGGTGGTGGTGGTGTTGTTGGTGGTGGTGGTAGGGGGTGGGGGTGGTGGTGGTGGGGGTGGTGGTGGTGGTAGTGGTGGTAGTGGTGGTGGTGGTGGTGGTAGGGGGTGGGGGTGGTGGTGGTGGTAGTGGTGGTGGTGGTGGTGGTAGGGGGTGATGGTGGTGTTGTTGGTGGTGGTGGTAGGGGATGGGGGTGGTGGTGGTGGTAGTGGTGGTAGTGGTGGTGGTGGTGGTGGTAGGGGGTGGGGGTGGTGGTGGTGGTAGTGGTGGTGGTGGTGGTGGTGGTGGTAGGGGGTGATGGTGGTGTTGGTGGTGGTGGTAGGGGGTGGGGGTGGTGGTGGTGGTAGTGGTGGTGGTGGTTGTGATGATGGAGGTAGTGGTGGCTATGATTTCGTTCTTCAGTCTAGCTCAGGATTTTGTATTTTTTTCACCTGCATTCTCAATCTCCCCTCTCGATTAAATCTTTCTCTCTCTCTCTCTCTCTCTCTCTCTCTCTCTCTCTCGCTCACACACACACACACACACACACACACACACACACACACACACACACACACACATCCTTTTTAATACAACTCAGTGCAGTGGTTTGGGCCAGAGGTTTGCCAAATGCCTACGTGTTGAATTATTTTTCCAGCCAAAATTAAGACCAATTTACGACAAAGGCGATTTTAATGTAATAAGACGCCTGAATTATACCTAATAGCGGTAGAGAGAGAGAGAGAGAGGGGGGGAGAGAGAGAGAGAGAGAGAGAGAGAGAGAGAGAGAGAGAGAGAGAGAGAATATAAAAGTCTGAAGGTGTGAAATTATGGCAGAGAAGTGCAATGGGGTGCGAGAAGACTATTTAGGAGATGGCGGGAGTGAGAGACGGAAAATAGGGAGTGAGGGATTTGGAGATGTAAATATAGGGAATGAAGGAGGATGGATGAGGAAGGAGTGGAGGATGAGGGAGTCAATTAAAATCGAAAGACTGGGGCTTGAGTGTGTCATGGTTGGAACAGATTTTCACCCCAGCTAATGCTAGATGATTTTATTCAACTGAGAGTGAATTATAGGAGCCTGAGAGAGTTATCTGAGGCCTTAGCAGGGGCGTACCTAGAGATTTGGGGCCCGCCGGGCTGGGTTCTTTGCGGGGCCCCCCTCCTGGAGGGGGGCCCCGCAAGGAACCTAGACCCCCACATTCTCAAAATTTATCTAATATCTCAGCCGGGATTGTCGGGATGTTAAATATACATATTAAAAAAAAAAAAAAATCTTATAAATTTTTAAGTCTTTTTGGGGCGCCCCTCAATTGGGGGCCCAGGGGGCAGTTTCAGATATCCCCCCCGCCCCCCCTCAGGTACGCCACTGGGCCTTAGCAGGAATCTGAGGAGTTAAATGAATGAAAAATATTATTATGTATTTGAATGGCATAGATTTATCGAAGAAACTGCTTTTAAATATGGCGCCAGTATCAGGATTTAGAATGGCAGGGGACTTTAATATTCAGGTTTGATATTTCGTCCTTTTACATTTCCATAAATATTCAATACAGCGTTTATTTATCAATTTCTTCTTGAACTATAGATATCAAAATTCATATTAGATGGGAGTGAATCCGGGTGAAAAATTTGAGTAAACTTGTTGCTCTTAGCGACGTTAATACAAAATCACATTGTCGTCTGTAGGAATGTTTTGACATTTTAAATTCAGTGTGCTGGGGAAGGTGCGCATTATCTTCATGAACTTTATCACAGAACAACAACGCTTGGGTATATCTGGAAATGTCCTCGCATGGCTTCACCAGTTCCTGCGTGGAAGGAAAGTATAAAAGTATCTGTTTTGGTGGATGGCAGGCCAACTTCCTTCCGAGCTGTGTTGAGCAAGGACTATACACTCTTCAGCATTACAGATAAGTCCTAATGTCCTACGCTATCACCACCATTTTCTTCCGCCTTCCAAAACTCTGCAGGATAAACGTCAGCGTTAGGCCTGTCTCCACCCGCAGACTCACCACATACATACTTGAATAACGAACATTTAATCACCCACAGATTTTTATGAACAGGCCATTTCTAACCGTGAATGAAGCCTGGATTTCAGTATTCACTGCTCACCACTTTTGTATAAACCTCACAGGCTTTGCACCAGAGTTGATATCAACCAACACAGCTGCTTCACGCTAATTTTTTTTTTTTTTTTTTTTTTTAATGTGGTCGACTCTGGGCATAGGCTTCACAGCCTGCCTTCAAGGCCCAGTAGTCCTCCTACGTACTTATTACTTGGCAAATTATCGACAAGGCAAATGCTAAACACTTCCGTCCATATTGAAAGTGTTTAGGACTCGCCTTAAACTGCGTGTAGGTGAACAGCGAATGAGTCTGATATAGAATGATGGCCAGCATTTCACAGGTGAGAAATTATAAACGGATGTAATCAGTTTGTGCTTAATCTCTCACTCTCCAGCCCCCCCAGCATATACTTCCCTCTCTCCTGCACCCCTCTACTCCATCTCTTCATCTCATCCTCGATCTTCGCCTCCTCTCACCTCCTCACCTCTCTCACACACACTTTTATCGTGCAGGGATAGACTGTCGAAAGTATTAGCTACATGGTTAGTCTCTTTTTATTTGTTGTATGTGGATAAACTTACGTCTTTGTCTCTTATTTCGTTACAGTCCAGCATTCACTGAAGATTTATTTTGGTACCGGTATATTAACTATTTAACTTCAATACACACAAATCAGGTTACGTTTTAATTCATGACTCATACGTACGCCTGCTATACTCAGAGTACACAAATGTACCATAATATTTGTTTCAAAATTCCGTTTTCTATCATCCCGTCACCAAAGAGAACGTGTAAAGATACGGGAGACTAATGTATTTTATGGCAACGCTGAGACAAACGAGGAAGTAAAGGGACGTTGTGGGGTTGATGTGGATGTGGAGTTACGTGGAGAGACAGACAGCCAAATGAGAAAGTAGAGGAGCGTTGTGGTGTTGATGTGGATGTGGAGGGACGTGGAGAGACAGACAAACGAGGACGTGAAAAAAGCGTTGTGTTGATGTGAAGTTTCATGGAGAGACAGAGAGACAAATGAGGAAGGGAAAAAGCGTTGTGTTGATGTGGGTGGGGAGTTAATAGAGACAGAGAGACAATGAGGAAGTGAAAAGCGTAGTGGTATTGATGTGGATGTGGAGGTGCATGGAGAGACAGACAAATGAGGAAGTAAAGGAGAGCTGTGGTGTTAATGTGGATGTGGAGTTACGTGGAGAGACAGACAGACAAATGAGGAAGTGAAAAAGCTTTGTGTTGATGTGGAAGGGGAGTTAAGAGAGACAGACAATGAGAAAGTGAAAGAGCGTAGTCGTGTTGATGTGGAAGTGGAGTTACGTGGAAAGACAGACAGACAAAAGAGGAAGTAAAGGAGCGTTGTGATGGTGTGGATGTGGGGTTAGGCTGTGAGACAGACAGAGAAATGAGGAAGTGAAGGAGCGTTGTGGTGTTGATGTGGGTGTGGAGTTACGTGGAGAAACATACAGACAAATGAGGAAGTAAAGGAACGTTGTGATGTTGGTGTAGATGTGGAGTTACGTAGAGAGACATATAAACAAATGAGGAAGTGAAAAAGCGTTGTGTTGATGTGGATGGGGAGTTAATAGCGATAGAGAGACAATGAGGAAATGAAAGAACACAGTGGTGTCGATGTGGATGTGGAGTTACGTGGAGAGACAGACAGACAAATTAGGAATGAAGGAGCGATGTGATGATGTGGATGTGGAGTTACGTGCAGAGACAGACAGACAATTGAGGAAGTAAAGGAGCGTTGTGGTGTTGATGTGGATGTGAGTGACATTGCTGGGAGAAGTATCATATGATTTGGCCATGTGGAGATAATGGAGAATGAGAGACTGAGTAGGAGAGTGTATATGAGTAAGATGCAGCGTGAGAAAGAGAGAGGGAGGCCGAAGAAGAGGTGGAGGGATGTGGTGGAGAGAAGAGGGAAGACAGACAGATGCAGGAGGACAAGATGACATGGAAGCTGTTTGTGGCAAAGCACTTTTTTTTTTTTTTTTTTTTTTTTGTTCGACTCTGGGCATAGGCTTCACAGCCTGCTCTCAAGGCCCAGTAGTCCTCCTACATACCATACACCTCTCTACATGTCACCACTTCAGCGCTAAAACCCACCGTCCATATTGAATACATGCTAGAGCTGTCTCATAGGACTGGTGTATTGGACTAACATCATCTATCTATCTATTGCCAGACGCCTTAATCCCTTATACGGGGTGGCCACAAACAAATCGCCTCCACGTCGCCCTGTTCCCTTCCATTTCACTGCCCTGTTCCCAATTCACACACCCCTCTCTCATATACCTCTCCACTTCACCCCTCCATCTCATCCTTGGCCTTCCTCTCCCTCTCTCCCCCTCCACCTCACTCACATACACTCTCCTCATCAGTCTCTCACTCTCCATCCTCTCCACATGGCCAAATCATCTCAGTGTGTTTCTCCTAATGCTTTCTATCACATCCACATCCACACCACAACGCTCCTTCACATCCTTATATGTCAGTCTGTCTCTCCATGTGACTCCACACTCCACAGGCTCCTCTCAAATAACTCATTTCCACTGCTGTCATTCTTGACTTGTATCCCTCCAACAACATCCAAGCTTCACTTCCATACGTCAGAGTTGGTATCACAATACTGTCATGTAATAACTTTTTCACTCTCATGTTCACTTCCCTGTTTCTTGTCACTGCCTTCAAGGAACACCAGCAACCTTTCTTCCTTGCTGTACCCTTTCAAGCACTTCACCCTCCAAACTTCCATCCTTACTCATCACACTACCCAAGTACTTAAACGTATTCACATTTTCCAATTCCTCCTCATCCAGCCTCACTGTACATTCACTGATTTCATCTCTCTCGAAGACCATAACTTTACTCTTCGCAACATTCACCTTTAAATTCCGTTTCTTACACACTCTCCCAAACTCATCCACCAAGCCTTGTAGCTCCCTTTCGTCTTCACTTAACAACACCTTATCATTTGCAAACAACAGTGCAGGGAGTTTCCAAACACTGCCCTCTCTCATTAGGGCCACTCCAACATCCACTGCCCTACCTTGTATCTCTTTTATAACTCCATCCTTATACGGATTGAACAACCATGGAGACATGACACGTCCCTGTTTCAACCCAGCCTTCAAACTGAAAAACTCACTCAGTTCACTGTCCACAAGCACTGCAGCCATAGCACCCTCATACATACTCATCACAGCATTCAACAACTTCCCATGTACTCCATACATTCTTAATACTTTCCACAATCCTTGTCTATCCACCCTATCATATGCTTTCTCCAAATCCATGAAGGCCGAATACAACTTCTTTCCCTTCTCTAGAGACTTTTCCACGAAAGATCTAAGAATGAATATCTGATCTACACAACGTCTTCACTTCCTAAAGCCTCCCTGTTCTTCTCCAATTAATTCCTCTGTTATTTCCCTAACTCTGTCAATAAGTATCCTACCGTATACCTTTCCTATTACACTAAGAAGACAAATGCCCCTATGAGTACCACACACTTCTTTTCCCCCCTTCCCTTTGTACAAGGGAATAATTATACCCGACTTCCAATCATCCGGGACTTTACCTTCCTCCCAGGCCAATCTGCCCATCTTCCACAACCATTCTACTACTATCTCTCCCCCAAGCTTCTGCATTTCACCACACACTCCATCAATTCCTGGGGCTTTCCCCATTTTGACTTTCTTCAGTGCTTCCACAACTTCCATCCTACTGATTCCTTCCTGTCTTCTCACCTCCCTCCTTCTCCCAGCCATTCTCCAGCCACTTATACTCACGTTACTTTCATTCTCTATGTTCAACAATTCCTTAAAGTGTTCTCTCCATCTGCTCACTTTTTCTCCCTTCTCAACTAGTAATCTACCATTTTTATCTTTCACTCCCTTACTAACTTTATTGCCACTCTGTCTGACTCTCTTTACCTCTTTCCAGAACATTTTCTTACATTCCCTCCACTTTACACTCAAATTCCTTCAAAATTCCTCATCCATTCTCTTCTTACTCTCTCTTACTAATCTTTTCACCTCTCTCTTCCTTTCTGCATATTACACTCTCTTCCGTCTCTCAACTTCTTCCACGCCCCCATTTCTCATCCATTCATTATATGCTTTCTTCTTTTGTGGTACAGCCTGTCTCACCTCTTCATTCCACCATGCTGTTCCTTGCATCCTCTTTCGTCTTCTCTTCACCCCACATACCACCTCACATGCTGCACATATTTCCTCTGTGAATATCTTTCACACACCTTCCACGTCCCCCATCTGCTCCAATTCATATTTGCCCAATCGTTCCTCCACTTCTCCCTTATATTCTGCCTTTTTCTCATCCTCTTGTAACCTTTCCACTCTCTCTACATCTACTTCTTCCTCTCGTCTTTCCCTTCTTCTATTCCTCCATCTTACTTGAATCCTAATTCTGGCCACCACCAAGTAGTGGTCAGAAAGTCCACTCCCCCAACCTCTATAAGCTCTTGCATCCTTTACACATCTTCGCATCCTTTCATCCACACACACATAATCAATCATTGCCTTCCTTTCATTCAGGTCACCACCCACCCTTCTCATCACTCGCCATGTATACCTGTGGATCATTTTGTGCCTGAAGAGGGTATTGGCTATCACCAACCCCCTCCCGGCACAAATGTCCACTAAAGCACTGCCATTCTCATCTATCTCAGCAGGCATACCCTACTCACCAACTACTCCATCCACCTTCACATTCCTTACTTTACTATATCACCAGTCAAAAACACTTCTTTCAAACTTTTCCATGCACACTTCCACATTTGTCCAGAACTCTTCTCTCACTCTGCTTGCACGATCTTGCATTGGCGCATACACGCACACAATCGCCCACGTTTGTAGTGCAACTTTCAGTCTCACCCACATAGTCCTTGAACCCACCGATCCATACTCTCTTAAATTCCCTTTCCATCTGTTACAACAATACACACTCCTTCTTTTGCCCTCTCATTCTCACCTACTCCTGCATATATACCCCATCCATACTACCATTCTCTCACACTCTCACTTCTCCATTTAGTTGCAGTTAATCCACATACATCCACTTTCGCACCCTCAAGCACCTGGACAATCTCTCTCTCTCTCTTTCACTAACATCATATTAGAGTTTATTTCACGTAGCTCAGTGGCAGAATAAAACAATACTGCGGCTCCACTTCCATAGCACTTCTTCGTGAGTAGCATCGTATTCCAGCGTTAATCAATTGTTGTATCTCAGTAGTGATGATGGAGAAAGGGCAATAATAATATTTTTTTTCGTTTTTTCTTATTTCGTTTTGTTTATAAAGGCCCCAACCTGCTTACACGCGTCGGTCTTGGTCACCTAATGGCGGCTCTCCATGCTGCTTGATCTCTGGCAGCCTCTCTGTTCAGTCCCTTATCCCTAAGGTCACACTCTATGACCTCGTCCCAGGTCTTTTTCGGTCTGCTTCTCACAACCCAGCCCTCAGTGTTAACACGTTTCACTTTCTGCAGCCTATTGTCATCCCTCATCCTCTCCACATGCCCAAACCATCTCAATCTACCCCTCCTCATCACAACACTAATACACTCCAGTCCCATTCTTCCTCCCAAACCATCTCCATCTACCCCTCCTCATCACAACACTAATACACTCCAGTCACATCCTTCCTCCCAAACCATCTCAATCTACCCCTCCTCATCACAGCACCAATACATTCCAGTCTCATTCTTCCTCTTCACTCATCCATCATAAACCTAGGCCCCCCAGGCCTCACACTCAAGGACGCACTGCAGATTCACCCAGTCATTGTCATTTCTGTACGTTTGAGCCTGCGAATATCCTCTTCCTTTACTGCCCAGGTCTCACTACCATACGGCATTATACTCCTAACACATGCTGCATACAAAGATCCCTTAGCACGGAGGGAGAGTCCTCTCAATGTCACTAGAGGCAACAGGTCCCTGAACTTCTTCCAACTACTCCTCACCCTAGCCACAGAGCTGATCCAGCCCCACCTCCAGCACATAACATGTCTCCCAGATATCAAAACTCTTCCACACACTCAAGAGACGCACTAGAAAGTTCAATCCTTTCACGCCTTACAATCTCCACATAATGATAATAATCATAATCATCATCATCATCATCATCATCATCATCATCATCATCTGGACCTTCTTTACCACCCTATGGCAGGGTGAGAAGTAGCAACGTCCAGACAACCTAAGTTTGCCCAGTTCAATGGACCACGCTTCCATTCACTCATCATTCAAGCCCACGGAATCGTGGCTCAATCTGATAGGCCAAAAAAAACTTTCACCACGTTCTGTAGCATCACATATACTTATCTGATAGTCAGTCCGAACGCTGTCACGTTAAAAAGGGGTGCCAAATCCCTGATCATGCACTTCTCACAACATTCATCCAACCAGTTCGATCTCTTGTCAGTCCCTTAGCCTCTCCGACTTCCAAACCTCTCTTCCTCACGCACTCATCCACCATATCCCTCCACCTTCTCCTTGGCCTACCTTGCCTCCTTCCTCCTTCAAACTCGCTCAGATGTACCTTTTTTGACCACTCCATTGTTATCCATTCTTTCCACGTGACCATACCATCTCAGTACACTCTCTTCGATTCTGGTGTCCACAGACTTCCTCACTCCACATCTTTCACGAATAACATTATTTCGTTTCCTATCCACTCCCTGTACTCCACATACATTCCTCAGCAGTCCCATCTCCACTGCTCTTACTCTTGACTTTTCATTTTCATGCCACACCGGTCTCACACCCATATAGTAAAGTTGGCACTAACACTCCTTCATGCAAGCCTTGTGCAGCTGCAACACTCAAGCCTCTGTTTATCACGGCCTTCATAGCACCACCTACTTTCCTTCCTTGTGTTACTCTACTTTCCACTTCATTTGCACATTTTCCTCTCTTTGCTGTCACTGTACCCAGGTATTTGAACTCTCTCACCAGTTCCAGTCTCTCTCCATTCACTGTAACATCACACTGGGAGTCACCTTCTCTCTCATTGACCATCACTTTACTTTTTTCTACATTTACTTTCAAGGCACGACGCTCACAGACATCTGCAAAACTCTGCACTAGCCTACTAAGTTCTTGTCCGGCATTTGCAAGCAATATTGCATCATCAGCATACAACAAATTTGAGATATTCCATCCATCACCATTCATTACCAACACCATCCCTCTCTCCATTATTCGTGTTTTCACTTCTCTCATCAGCCCGTGAGTAGACATTGTATTCTATGGACATTGTTTGCACCGACGAGTATAGGGGCACAGTAGTCGATGACGGAGCGAATAGCTTGGATGTCAAATAGTCTGAGGACATATGAGGCCCCTTTTCTCTTGTCTGTAAGGGATCTGAGGGCGCTGAGTCTAAGGTTTGTTCTCTCTTTTAGGAAACTGATTTCGGTTCTGAAGGATAGATTGGAGTCGATCCACACTCCGAGATAAAGGTGAGTTTACATATTCGATCGGGTTGTAGCCAAGATGTAGAGGACGTAGGGGGAAGGGCTGCATGCCCAGTGCTAGTGCTTTGTTTTTTTGGGTGTTTATAGATAGGCCAAGATCTATACATCCTTGGTGGAGTTGGGAAAGGGTTCATTGAGCTTTGTCATAGAGGGGGCCTCGGTTTACTATTAGAGCTAGATCGTCGGCATAACAGAGGACGCGTATGTCTGGGCTGATGTTTGTTTGTAGGAGACTGTCCCTGAGGGTGTTGTAGAGAGTTGGGCTGATTATACTGCCCTGTGGAGTGCCGTTGATGTGTCTGTGGAAAGTGGAAGAGTGTCCTTGGAAGCGTATGAAAGCTTCTCGATCTCTGAAGAAGTCCTCAAGCCGGCCGAGGAGGCGACCCCCAATTCTCTTGCTGGCAAAGGTAGAGTGGATCGCCTCGGGACGCGCGCTCGAAGGCTTTTTCGAGATCGAGAAAGATGACTAGACTCATACCGTTGTGTACTTCTGCCATGAATGTGGTGAGGCATTCCGCTGTCCCCCTTCCTCTGGTTTATGCAAACAGATATTGGTGTGGCGTTGGTGTGCTCCATTGCAGACGTTGGTGGACCATCCTTTCCTTGGTTTTTCCGAGGCAGCTGAGGAAGGATATAGGTCTGTAGTTACCAGGGTCTTTGGGTTTAGGGATTGGTAGCCTTTTCCTTTGCAGAGGGAAGTTTGGCTAAAGTCCAGAAGTGATTTACGAGGTTGAGAATGGCAGTGGTGGCATTCGGTCCAGCGTGGGATACCATGGAGTAGGTGATTTGGTCAATACCGGGGGTTGTGTCGCTGCTGGTTTTGAGTGAACGATGGAATGCTTGGATAGTAAAGGTTTGGTCTGTTTGGGCAGGGGTGTTTTTAGCGAGGTGTATTCTTGCATCGCACTCGGCGTGTAGGGTGTTGAGGCGGTTTTGTATGTGTCGTGGGGTGCAGAACAGAGTGGTTTGATGGGCGAAAAGTGACGCTATTCTTTCGGTCTCTTCCTGTGGGTTGGGGTGTGTTGTGGGACGGCGTTGTGGGGGTTTAAGACGGCTCTGTTTTCCAAGTGTGGCCTAGGTTGATGTTGGCGCTTAAGGATCTGCACCACTCCAGCCATTTGTTATCTCTTATGGTTTGTTTTTCTTTAATTGTTTGCTGGACGACTGCCTTAAGATATTGTCTGTTTTGGGCGGTGGGATGAACTTTGTATATTTTTCTGGCACTGTTTGCGAGATGGTTTAGCTCTTTGGCTCTGTCATTATAATACCAATAATCCTTGAAATGTCGCTGTTTGTGAGAGGTTGTAGGAATTGCAGTTTCTGTGGCAGTGGTGAAGGCTGCTGAGATTTGTTGTTCGTGTTCGTCCAGGTTGTCTGAAGGTTCTAGTTGGGTTATGATTTTTTCCAATGAGGCTGTGAAGAGTCTCCAGTTGGCTTTTTTTGTGCACCACCTAGGCGGGGGTCCGGGGGGGTCGGGGTAGTGAGGGGAGATTACGTGTGCAGACGATGGCTAAGTGATCCGATGTCAGGGTTGGATGGGGGTCCCATTCAGTGTGTGTTGCCATTCCTTTGGTTAGAAGCGTGAGGTCGAATGTGCCACCTTGTAAGTGTGTGGGAGCGCCTTGTAAATGTGTGGGAGCGCCTTGTAAGTGTGTGGGAGTGTTGGGGTCATTTAGGAGTTGTATGCCAGGAGTGAGGGTTAGGAGTTCTGATATGTGTCGTCCTGCGGGGTTGGTGGGGGATGTGGATCCTAGGCGGTGGTGATGGGCGTTCAAGTCGCCTTCGATTAGCGTCAGTTTATTGGCTGTGAGGGTGAAGAGCTCTGCTAGGTCGAGGGTGGCGCTGGGTTTGCGATAAATGTTGAAGATTTTTAGGGGAGTGTTGGCTAAGGTGATGGATACACCCTGAATTTCGACCACTTCGCCGCAGTGTGGTGGTTGTGGGATTTTGTTTGCCTGAATGTGATTACGTATGAGAATGGCACAGCCTCTGGAGCCGCCCCGGGAGTGCGGAAGGAGAAAGGGGTTAAAGCTCTTTAGCTTGAGGGAATGTTGTTCGGTGATGAGGGTTTCTTGTAAGAGGAAGATGTCTGTTTTGTCTCTGTGTGCAGCCTCGTGAAGAAGGATGAGTTTGTTTTTGGCTCCAAGGATGTTCCATTGTATGATCTTTAGGTTGTGTGTTGGGGGTCGTGAGTTTACTGTTTGGTTAGAACGGTGTTGTGGCCCGGTACTAATTAGGAGGGGTGTTTGGTCCGTATGAATATTGTCTAGTCTTCTATGGCTGTTGTGGAGTGTTCTTTGATCGGGAAATGGGAACGAGGGCGTTCTCGTTTGTCTAGGCCCTCTGAAATGCTCCGTAGTTTGAGGCGTTTGGTTTGTGGAGGCGGGAGGGTTAGGCTGGGGTGATGAGGATTGGGTTTGTCTGGTTGTTTGTGAGAGGAGGCACTCGTTGCTAGGGTGTGTTCTGGGTCGGGTACGGTCGTTGTGGATTGTATTGGATTTTGTCGATTTGGCTGAGGATCGCTGAACTGGGCGAGACTGTTGGAGAAGTGTGTGCCCTCTATCCAGGTGTCTATCATGGTGTTGAGTGCTGGTGAGAAGAGTTGGGGGTTGAGGGGGCAGTGGAGCTGACCCCCAACACATTTTATGATAGCTGTTCCGAGGTAATGGCAGGAAGATTGTAGGGTTTCTTTGGTTTGTGCTATTTGTTCTGGGTTCGTGACGAGGGTGTGCAGAAGGGATGGTGCTGTTGTTTCTGACTGAGGTGGAGGGGAAGCTGTTTGGGTTGCTGCTGTGTGTGTTATGTGGGCAGGAGACGGAGGCTCGCCAGAGGCTTCGGTCATACAGAGGGCGGCTTTCTCCACTTGTGGGTGTCGAATGGTGGGGCGTAGGGGGTATTTGAGGGGGTAACCCATTAGGATCAGTTTTCGGGTGTTGAGTTGAGGGTCGATCTTCTGTAGTAGAATGGGTTGGTTTCCTGCCGTGTCGATCGTTGCTAGGAGGTAGAGGGAGTCTTCGTCGAGTGGAACCATGACCGTGCTGTTGTTCTTTCCAGGTATGATTGTGATTTTTAGTTCGGGGTGTTCCTCTTCCAGGGCCAACAATGTCGTAGCTGGTTGGGAAAGGGTTCTGTCGTGGAATCTGGAAGCCTGGGAATTTGGATGGGGGTGAGGTTAGGGGTTTCACTGGGACCATGGGCTGTCTTCTGTTGTAGGTGCTGGGTTGCGGTGATGGATGGCTTCTGGCCGAGGAAGTGGCGTTTTCCGAGGGTTCTGGTACATGAGAGGAGGGGAGGGGGGTCGCTGTATTATGATGGGGGTTCTCAGTGAAAATGTGGCTGTCTTCTTTTCAGCTCCTTCTTTTCTTGGAGGCCGGCTGGAAGACGTCGTCTTTGATGGTTGTGGTGGAAGGGGTGGAGGTGGATACAGTGCTGGGGGTTTCGTCTGGCATGAGGGCAGTAGTTGTTCGTGAAGCGAAAGAGTTTGAGGAGGCGGTTGTGCTGGTTGTGCGTGTTTCCTCTGTTGTACTTGTGTTCATTGGCTCCTGATTGTAGGTGGTTTTGTTGGGAGGAGTAGCTTGCGAAATGTCCATGGGGACATGAAAGTCATCGTTGTTAGGTTCATAGCTTGATGTTGATGGCTGTGGCGGGGGGTTCTCCTCAGTTCGTTGTTGGGGAGTTGCTTCTTCGTTGCAGCAAGCTGAGGTGTGGGTGGCTGAGGCTTTTTTGCTCTGTTGTCTGCACGTTTCTGTCCCGCTGCTTGTTTTTTGCAGATGAACTTTGTGGATTGCCTCTGTGGATGGTCTTTGATCCCGATCTCGAGTCCAATGTGTGAGATAGTAAAGTTGGGTGCCAGGCCTACCTATGCCAGAGATCCTGGGCGCCGGGTTTTTACCTCCCCCGCCCCCTAGAGGACGTCGTGAGGAGGGACCCTGGCATCTACTCCGGACTGCCCCTTGACGGGTAACCTAACCCTAACAGCGGGGTGCCTTCCTGTTACCCCCTGGCCCCCCAGTCACTCTAGTGACCCCCGTCATGTCAGCCCTAAACGGCCTTCCCTCGGGGTTCAGTTCGTCAGTAGCGGGGTAACAGGAAATTCTGCGGCAAAGTGGGCAAGGAGAGCAGGGGGTAAGGGGGGATAGCATGTACTGAGTATGTGTGTGTGTGTGTGTGTATGCCTGATGTTGGAAGAGGATTGGGAGGAGGAGTGAGGCAAGAAGAGAAGTGTCCGAGGATGAAAGCTCTACCTGACTGCCGCCAAGAGAGGCGGTGTATATCTGCAGTCGAGGTGAAGGAAATCTTGGTAGAGATGATGGTGATAATGCAGGGTCGGGAGGTGGTGTGGTAGCAATGTCCGTAGAGTTTTATGCAGGATTGTGCTGCTGGGAGAGACGTCTTTTCTCGGCAGCTGCTCGACAGGATCTGTGGGAGGTATATGAGAGAGCGAGGGTGAGCTGGGAGCAGGGCAGTGAAATGGCGGGGGACGGGGCGACATGGAGGCGTTTTGTTCGTGGCCACCCCTTACTGGATTAAGGCGTCTGGCAATAGATAAATAGTATTCAAAAGAGTATATGATATTTTGGCAGGCTCGTACAGTGATCCTGGCCACGCTGCTCGGCCAATAGGGATGGACAGGACAATCGGTAGCACCTGAGATGGAAAGCTTTGGGTTACGGTGGGGCCACACTTGAGCCAAACATGTGACCGACAAGAGGAAATGACGCTCAGGGGCCCTTCCAACGATCAGACTTGGATATTGCAGCGGCTCTAACCCGGTGCTTTGTGTCGTCTTCTCGGTCACATGTCTCGCGCAAGTTTGGCCGCACCCTAAGAGTTGCTTGCTGCTGCAAAATGAATCTAGATGTAATTCTTAGTCCTGTGGTCTCATCAGCTTAAGTACCGTATGCTTTCCTTAAGCTTTCTCCATAGCAATATCCCAGTACCCCTGCTTGTCGTAAGAGGCGACTAAAAGGGGTCTTTTTGTCTCCCATTTTTCTCTCCTTACTGTCCTCTTCTTCTCCTCTGTCCTGCCTCTGTTCTTGATATTTCCTTGTTTCTCCCGGCCTATATTTTCCCACTACTTCTGCATTGCCATATAGCCATATTATGGCTCGGTGCTTACTCTTGATTATTCCTTTCTTCCTTCCGTAGCGATATTTTGTGTTTATTGCTCCTAGATACTGTATTGTGTTGTCTGCAATTTGTATTTTTGTGATGTCAATAATGACTGCGTGAATAACATACAAGAATGCATTAACTAACCAGATATTTAAATAAATTGGTAAGTTACAGGTATTAGGGAGGTAGCATGTGTGGTACGCAGATGTCTGGAGAGTGACTGAAGGGAGGATTGACGGAAAATGAGAGAGAGAGAGAGAGAGGAGTTTGGGGTGTGTTTGGGGGGTTGTGTGGATTTTGTTTGAGGTGTGTTCGAGGGGGCTATGTGGGTTCTGTTTGGAGTGTGTTTGGGTGGTTGTGTGGGTTCTGTTTGGGGTGTGTTGGGGGTTGTGTGGGTTCTGCTTGGGGTGTGTTTGGGGGTTATATGGGTTCTGTTAGGGGTGTGTCTGGGGGGTTGTGTGGGTTCTGTTTGGGTGTGTATCGGTGTGTTTGGGGGGGTTGTGTGGGTTCTGTTTGGGTGTGTATCGGTGTGTTTGGGGGGGTTGTGTGGGTTCTGTTTGGGTGTGTATCGGTGTGTTTGGGGGGGTTGTGTGGGTTCGTTTTGGGGTGTGTTTGAAGGGGTTGTGTGGGTTCGTTTTGGGGTGTGTTTGGGGGGTTGTGTGGGTTCGTTTTGGGGTGTGTTTGGGGGGTTGTGCGGGCTCTATTTAAGGTGTGTTGGGGGGGGGTTGTGCAGTTTTTTTTGGGGGGTGCGTTTGGAGGGGTTGTGTGGGTTCTGTTTGGGGTGTGTTTTAATAGGTTATGTGGATTGTGTTTGGGGTGTGTTTGGGGTATGTTTGGGGGGGTTGTGTGGGTTCTGTTTGGGTTGTGTTTGGGGGGGTTGTGTGGTTTTTGTGTTGGGTGTGTTTGTGGGGTTGTGTGGGTTGTGTTTGGGGTGTGTTTTGAGGGGTTATGTGGGTTCTGTTTGGGGTGTGCTTTGAGGGGTTGTGTGGGTTCTGTTTGGGGTGTGTTTTGATAGGTTATGTGGGTTGTGTTTGGGTTGTTGTGTGGGTTCTTTTTGGGGGGGGTGTTTGTTGTGTGTTTTGGGGTGTTCTGTGGTTACTTTTTCGGGTGTGTTTGGGGGTCTTATTTGGTTTCTGTTTGGGGTGTGTTTGGGGTGTGTTTGGGGGGGTTGTGTGGGTTCTGTTTGGGGTGTGTATGGGTTTTGTAAGGAGTGTGTTTGGGGTATATTTTGGGTGTTTCGGGGGTGTATTTTGGATGTGTTTGAGGTGTGTTTGGTACGTGTTTAGGGTGTGGTTGCTTTTTTTATTTTGGGGGGATGGGGGATGTACTTTGGGTGTATAATATACATCCCAGATACACTCCATACACACCCCAAACACATCTCAAATACACTCCATACACACCCCAAACACCCACCCCAAACACAACCCAGATACACTCCATACACACCCCAAACACAAACCAGATACACTCCATACACACCCCAAACACACACCCCAAACACAACCCAGATACACTCCATACATACATCTAATACACCCAAAAAACATCCCAATACACTGTCCCCCCCCCCCCGACCCCGACACACCCCTCAGACTAAAATTTCGGTGGCGAAATTTGGGTCGCTTTATCCGTAGACTTTTTCCTTTAACCGTGGCTGGTATGTTCGAGGACTTTTACCACAAACACTATAGACACGCCTTCACGTGGTGGCACTGATGACAGACAGACAGACAGATAGACAGAGAGAGAGAGAGAGAGAGAGAGAGAGAGACAGACAGACAGACAGACAGACACAGACAGACAGACAGAATGAAACAGAGAGACAGACAGACAGAATGAAACAGAGAGACAGACAGACAGAAAGAGACAGACAAACAGAAAGACAGACAGACAGAAAGAGACAGATTGAGAGACAGGCAGACAGACAGACAGACAGAGACAGACAGAAAGAGACAGACTGAGAGACAGGCAGACAGACAGACAGACAGAGACAGACAGACGGACAGAAAGAGACAAAAGAGACAGAGAGACAAACAGAGTGGCTGGGGACGAGAGGCCAGAAGAGACGGGCTGGGGACGCGCCAGACGAGAGAATATGAAAATCTGGGCCAAGTGAAAGTGAAAAGAATATATCTCCCGCAGTTTATATATAATGTTTTTGTACGAACATTTATATCAACAGTTACCTTTTTTTTCCTTCATAATATGTAAGAACGACGTCGAACCAAGTTTTTGAAAAGATCCAGGAATGTAAGAGTTCTCTGTGGTAAGAAATTAAGGAGAAAAGTGTTGTGGGTGTTGGCGGAGCATTGCGGTGAGATGAGCAGGCACACGCATGACTGCACACACACACACACACACACACACACACACACACACACACACACACACACACACACACACACACACACACACACACACACACACACACAATACTCTCTAATGGAACTTGCTGGGGGGAAAATGTGTGTATGTAACTGGTGGTGTGAGAGGTTGCCATGGTAACACACAGGCACCTCCCGCCAGTCAACCAATTACTTCCTTAGCGATATATTTTTGGACATTTTTTTTTTTCTGGTCTATCAACCATTGGGGCCGAAGCCCCTGGTTATTAAGGCCGGATATATATATATATATATATATATATATAAAAAAATATATATATATATATATATATATATATATATATATATATATATATACACACACACACACACACACACACACACACACACACACACTTCCATGCATACATACAGACACACTTTCATGCAAACGTACATATATATATATATAATAATTTTAATTTTATTTTTTTGTTTTTTTATTTTTTTAAATTTTTTCTTGGTTTTATATTTTTTATACCTTATATTATAAAAAACTAATCTAAAGATCCTAAAACTAACCACCTAACAGACAAATCGCTAACCTATACTAAATCCTACAGAGACAAATAGCTAGACCTACACTAATGGTAAAAATACCTCGACTAACAGAACACCATCGACTGCAGGTATGTAATGCCTTTCTACATGACATACCTGCACTCATCACCTGGTGACTGTCAGTCGAGGCACAACCTAATATAGGGGACATCAATATATGAAAGGGAACCAGACGAGTCAGGAACATTTCCATATACGTCAGCTGTCCGCCCTAATTAGAATAACTTAAGCAGGATAGTATAATGTATTTACATAATTTATACAATAAGTGAAGAACCTCTCCCAGCAGACCACCATCGACTGCAAGTGCCCAATACCTTCCTATATTGCACACTTGCACTCATCAGCTGGTGACTGTCAGGCGAGGAACTTGGCTTAATGTAGGGGACATCTATATTAGAAATAGATCAGTGGGAGGAGGAACTATTTCAAATATGTCAACTGTCAACCCTAATTAATATTACAATATATACATATTTACCGTTGATATAAACCATAACCACACAGTAAAAAAGTCACATCACTCTGATCAGTCCGGTCTCTCTCAAGAAAGCCATCAATTTATCAGTCATAACAATGTCCCCATCACCCAGGATGGTGGAAAGGGTGAAGGGGACGTCTGCTGCGCCGCAGTAATTAATAAGTGAAGCACGTTCACGAATAAATCGCCGACAGCGCAGGATGATATGACTGATAGATAACACCGCATCACAGATGTCACAGTGCGGTGGGAAGCGTCTTTCCATATAAGGTTTCATTTGTGTTAAAATGGTGGCATTGAGCCGCAACCGTGCCAACACTTTTTCTTCTAAGAGACTGGGACGGTCGGCAGTGTCCCAGTCGCCCAGGTACGGCTTACAAATTGGAATATTAAGTCTGGTCCACTGACCTTGCCACAGAAGATTTATTGATTTCTTTCAGAGAGAGAGAAACTCGACCGTAGATCACGAGGAACGTCCCAAGTCTCCTCGTGCTCTACAGCCGACTTTGCAAGTAAGTCAGCCTGCTCATTGCCGTAGATACGACAATGACCAGGCACCCAGATCAGCGTGAATGACTTGTTGCATGAATGCAACTTATTAACGATGCGGCCCTGGATCTCGTGAGAGTCCGTAGTGCAAGATGCAATTGCCTGAAGGGCTGATTTTGAATCTGAAAATATGACAAATGAGTCATGACTAGAACTGAGAGCATAGTCTATGGCTTTGTCAATAGCAAAAAGTTCTGAAGTAAACACAGATGTATGAGTCGGCAACCGATACCTGAGGGCACATTCAGTCGACCACACACTTGCACCCACACATTCACTCGACTTGGAGCCGTCGGTATACAATTGATGGGACCCCAAGTGACGAACACTGATGTTACGAAACAAGTGGTGGACCTCCGCCTCCGGCGCCTTGGCCTTTGGTGCTGGGAGCCATGTAACATCCGCTGTCGATGGTTAGCCCGCCGGTGAGGTTGTTTCCGATCCAGGCTCACCTGGTGTCGGGACAGTTGCGGGGAGAAGGGGCACAGGTCAGTGGTGGTTGGGTGACCCTCTTGCCCTGGGTCATTAGCCCCCCCGTTGTCCCTTCCTGGGGTGGTGGGGTGATGGTGGCCCGGTGGTGGGGTGGGGGGTGGCGGGGTGGATGGTCCGGCGGCGGGCATTTTATATATATTAATATCTTGAGACTCGGTGGCAGATATAATTAAAAAGGCGCATCTTACGTAGAGGTTAATGGATGATGATGCTATAAGCGATCATTTTCGACAGGTTTTACTCTAGATAATTAAAATCGTCTGACAGTAATATGAACAGAGGCAAAGAGACGTTCTCAGAGTGAAGTGGTTAATGTAAAGATAATGATAATGTTTAAGTATATAACACATAAGTGAAAAGAGTATAGTTAAAATTAAATATACAGTAAAGCAAATGTTACCGAGCATGATTGAAATGAGTCTTCTGTCTCGAACTGGAACTCTGTGAACCCTTGAAGCTCCGAATCCCATCAGTCACCCTCTAACCGAGAAAGGGGAGGACGCAGGTGTTGTGTGTATATTAACTCAGTGATAGGATTATAGTGTGTAAACAGCTTCCCCGTCTTCTTGAGGTACAGAAGGGTAAGCGAGGATACTGTTCATTCGTTCTTTGATAGCTACGAGTTCTCTCTGCTGCGCCAAATCGTCTGTATTAATCTGAAAAAGTAAAGATGCGCTGTGGTGTTGATGTGGATGCGCTGGAGGGTGTTGGGAGAGGTACCTTGAGATGGTTTGGTCATGTGGAATGAAGACTGAGAGATTACCTATGGTTCTTCCACCTTAACTTGGCCCAGGTTTTCGTCCCTTTGTAGCTTATTTCATGTAGCTCAGTGGCAGGAAAATATAATACAGTACTACGGTTCTACGTACGTTCTTACCATGATGCTTGTTATTTATTTATTTATTTTACGCGTCATATTCTGGTATTCGTATTGCTACAGCTCAGAACTGAAGACAGAGACAGTAATATTAGGACAAGTTAGAGTGAAAGGAGTATAAGAGAGTGTATGTGAGTTAGGTGGAGAGACGAGTAGTGGGAGACCGAGAATAATGAGGTGGAGGGATGCGGTGGAGAGGTATATGAACGATGCTGGTGTGAGTTGAAGGAGAGGCAGCCTGATGATGCATGACAGGGTAACATGGAGGCAGTTTGTTTGTGGTCACCCCTCCAGAGATTAGTTTTAGATATAAGAAAGAGCACCGAGATATAAATACATCCATAGTAGCGAGTCAATTGATTTTTCTTTTCTGTTGCTCTGTAAGGTCTTCTCTCAGCTTAACATAATCCTGGAGTTTTTGCTTGAATATATATCTTTATTAATCTATGCTACGTTCAGTGTAGGGTCGGACCTTACAATCGGAGGGAGAATGATAGCCAGAATTAACTACCATACTGACGAGGTGCCAGTGGGAGATGGGTGTCAGTAGGAGGGATGATGCATATGAAAGTGGAGAAATATGAGGGAGAGTGAAAGGCAGAATTAACTGCCACATGCTGGCAAAGTACATCTGGGAATGGGATGGGTGTGTAGGGAGTGTGATGTTTGTGAAAGTGGAAATATTGTAAAGTATTGGTTATGTTTATGTGTCAGAGTGTGTGTATGTCATTGGTAGAAGTAATATGGTGTGAATATATGTAAGTATATATTATCTTTATTGATAGACAGTGGGTGATTCTGTACTTAGGAAATAAGAGGCTTTACGAAATGTTGATATACATATTTAGACACCACGTTATGGAGATGGTTTGTGTAATATCCTACAGAGACACACAGCCACACCTCCACACACACACACACACACACACACACACACACACACACACACACACACACACACACACACACACCGCTCGCTGGTGCAATGGTAACGTTCTCGCTTGCCAACTGGTGGACGGGAGTTCGCGCCTCGCTCAGGTTGCGAAAAGTTTCACTGACGAAGTGGGTGGTTACTGTCCCCCTTGAGCAAGGGGACGGGTGTGTGCGCGTGTGAAGGTCACAGCCTTGCCCTTAGATCGGACTATATGACCTCTCAGTTCCCTTCCGGGAGGGTAAAAAGCTGACGATCACGACCATCAAGTGATCATGACCGACCCGGTGAATTACACACACACCTACACACACACACACACACACACACACAGCCTCTTCCCTTCAGTAGAGCTTCACCCATCTTAGGAGAAATCTCTAGACGCTGGCAGGAGTAGAGGAGACTGTTGACAACCCAGTTACCTGCATAGTTCACACCTGAGCCAATTATAATCATCAGGTTGTACCAGTTAAATAATAATAATAATAATAATAATTAATAATAATAATAAGAAGGTGTCATGATGATCATGTTGAATAAGTAAAGAATTTTCACATAAAACCATCACTGATATTATGCACCTGTACTGATGTCTTGATTTTACCTGTATGATATCTTAATTAGGAATTCAAAATGTGGCATGCAGGCTAATAAATCTGATCCCTGCTAGTCTTACATTAGTGACCGTCAAAAACTGAGGTCTTTAATTCTCCTTTGGTCTCATAGTTTTAAGATTAAGGACTAAATTAAGACGAAGTGTTGAAGGAGTCTGTATTATTTCTGTGTATTTTTTTTTTTTTTCATGCAAGGAAGAATGAACCCAAGGCCATTTTTCCTGGATACCTCTATGACAGGTTTCCCTCATTTATTTATAGTTTTCTTATTATTTTTTATTTTCATTACCTTTTTCCTGATGTTCTCTGCGTGTTCCTCTCCGCCAAATTCCTAACAGTAAGTACCAGCAATACAATATACTAACATTATTTCATTTTTCAGAGAGAAGGAACCAAAGGCTGAACACCAACGCAAGATAGTCAAACAAGCAAGCCAACGTCAAGACCATGCTGTACCTGGACACACAGCGTTAGAAAAATGGAGGTCGAAGGCAGGGGGAGATGCACACCAAGTAAGAATGCTCAAGAGATAGAATTTTGGCAATGCAGGTGAGTGATTACAAGACAAGTAGTATTTTTCCACATCATTTCATCAACTCCCCCACCTCTCTCTCTCTCTCTCTCTCTCTCTCTCTCTCTCTCTCTCACACACACACACACACACACACACACACACACACACACACACACACACACACACACACACACACACACACACACACACACACACACACACACACACACACACACACACACACACACACACACACACACACACACACACACACACACACACACACACACACACACACACACACACACACACACACACACACACACACACACACACACACACACACACACACACACACACACACACACACACACACACACACACACACACACACACACACACACACACACACACACACACACACACACACACACACACACACACACACACACACACACACACACACACACACACACACACACACACACACACACACACACACACACACACACACACACACACACACACACACACACACACACACATTACATTACATTAACCCTTCCACTACAGTGAGGAGATGGAAGGAGCACTTTGAGGATTTGTTGAATGTAGAGGGTGACAACAGTGCGAGTATAAGTGGTTGGGGAATGGCTGGGAGAAGGAGAGATGAGAGGAGGGAGGAAGAGATCAGTAGGGCGGAAGTAGTGGAAGCAATGAAGAAGATCAAGATGGGAAAGGCCCCAGGGATTGATGAAGTGTGTGGTGAAATGCTTAGGTATGGGGGTGAGATTGTTGTGGAGTGGATATGCAAGTTGTGTAGATTGGCTTGGGAAGAGGGAAGGGTTCCAGAGGACTGGAAATCAGGTATAATTGTTCCTTTATACAAAGGAAAAGGGGAGAGAGAAGTATGTGGTAACCATAGGGATATTTGTCTTCTTAGTGTGACTGGTAAAATATATGGTAGAATTCTCATTGATAGGGTTAGGCATTTGACAGAGGAGCTAGGTGGAGAAGAACAAGGGGGATTTAGGAAGGGAAAAGAGTGCGTAGATCAGATAATTGTTCTAAGATGTTTAGTGGAGAAGTATCTAGAGAAGGGAAAGAAAGTGTATGCTGCCTTCATGGACATGGAGATAGCTTATGACAGAACAGATAGGCAAGGTATGTGGAAGGTATTAAGAATATATGGAGTGGATGGGAAATTGTTGAATGCTGTGAAGCGTATGAACGAAGGAGGTAGGGCTACCGTGCGAGTGGATGGTGAGCTGAGTGAGTTCTTTGATCTCAATGTGGGACTGAAACAGGGTTGTGTGATGTCTCCATGGCTGTTTAATATATAGATGGATGGGGTTGTGAAGGAGGTGCAGGGTAGGGCAGTGGATGTGGGGGTGGCTCTGATGAATGAGGGTGAGATTTGGAAGATTCCGGTGTTGCTGTTTGCTGATGATACAGTATTGTTGAGTGAAGATGAATGGGAGTTGCAAGGTTTGGTGAATGAATTTGGGACAGTGTGTAGGAGGAGGACGCTGAAAGTTAATGTAAACAAAAGTAAAGTTATGGTGTTTGAGAGGAATGAAGTCACAATATGTACAGTGAGGTTGGATGGTGAGGATATGGAGAATGTGAGTGCATTCAAGTACTTGGATAGTATGATGAGTAAGGATGGAACTTTGGGGGATGAAGTGCGTGAAACGGTACAGCAGGGAAGGAAGGTTGTTGGTTCACTGAAAGCAGTGATGAGAAATAGGGAGGTGAGTATGGAAGTTAAGAAGTCACCGCATGATAGTATTGTGATCCCTATCCTGACGTATGGAAGCGAGGCGTGGACCTTGCAAGAGGGGAACAAGTCAAGAGTGAGAGCAGTGGAAATGAGTTACTTGAGAGGAGCATGTTGAGTGACATGGAGGGACAGGTTGACGAATGAAGAAGTGAAGGAACGTTGTGGGGTGGATGTGGATGTGGTTGAGAAGATTAGGAGAAATACACTGAGGTGGTTTGGACATATGGAGAGAATGGAGAATGAAAGACTGACTAGGAGGGTGTATGTAGGTGAAGTGGAGGGAGGGAGAGGGAGGGGTAGACCGAGGATGAGGTGGAGGGATGGAGTTGAGAGGTATATGAGGGAGGGGGGGGTGAGTTGGGGGGAGGGTAGTCAAATGGTGGGTGACAGCGACTTGGAGGCGTTTTGTCTGCGGCCACTCTTTGCGGGATTAGGGCGTCAGGCTATAGATAGATAGATAGATCTATCGGTGGATAAATCAATAATTATATGGTGTCACGGTAGGGTCAGGCTCCATATTACCTCACCCTTACCAGCTTACTTCGGCATTTGTCAGGTTAATATACATAATACATTCACTGTTATGTCCATCCATCTCTCTCATTCTCCTCATCTCACCCTGTTTATTCCCCTCTCATCATCATCATCATCATCATCATATTTCCCAGTTCTGTATTATATAACCATCTTTTTTTTTTTTTACATACTACATAAATGTAAGATGTGTTGTACTTCATGAATATAGGATATGGCTGTATGATAGGCCAGCCAGTTGCAAGTAATGGTGTGTGTGTGTGTGTGTGTGTGTGTGTGTGTGTGTGTGTGTGTGTGTGTGTGTAATTCACCGAGTCGGTCAGGATCACTTGATGGTCGTGATCGTCAGCTTTTACCCTCCCGGAAGGGAGCTGAGAGCTCATGTAGTCCGATCTAAGGGCAAGGCTGTGACCACACACGCACACACCAGTCCCCTTGCTCAAGGGGGACAGTAACCACCCACTTCGTCAGTGAATTTTTTTTGCAACGTGTGTGTGTGTGTGTGTGTGTGTGTGTGTGTGTGTGTGTGTGTGTGTGTGTGTGTGTGTGTGTGTGTGTGTGTGTGTGTGTGTGTGTGTGTGTAAACTTAACCCATTAGCTGTGGTGGCTTCTCTTCAGTTAACATAAAATCGCTTACTGTATGCTGAAGTATATATACATATATATTTATTTTCCGGTCACAGCGTTCATCTAGCACGTCATATACTGTTCAGTTCTGCCGAGTTGCTCTTAGCTGAACGTATCGATGTAACGTTAGCCAAAACAAAATACCGTCTTTGTAACTAATTCGCATCTTACAGTTTCGATATCTAATCTCATTGTTCGTACATCACGATACTTTAGGCAGACAAGAAAATAATCTACCGAAATAGAAAACGCTAGTTACATGGATAACTGATATATTTTTCGTTCCTGGACTAGGCACATTCTACCCCTCTCCTATTCTGTCCTACTTTAGCCTAAACCAACCCATCCTAACCTACTTTTCTCTGCCCTACACTACCCTACCCCAGCCTACCCTGCCCTAGCGTTCCCTACCCTATCCTACCGCTGAGGTCTCCTGTAGGGATACTCGTTCTTCGGTTTTTGCCAGGCTTAGGGAGGTGGAGGAGATTAAGGTGTTGGACATCCGTTCTGGGGGCGGAGAGACTTACAACATCCCTTTGTCTTGTTGTAAACTTTGGTCTACCCTTTCCCTGTCATGACACTTCTCCGGAGTCGATAATATTCCCCATGCAGTGCTGAGGTACCTGGATGATGAAGCAGTGTTTTTTGTTTTTTTTATAGGAAGGGGAGGGGGAAGGAAGGTTGTGTGGAGGGGAAGGGAAAGTGGGAAAGGAGGAAGGAAGGAGGAGTGGAAAGATGGTGGGCTGGCCACCTTGCTTTTTTTTTTTTTTAATGGTTTGTTTGTTTAATGGTTTGTTTGTTTATTTATTTATTTATTTAATTGTTTATTTGTTTAATAATTTTATTTATATTTTTATTTGTTGTATTTATAATTTTGTTTTATTTATTTGTTTGTATAACTAGCCAGGTAGCTAAATGTTTCGTTGTTTTTTGTGGTTGATGTCGGGTGGTTTGTTGGCGACTAGCAACAGTATTGCAGTCTCTTGTGGACACTTGTCAGTGTTTGTTGGTAGATGCGGGTACTGTTTGGGTAACTGGTTTGAGTTCATTTCGTTCCCGTAGAGTTTCATAGGGAGTGTATGGGATGTGGGTCGTTGTGAGATGCGGGACTCGCTAGCGGGAGTTAGGTCGGGCTGGGATTGTAGTTCTGGCGGGAGTTTTAGTAGATGGGGACAGGGTCTGGGTTTTCTGCTATGGTTTTTAGGCTGCTTGGGAACCATTTGTGTAAGATGAGGTTCCTTTCCTCAGTGATGTTTTTTAAGGTGTTGTACGTTTCGTTATCAAATTCTTCGATTTTTCCCATATTTTCTTGGCTTGGTTGTGTACTTTAATATTCAAGGGTTTGGTTTTGGTGATTGTATGTATTTGTTCTGTAGTTAAGGTGTAGGGGTAGTGTTGGTTGGTTGCAAATCGGAGAGCCTTATTTTGGATTGTTTGTAGTTTCCTTAGTTGAGTGTGGCTGAAGGTGTGTGTAGGGATGGGTGGATATTTGAGGATGGGAAGAACAAGTGCTTTGACTAGGTGGGTTTTAATTTTTATTGGCATGTCTTTGAATCTGTATAATCGACTGAGTGCTCCAGTGGCTTTTTGTCTCCTGTCATTTGTGCTGGCGAGGTAGCCTGTTGAGTTGATCTTGAAACCTAGTATTTTCCCTTCCTCTTTAAATTCAATTAATTCGTCATTAATTATTAGTGGCTCTTTTCTTTTGTTTGCTAGTTGAATTACTGACAATTTATTAATGTTTGTTCGTATTTTCCACTGATTTTCATAATCGTTTATTTTCTCAGCTTCTTGTTTGGTTCTGGAATTCATAACGTTCCTTGATGGGCCTGGGTAGTTTACGATCTGGGTAATATCGTCGGCATAACTGATATTTATGCCGTGTGTTGCTTGAGGGGTGTTACTTGTGAAGATGGTGAAAAGAGTTGGGGACAAGACACTCCCTGGGGGACACCACAACCCAGGGCAAAGCTGGCACCAGTGTAATTATTTATCTTAATTTTGGCTTTCCTATCATCTAAAAAATCGCATAGGATTTTCTCAGTTATTGTAGGGAGGTTAAGGTGGAGGAGTTTGTGTTTAAGACCGAGGTGCCACACCTTGTCGAAGGCTTTTGTGATGTCCCTGAGGACCACGTGACACTGACCCTTGTTGGCTTTGTTTATTGCAATATGTTCTGTTGCGACGGCGATTGCATGTGTGGTGCCTCTGTGGAATCGGAACCCGTATTGGTTTGTGTTGTATAAGTCATTGCTTTCTAGGTGTATTCTTAGTCTATTGTTAATTATTCGTTCTAGGATTTTTCCAGGGACTTCTAATAGAGATATTGGTCTGTGGTTTTCTACTAGATGAGGATTTTTGTTCTTTTTAGGGATTAACTTTATTGGTGCTTCTTTAAACTTGTTTGGGAAATATCCAGCTGAGATGGTTGCATTAAATATGTGTCTCAGAGTTTCTTTGGCTATGCTGGGGAGGTTGGATAGAATAGTTTTGTTGACTCCGGTTTCTCCTGGGCAGGTTTTTTTCATGTTTTTTATGATGGCAGTAATTTCTCCTTCCGTGATGGGGGAGGTAAAGATTGTGTCAGAATCTAGTCTGGCTGGGTCTGCTGAATGATATGGAGTGAGTCTGTCGTGGTTGTTGATTAGATATTCTCTTACGTTGTTTTCGTGTGTTTGGTCGTTTTGTTCTTCGTCCTGTTCTTGAAAAATGGATTCCCAGTGTGATCTGTGGGTGTTTTCTTTTTCTGAGGGGGAGTGTTTTCTTTCTCCGTGGGGGTCAAGTATGTAGTGTGGGTCGGGGTTAGAGTAGCCTGAGAGAGTTTTTATTTTTCGCCAGAAGATGGTGGGGTCGTTGTATGAGTTGGCGGTGTTGGCAATGATGCTGGCTCAGTGTGTGTTATGTTCTGTCAATAAGGATGTGTGCAGCTGAGTCTGGAGCGCTTTGTATTGTGTAAAGTGTGCTCTTGTCCAGCCGTGTGTTTGCGAGTGTGATCTAAGTGCATTGTATTGTTGGATGAGAATCTGTGTGTCTCTGCTGTGTTTTGGATGTGTTATTGTTCTGTAAGAAGTTGTGGGGATGTTGTTATTGATTGCAGATTTGATTGAGGAGTACCAACTCTCGAGGGACTGATCTATGTCTTCGAGTGTGCCTTCTTCAGGGTTAGGGAAGTTTGTAAAAGCTGTACATAATTCTTGTTTGAAATCTTCCCAGTTGGCCAAGGAGAAATTGGGTCTGGGTGGAGTGGGGACAAGTATTGGGGCAGAGGAGATTGTAGCAATGATAGGGGTGTGGTCGCTGGTAGTGAGAGGCCCAGGGCAGAAGTAGATGTTGTGATGTGCATTCATGTTACTTAATGCTATGTCTGGGGTGGTGGTGGAGTTGTGGGAATAGTATGTGGGGAAATGTGGTCCTATAAATCTTATTGTGGTGTCAGAGATTAGTCTGGCTAGTTGTCTCCCGACGATGTTCGAGTTCCTATTACCCAGGAGATGGTGTCTGGCGTTGAGATCTCCTATAAGATATACAGGAGTGTTCCTTCTGAATAGGTTTATGAAATCCGGGGTTGGGAGGTATGGTCGGCTAGGAGGGAGGTATGCTGTGGCAATGATGATTTTGCCCGTGTGTGTTTGGATTTCTGCAGTGTCCTTCCTCCTGAGTCTTATAAATAGAATTTGGAGAGATTCGTCCACTCCTGCTTCTTGGCGGGGGGCTGTTGTCCTACTGTTTCACAAGCCAGGTATTGCAGGTCACCATCTTGGTTTGCGTGGTAGGTTGCCTTCACTGATTATGGAATTTTTCCGTATTGGTGCCACCTTGTTTCCCTCATATCCTCAAGAGGAGGGAGTGCCTCAAACTAGTGTCCTTAGTGTCACCGTCTTTGCTAAAGTTCAGGAAGATTTTGTTGGCTCTGTTCCGGAGGGAGTGTCTGCCTCGCCGTATCCTCGCTATCCACATCCGTTTGGGTACAGGGTGAAGGCTGCCATGGGGGATGTGGATGTTCCAACCTTTCTTGTTTGTCCTGTGCGTGTACCAAGGATGGCTCCCTGGCTCCTTTCAGGGGTGCAACCGTGTGTTTACTTTCCTGAGAGAGGGGCCTTTCTTTCCTCACAGGCGGCTCTTTGCTATTTTTTAGAACATGCTTCCTCTCACAGTGTCACGATTCTCGTATGTACTGATGGATTGAAATCCCGTGAGGGGACAGGCTTGGGTGTTATATTTCCCGATTTCATTCGTGGTAGGAGTCTTCCCCCCATCGTATCTACTTTTATCGCAGAACTTACTGCTATTTTACTCGCAGTCAAATTGATATTTAGCTTCCCTCCTGTTTGTTATACAGTTTTTAGCGACTCTGCCGATCTCCATTTTGTGTTTTCCCTTCCAATCCTCTTTTGTTGTCTACAGTGTTTTAGAATGGCTGTGCTTGCTAGGGACTGCTTTGTGGTTTTGTACCATTGTGGGCAATGAGCATGCTGACGCTCTGGCAAAGGCTGCTGCCTCTCGCCCATCCTCACCTCTCCCCTGCCTCGCTCAGTGATATTCATCTAACCACTCACTGTTTGCTCCCACTGGAAGAGTAGGTGGGATGCGGTGGGGGTCAACAAAATATGTGATATTTGTGGGTAAACGGGCCCCTTCATTTGCCGAGGTCTGAATGCAGGTGGGAGACGGCTTTATGCTGGCTCCGAATGGGCCATTCCTGGTTCTCTCATTGATTTTTAATGGAGGACTCTCCCCCTACTTTCTGTGTGGAATGCTTCATCCCCCTGACTCTTCGGCTTTTGCTGATGGTGTCCACTGTTGGGGAATTGCGCCATCGTTACCTCTCTGAGCACCGGGCAGGAGAGGGATTGTAGTCTTCTGCTGGTACTTGGAGAGGATGCTTGTTGTGGTGGAGGGGGAAACCTTTGCTTGGTGTAGGCAGCTGCACTACCGTGTAAAATTTAGTATACAGTGGTTTTAGTGTTCTTAGTGTTTTAGTGTTTTTCTTGTTTTAATTATGAATTGTATTTTCTGTGTGTGTGTGTGTGTGTGTGTGTGTGTGTGTGTGTGTGTGTGTGTGTGTGTGTGTGTGTGTGTGTGTGTGTGTGTGTGTGTGTGTGTGTGTGTGTGTGTGTGTGTGTGTGTGTGTGTGTGTGTGTGTGTGTGTGTGTGTGTGTGTGTGTGTGTGTGTGTGTGTGTGTGTGTGTGTGTGTGTGTGTGTGTGTGTGTGTGTGTGTGTGTGTGTGTGTGTGTGTGTGTGTGTGTGTGTGTGTGTGTGTGTGTGTGTGTGTGTGTGTGTGTGTGTGTGTGTGTGTGTGTGTGTGTGTGTGTGTGTGTGTGTGTGTGTGTGTGTGTGTGTGTGTGTGTGTGTGTGTGTGTGTGTGTGTGTGTGTGTGTGTGTGTGTGTGTGTGTGTGTGTGTGTGTGTGTGTGTGTGTGTGTGTGTGTGTGTGTGTGTGTGTGTGTGTGTGTGTGTGTGTGTGTGTGTGTGTGTGTGTGTGTGTGTGTGTGTGTGTGTGTGTGTGTGTGTGTGTGTGTGTGTGTGTGTGTGTGTGTGTGTGTGTGTGTGTGTGTGTGTGTGTGTGTGTGTGTGTGTGTGTGTGTGTGTGTGTGTGTGTGTGTGTGTGTGTGTGTGTGTGTGTGTGTGTGTGTGTGTGTGTGTGTGTGTGTGTGTGTGTGTGTGTGTGTGTGTGTGTGTGTGTGTGTGTGTGTGTGTGTGTGTGTGTGTGTGTGTGTGTGTGTGTGTGTGTGTGTGTGTGTGTGTGTGTGTGTGTGTGTGTGTGTGTGTGTGTGTGTGTGTGTGTGTGTGTGTGTGTGTGTGTGTGTGTGTGTGTGTGTGTGTGTGTGTGTGTGTGTGTGTGTGTGTGTGTGTGTGTGTGTGTGTGTGTGTGTGTGTGTGTGTGTGTGTGTTTCATCTTTTCGAGTGCTTTTATTCTCGTTGTCGTCCGGCGGCATATGACCCTGGTTGTTGTATCGCCAGATTTTATTGTATATACTTATTCAGTTCAATTTACCCTACCCTACTCTTCTCAACCCTACACTAGCCTACCTCAGCCTACCCTACCCTACCCTGCCATTGCCGACCCAACTCTACCCTACTTTAACCTACCCTCCCCTGTACAGCCCTTTCACCACTACATTACTTTTCCTGTTTTCTTCTCTCTACCTTCGGATGATTTTCTTCACCTCTACAGTAGAGAGAAATTTCGAACTGGAAGGGTTAAATACTGCCATCATCAACCCCATCTCTATCAGGGAATCTCCTAAGCTGAATAAAATCATGCGGTCAGCTAGGACAATGTAAATAAGTTGTTCTCGGCTTGAAAGATTAAATGATTCTGTCCCGTCATCCTAAGAGGGTTTTCTGAAGCTGTAGGATATCGTCAGAAGCTAGCAAAGAGTAAAAGTGACATCCGCAAACCGAGAGCTCTGCGTCCAGCGCTCCGCGGTTCAAGTCCCAGAGGTGGACAGATGTTTTGACATGTAGACGTTACCAGGGCGTAGCTTGGTGGCCTACCCTTTAATATTCTGGACTAATGGTGGTCTAGCCTCGTGCCTCTGCGCTCCACCTCATAAAAAAAAAAAAAAAAAAAAAAAAAAAAAGGAAAGGCAAGGGTCATGAATGAACTAAAGGACTGAACTAAGCGGAGAAGAACAAAAATCGTAGAGAAGATCGCCCCAAATTTGATGAGACAGTGTAGTATAACTGAGTGAAATAGGCGTTGGATATGACGGAACTAAACGGCAGTTATACCCACCTCTCTTCTGTACCCTACACTACCCTGATTCAGCCTACCCTACCCTACCCTACCCTACCCAGCCCTACACTACCCTACCCAGCCCAACCCACCACCACCCAGCCCTATCCTACCCTCCCCAACGCAACCATAACCTACCCATGCTTACCCTCGCCTGCCCTAATCGACCCAACTCTATTCAACCCTGCCATAACCGACCCATCCCTACCCTGCCTCGGCATAATCAGCCCAATCTAACCTCACTCTGTGAAAACCGACCCGATCCTACCCCACCCTGCCAAAACCAACCCTGTCCTACTCCACCCTGCCAAACACGACCAACCCTTCCCCATCCTGCCAAAACTGACCCAATCCTACCCCACCCTGCCAAAACCGACCCAGTCCTACCCTACCCTGCCAAAACCGGCCCAATCCTACGCCGTCCTGCCAAAACTATCCCAACCTTACCCCACCTGGCCATAACCGACCCAACGCTACCCCACCCTGCCACAACAATCCCATCCCTACCCTACCTTAACCAAACCAGTCTTATCTAACACAGATCGAGTCCCGGAGGTGAACAAAGGTTTTTATATCATATAGACGTTTTATATTTTATATTTTGCAACTTTCAGAGGCATTTACTCAGCTTTAGGAGTCTTATGGATAGGCTCAATCAAACGTATCGAACCTCCCATGTTAGAAAAAATAGCTTACAGAAATGCGTCTCGTACTAAAGGGGCGGAATGGACAGATCGAGTGGCTAAGATATTGAATTATGTATATGAGTGGTTTTGTTGTTTTTTATTATTATTATTATTACTATTATTATTATTACTATTATTATTATTATTATTATTATTATTATTATTATTATTATTTCAGGCAAATGTCCCAGGCTTCTAGACTGGCTGACTAGCGAATATTATTAAGTCTCCCGTGGCTCCGTGCTCCTTCCACTCAAGAGCCTGCACTTCACGCATTCCACGCACAAGATGGCGCCACCGCTGCATTCCTGCGAAGACGAGAGGTCAAGAGGACGACACTTGCTTTTTGTTTGTTTGTTTACTGTAATTGCTTAAAGTTGTGATCCCTCCAACTTGAATGCTCAGTTGTAACTATAGATAACTAGAATACGATGTTAGTCACGAAGAAGGGCTATGAAAAGATACAGAGCTCGTAGTATTGGCTGGATGAATCACTCTTGCGTGATAATCAAAGACGGTGAATAAAACCCACACTTGTAGACGAAGAATATAATTACCAAACAGTTTCGGTGGACACTGCCACTATCTTCAGTGGTCAAGATAGTGAGAGGGAGTGACATATTGACTATACAAGGGTTCCTTTTTATGCGTGCGTGTGTGAAAGGGTGGGGTAAAGGTTAGGTGGGGTGGGGTAGATTGTAAGCGGGGATTAACCCAAGGGGGATTTTGGGGGGACATTACCGGACAGGTCAGGTGTAATTCCTATCTGGGTGCAAAGGTTAGGTGGGGTGGGGTAGATTGTAAGCGGGGATTAACCCGCGGGGATTTTGAGGGGGACATTACCGGACAGGTCAGATAGGAATTACACCTGACCTGTCCGGTAATGTCCCCCCCCAAAATCCCCCTTGGGTTAATCCCCGCTTACAATCTACCCCACCCCACCTCACCTTTACCCCACCCTTCCACACACACACGCATAAAAAGGAACCCTTGTATGGTCATTATGTCACTCCCTCTCACTATCTTGACCACTGAAGATGGTGGCAGTGTCCACCGAAACTGTTTGGTAATTATATTCTTCGTCTGCAAGTGTGGGTTTTATTCACCGGCTCGTAGTATTTTTTTCTTTTAACTAAGATACATGAAATAAGCTGCAAAAATACGAAAATACGAGCTTACTTAATGTAAATGAATTATAGTACGTTCAAGATGGAGGGAAGGCATTTTGTATTTTGTTTGTGATGTTATAGTGTCTCTCAGGATCCTAGGATCCTCTCTCGGCTGAACCAAATTGTCTGGCGTCAGCTGGAACATGATGCTAGAGTTATGTCGGTCGTGAGGGGGTTAATGGTGACGGTATTGACACTGTCAGGCTCCTATGACTCACTCAGTCGAATAAAATCGTCTGAGTCAGCTGAAATGGGGTACTAGAGTTGTCCCAAGCACCAGAGGGTTAAGAATCTTAACCCCCTGAGTTATGCTTGTCCCGAGCATCACTCGGGGTGGTTAAGATTCTTAACCTTCTGGTGCTTGGGACAACTCTAGTATTCCATTCCAGCTGACAGACGATATTGTTCGGCTGAGTGAGTCATAGGAGCCTGACAGTTACTACACTGTCACCATTAACCCCCGCATGAGCGGCATAACTCTGGTATATCATGTTCCAGCTGACGCCAGACAATTTGGTTCAGCCGAGTGGGTCTGGGGCCTGGGGGCTAAATGAAAATATCCAAAAAATATTAAAGGGGGGGCTATATCAATTTTGCCACAGGAGGTATACCAAAAGTTGGACTTTTTAATAAAACCCCCTCCTCTCTCACTCCCTGTGTTTTGTATATGTCCCTCTCTGTCTGCCTGTGGTGTGTCTGGTATCTGCCCGTGGTGTGTCTGTCCCACCCTCTGTGTGTGGTGTGTCTACTGTGTGAATGTGGCTGTGGCTATGTACGTGTCTTGTGTGTGTGTGTGGTGTGTCTACTGTGTGAAGGTGGCTGTGTACGTGTCGTGTGTGTGTGTGTCTCGTGTGTATGTATGCAGTAGTGTGTGTGTGCGTCTTGATGTGTGTATGAATGTAGTAGTGTGTGTGTGCGTCTTGATGTGTGTATGTAGTAGTGTGTGTGAGCTGAAGTGTAAGTTTGGGGCCTTGTGGTTTTAAGGAAAGCCTGCTACGCAAACTTCCCTCAGCCACATTTTAAAGAAACCTCTATCACACCGGGACTTGAACCCGGGTCTTCCTCATCAACAGGCCAGCACCATGCCGACCATGCTACCGCGCCCCCATAAGGATACCGGCTAAAACTTCTACTGTATTTTATTTCTTTACATGTTACAAAAAATGGGAAATTGAACAACATGCACAGACTAAACTAAATTGTCATGTACCTATTAATGTCACTTTAGGAGATATCTCGAAATTTCCTGAGCTACTTGGAATACCTAAGCCTGCAGTTTAATGCTAATCATGAACAAGTGCTATGGAAAGAATATAGAGCAGTTGCTACTTATATAAAGGGAGAAAGTAAAAACTGCAACTTAGCCTGCTATCGAACGGCAGGTCTTAAACGATTAACCATATATTACATAAACTTAACACACTGAGTGACACAGAAACTAAACATATGATACAAATTCTTTAATGAAACTTATAATGACAGTACAAATGACAAAATATACACTGCACAGGAAGACAGTACAGTACTCAGTGGTCATACTCTGAGAATGAAAGCCCATCTGTTGTACCGATTTATAAACGGAAGAGATGAATCGCTAAATTTGATCCACAGTAAAATAATAATAATAATGAATACATAAAACAATAAAGACAAACCATATAGACTACATGTCCACCCTAAACTGACAAAAACCTGGCATCTCTCCACCTTGAATGCTGAGCTGTTTCTAGAGATAAAGACTAGATTATCATGCAAATCACAATGAAGATCTATGGGGAGGATGCAAAACCATAATACTGTCTTATTCTGCCACTTAGATACAGGAACTAAGCAGCAGAAGGACTAAAATTTGTCAAGGTAAACCAACTACAATGACACAGATGAAGTCTGAGATTATATAATGTGTAATCATGAACTGATTGCATCATTCAGTAAAGATTACAAAAGGAAAAGCTATCAAATCTGAAAGTGTAAGTACTATACAAGATATGATTAACCTTGTACATCCATATTCTGAGATATGCTTCCTATATCATAGCCTACACACAAATTCATCCCCCTCAACAGTAATGGTATATTCCTGCTGTCTCCTGACTTCCAATCAACTTATGAAACCTCTCTCCTAATTACAGTACAGTAATATGTTAATGAAGGCTGCTAGTAATTACCTTCAGTATGATAATTCTTATTTAAAGGTAGCAGCAATGGTTAATGAAGGATGTAAGGTATGCAGTCCTTCCAGTTCAATATACTATATCTCCAATCAGGCTTTATCCAGTGTCTCTCCTACACATGTTAATACCTTCAGTCTTCACTAGTTTAACTCACAGAGCAGGGATTTTTTTTTTTTAAATGCCATCTCATGATTATATTTAGCTTTGTATAGACTTCTGGAAGTGTAAGGGTTAGGCACAGCCTCACTGAACTCCTGCAATAGCAGAGACTTTGCATAAGTTGAATACAATTGCCTTCTGGCACTATGAATAAACTGAAAAGGGCATCACCGGGATTGCAAGAGTTAAAGGGACTCGCGGAGTTTATATCCCCGATGTAAACAAACTACCCATTACAGTTTTTACACACATCCCCTCATTTTTTCCAGCCAATTAACCTACTATGCCTGCCCATGTACAGGATCACATTCGACCTTAAAACCTAAACAGATGGTGTGAATATCGGGGGATTTAAGTAGCACTGCTTACTCGAGTTTAAAGGGACATCTTAGTCACCTGGAGATACACACCGCCGTATATCATCCTTATAGCTAATAATTACAACTTACATCAGCCGACTACACCTCTCGATAATGACAGCAAACACTGATAAACACATGGGCATAAGAATTACCATAATATTATAGAAGTAGACTAACACCGTAAAGAATAAAATCTTCACTCATCTCCAGCATCTCTCAACGTTGCTCCCATAATGCACCAGTGACGTCACACTTCAAATTAAATATTTACTTATTAAATTTTAAGAAGAAAATTTCGTGAATATATTATCTGTCTTTTAAACATTAATTTTCGTGCAAACTGAATAGAGAGGTAAGTAAAGTGTTTCTTGTTAAATTAAAGATAACCCCATGAATCAGTGGCATCATCATCTCTCTCTCTGAAATTCCATACAGAGTACCAGAGTAGGATCACTGTTTACTGTCCTGCCGATATATCTCTACAGTTTTACAAGGGGATTTAAAAATAAATGGCCTGGTGGTGGTGGCAGGGGATAAAATTTTTGCGATACCAGTCTCTAATCTGCTGCCATTCCCTATAGAACCTGAGCATAATAGACGAGAAATTAGCCCAGGTTGATGCAGCAATTCTTAACTCAAAATTGCCCCAAGAACAACTTTCTGAAGTTTGTCAAACATTTCATGCAACACCCTGTATGGGAAACTTGGATAAAATATTGGTGATATAATTCCCTAACTGTGTGCCATTCCCAACAAAATCTGAGCAGTCTAATGAGTCCACGCTTTGAAGGTTGGGTTGAAACAGGGATGTGTCATGTCTCCATGGTTGTTCAATCTGTATATGGATGGGGTAATAAAAGAGGTACAAGGTAGGGTAGTGGATGTTGGAGTGGCCCTGGCGAGAAAGGGTAGTGTTTGGAAACTCCCTGTACTGTTGTTTCCAAATGATACTGTGTTGTTGAGTGAAGACGAAGGAGAGCTGCAAGGCTTGGTGGATGAGTTTGGGAGAGTGTGTAAGAAACGGAATCTAAAGGTGAATGTAGGGAAGAGTAAAGTGATGGTCTTTGAGACTCAGAGGTGAATTCAGTGAATGTACAGCGAGGTTGGATGGTGAGGAATTGGAAAATGTGAGTACGTTTAAGTACTTGGGTAGTGTGATGAGTAAGGATGGAGGTTTGGAGGGTGAAGTGCTTGAAAGGGTACAGCAGGGAAGAAAGGTTGCTGGTTCTTTGAAAGCTGTGATAAGAAACAGGGAAGTGAGCATGGAAGTGAAAAAGTTACTACATGACAGTATTGTGATACCAACTCTAACGTATGCAAGTGAAGCTTGGACGTTGTTGGAAGGACACAAGTCAAGAGTGAGAGCAGTGGAAATTAGTTATTTAAAAGGAGCCTGTGGAGTCACATGGAGAGACAGGCTGACGAATGAGGATATAAAGGAGCGTTGTGGTGTGGATGTGGATGTGATAGGAAGCGTTAGGAGAACACACTGAGGTGGTTTGGCCATGTGGAGAGGATGGAGGGTGAAAGACTGACGAAGAGAATGTATGTGAGTGAGGTGGAGGGGGGAAGAGGGAGGGGAAGGCCGAGGATGAGATGGAGGGATGGGGTGGAGAGGTATCTGAGTGAGGGGGGTGTGAGTTGGGAGCAGGGCAGTGAAATGGCGGGGGACAGGGCGACTTGGAGGCGATTTGTTTGTGGCCACCCCAAACGGGATTGAGGCGTCTGGCAATAGATAGAGATAGATAGAAGATTAAATAACTAAAGCTAACACTGATTTGAACTAATACACATCTGGTCCACAGGTCGTGCTGGAGTCTGCTGCCTTGTTGCTGCTTCCTTGCCATACTGGTCATACCCTGCTGAAGTTTGGTCTGCCCTGCCGTGAGAAGCCTGACGGTGGTGTGGTGTCTTCCCCTACTCTGAGATGCCTGGTGGTGTGGTGGTGGTGGTGGTGGTGGTGGTGGTGGTGGTGGTGGTGGCGGTGGCGGCGGCGGCGGCGGCGGCAGGGTGTCGTGTCTTCCCCAGCCGTGAGATTACTTGCTGCTACTGCTGGTGATCTGCTCTGGCCTGCCGAGAGAAGCCTGGTGGTGATGGTGTGATCTGCCTTGCAAGTCCAGGATGTTCTGTGGACAAATGCTACTTTTGAATGCATAACTTATATTGCTGTCTCTGTTAATGTATTTTGTACTGAAGTATTAATAATGAAAACTTAAATTTTCTGTCTTGTTTCATTACCTTTTTAACTGTGGCTTTGACTTAATATAGGTGATAAGTATATTGCGCTCTGCAGTCTTGTGTGTTGTGGGGACGGCTTTTGTGATGAGCTAAGACATTCTGATCGCTTCACCAAATTACTGCTCAGCCGTGTGATCGTGGACATAAAAGATTATACAATACAATGATATACAGCTAAGCATAAAAAAGGTTATGGGAATTCTCCACCATGCAATCAATGGACCTAAATTAAAGCCTATATTATAAAGCTAAGCCTGAAGAGGGTTGTGGGAAGTAGATAATGATGCAGGGTAGACACTGGTAATGTTCACTAAGCCGTGCCCGCAACACACAAGAACTGGGTGGCGTAATATATGGACCACCTTGTATAATGAGAGGCCGTAAGTGTGTGCTGACCCACAAACTTGCCATCAATGCCCCGTCATAACTATTACTGTGTCTTGTAGGAAGCACAAAGAAAACAGGCCACAGAATACCTCCTTGTCTCTCGTTCCTCCTACACAAACATACACGCCTTTCACTTTAACTTGACACAGAGTTTCATTCAAAGTATATGAGAATGTCACGCAGATCAGTAGCAGAAACAGCCAATACTACAGCCCAACATCCTTTCCACGGCACTCATTCGTGACTACCATCATATTCTAGTGATAACTATCGCTACTACTCGGCAAACCGTATGGAAACTATAAGCTATCTGTCTATCCATCTATCTATAGCCAGACGACTTAATCCCGTAAGAGGTGGCCACAAACAAGTCGCCTCTATGCCACCCTGTCCCCCGTCATTATGCATCACTCCCCCTAATTCACACCCTTTCTCATATACATCCCAACTCCATCCTCCACTTATAAGTAATACATTAAAACAACCGTGAATTACTGCCGCACAAGCTGAGCCGTAATCATATCCAACATAAACACGAAGGAGCTTTAAAGAACAGAAAACAATACCTTGATAGCAGAAGACACTAAGACCACAAGTACTGAGAGCCTACACCAAGAAACATAACTAATTTCAGTCAGAGACCAAGTGAATATGAGAGGCACACAGTTCATCACTTCAGCTCAAGATCCGTCCCACCTTTGTAACCTTATGTTGCGTCATCCTCTCCACAAACAAAATCGAACAACCGCCCAACTCTACACAGAGTATCTTTGCACATATCCCCTCCTCCACCAAACTCTACACTTCCCAGACACATTCACAAACTCACAAACACCCCAGCCAGCCAAAACTTTCTGCCAAACACATACATAAACACACAGACACCCCAGCCAGCCAAAACTTTCTATACCAAACACATACATAAACACACAGACACCCCAGCCAGCCAAAACTTTCTATACCAAACACATACATAAACACACAAACACCCCAGCCAGCCAAAACTTTATATACCAAACACATACATAAACACACAGACACCCCAGCCAGCCAAAACTTTCTATACCAAACACATACATAAACACACAGACACCCCAGCCAGCCAAAACTTTCTACCAAACAGCATCCTTCATGTGCCACCACCAGACATACACCCTTCAGACACTACCGAACCCAGAGATACGAGTACACCAACCTTCCCTGCTACAATACTAACACAAAATATAACACACATACAATCCCCTGTGATCATACTGCAAAGTGGCACCCCCACACCACAGCACACCCACTCACTTCCTGCACCACACCACCACAACACAGACAATCCTTCAACATAACACTGGGTTCACATCCAGAGGAGCCTAAGATGTAATAAGAACAACAAAAACAACTCAGGCCAACTTAAAGTGAAACGAGTATAGTTACGATAGGAAAATTATTTCAAATTATTTTGTAAGCGCTTCGGGTACACAAAGTTACAAGGCCGCAGGGAACGGACTGCATACCGAGGGTTATAATACTGTGGCGGCTTAGGGGCTTTATACCACCTTTTCTTCAGTGATTTATTGTTCAAGCGAGCGAGCGAACAGGGCAAGCGAGCGAGAACACTATATGACATGGTATAATAGGGTGGCAGAGAACAGCGCCAAGACTGTGTTGTCTAGGAAACTATTAAAGCAACAACGGATCTATGGACATCATTAGAAACCTAGTAAAAAAATAATAGGAGTTACTTGAGGGACTTTTCTCAAAATCTGCCGCGGCAGTTCTGATGAAAGGAAAATAAAAGTACCAAACTGAGCACCAGAACCGAGTTATTCTAGAAGTTAAAAGCTACTGCAGATCTGTTCAGACAGCTGGAAAGCTTATGAAGAAGCAATTGGTACTACTTAGGTTAAATAGACGCATGGTCAGTGTTGCGGGGTTTCGCCACACCGCCCCCCCGTAGGCCGTATGGCGTGAGTGGAAATACGTATATAAATGAAGCCAAGGCATAAATATATATTGTGTGAAAGATACTGTGGATGGCTTGGTGAAATTATGGAGCCAGCAAGCGTTACGTACGGCATGAAACAGAGTGTTGTGAAGGGGCAAACCTGAAGTCGGGAGGGGAATTACCGGTGTTTTAGGGCTGGAATTATTGTGATTCTGATAGTGTAAATGCGTATGGAATTGTATGAAATATACGTCAAACAAGCTGCGAGTTTCCGTGAACGAGTGTGGTGTGTGCTAAAAATAGCGTTGCCTCATACTCTCAGGGAGAAGCTGACTCACACACACACTACATAACTCCTCATCTTCAAATCCCTGGTCTAACTGGACAACACCCCTGGAGGAAGTGAGTTCTGCAAATTTTGTTGATATATATATAATAATCTATTACCATTACCTCTCCAACTTTCAGACAAATAACCATTTTCTCCTACAGATTACACATATGAAAGTAAATCTCCACAGCAGTAACTATAGAAGAGTTATGTTTATGTGTAGTAGGTTATAACAATAGGAAAACATCCATGGAAGATGTAACAGTCTGTACAGATAGGGGGAAAAAAGTTGGTAGCATAGTCTTCAGGCAGGTGTGCAAGGAAAAAACAGTGTGTGTAAAAGTTGGTAGCGATCGGAAGAGTAACCTCACTTTGTCGGCCAATTACTCGAAAACTATTAGACTTATCGATTTCCTGTTACAACCATCATCAATACCACTAAATTCTACGTAAGATCAATACCAGAATGTAAGCCTTTGGTAGCGTTTTGGGGGGTAAAAGGCGAGAGAAATGTTTTTGTTCCTAGCGGTTGTTGTGTGACAAGCGCTCGGAGTAATAACATCATTTTGTCGGCCAGTTACTCGAAAACTATTAGACTTATCGATTTTCTGTTACAACCATCATCAATACCACTAAATTCTACGTATAATCAATACCAGAATGTAAGCCTTTGGTAGCGTTTTGGGGGGTAAAAGGCGAGGGAAATGTTTTTTTTCCTCGCGTTTGTTATCAGTGACATTCGCTCGGAGTAATAACCTCACTTTGTCGGCCAATTACTCGAAAACTATTAGACTTATCGATTTTCTGTAACAACCATGATCTATACCATTAAATTCTACGTATGATCAATACCAGAATGTAAGCCTTTGGTAGCGTTTTGGGGGGTAAAAGGCGAGTTTTTTTTTTTTTCCTCGCGTTTGTTATCAGTGACAAGCGCTCGGAGTACTAACCTCACTTTGTCGGCCAATTACTCGAAAACTATTAGACTTATCGATTTTCTGTAACAACCATGATCTATACCATTAAATTCTACGTGTGATCAATACCAAAATGTAAGCATTATGTTACGTTTTGTGCGAGAAAAGGCGGTGGAAATGAGTGTCTCTTCCCGGCTGTTACCATTGATTAACGCTCGTAGTAATACTCTCACTTTGTCGGCCAATTACTCGAAAACTATTGGACGTATCGATTTCACGTTTGAACCATGATAAAGAGCAGTAAATTCTACGTATGTACAATACATAACTATGTAATATTTATGATAAGAATTCGTTGTTACGTAGGCGGGAACATTGCGTACGCCGTGCGCGCATCACGAAAGTGAATCACGGACGGAGTGCCTAGTACTTTCTTTCGATTTACTCGAGAACTATGAGGCGTATGGGGTTCTTCTTTGAGATGGGGAAAGCTGGTGAATTTGGGCATATTACTATATAAGAAAAACATAAGGTGTCTGGGAAAATTTAGCTATCAGAGGTCAGTGAATTTTTTCCGAAAATGGCTTTCAGTTTTTGGCCATTTTCTCGAAAAGTATACATCATATCTCAACCGGATTTGTTTCGTTAGAAAGCTGATGAAATTCTCTATAAAAACTTATTAGATCATTTTCCTGTATGATGGAAAACATTCAAACGGCGATGTTGGGAAGTGAAAACAGTTTACTCGACCATGCTTCCAGGGCTAATAACTTTTTTTGCTGGTGTTTTCCTGTGTTTTGGTCCTGTTTATCAGATAGAACAAACATCGATGCCTACCTTGAAAAAGGTTTCATGGGAATCCATGGATTTTTGGGTGGCGAAAATAAGGCAAGAATGTGTTTCATTCGCTCAAATTTGCCGCGCGCGCGCTCCCCGGCCGGGCGGCTTGGTCGTATAAAATCGTGAGCCAGAAAACTTACTGAAACTTATCGTGTGCGAGAGGGTTAACATCAAGCGAGATGGATGGATGGATGGACGGATGGGTGGATGTGGAATCGTGGATGCTTGGACCGATGGTAGAGTTCCTGCTGTTTCGTCCTTCCACCTGCCGACAAAAATCATCATCAATATCATCATCATCATAATCGTCATCATCGTAGTTGTCGTCCTCATTACCACCATCATCATCATCATCATCATTATTTACACCGTCATTCTCATTATCATTACCATTCTCCTCCTCCTCCTCATCATCATCATCATCATCATCATATTATCATCATCACCTACCTTTCTATCTATATCTGTTTATCTATAGCCAGACGCCTTAATCCCGTAAGGGGTGACCACAAGCAAATCGCCTTCATGATGTACTGTCCTCTACCATTTAGCTCAAGTATCCCAGTCATATGTTTCTACTCTTTCCCTCCATCTCATCGTCGGTCTCCCCCTCCCCCTCTATCCTTCCAGCTAACTCATGTGCACTCTTCTAGTCATTTTCTTATTCGCCATCCTCTCCACATGGCCAAACCATCTCGAAGTGTTTCTCTTAACGCTTTCAGTCTCATCCACATCAGCATCACAACGCTCCTTCATCTGCCCATTTGTCTGTCTGTCTCTCTATGAAACTCCACATGCTCCTCTCAAGTAGCTCATTTCCACCGCTCTCACTCTTGACTTGCGTCCTTTCAGCAAGATCCAAGCTTCACTTCCATACTTTAAAGTGGGAATCACAGCATGCAGTGCCCTTTTTTTCATACTTTCATCCTCAGTTCCCTCTTCCTAACCACTGCTTTTTAGAGAACAAGCAACCCTCCTTCCCTGACGTATCATTTCAGTCACTTCATCCTCTAATCTTCCATCCTTATTCATCATATTACATAAATACTTAAATGCACTCATATTCTTCCATTTCCTGACTATGCAGCCTCACTGTGCATTCTGTAACCTCATACGTTGAGATGTTAAAGCATCACCACCATCAGCATCAACATCATTATCACCATCAATATCATCACCATCAGCCTGTGACACACCACTGCATGATAAGGACCCTCTCACCTTTCTCCACTCTGATCCATTGATTGTTAGCCTGTTCCGTCCTTGCTCGGTAGATCTGCATCATATGATCTCTCCATCTTGTTCTCTGTGCACCTCTTCTT
>NC_137031.1:48031195-48071195 GCF_032717465.1 Coenobita brevimanus | reverse complement strand
TCCTCCACGTGATTCATAGGCTACGCCCTTCGCCATTAGACAGTAAGTGATACCGTTATAGGAGATCTCTGGCCCACAGCAGACCTACTGCCCACAGCAGACCCTACTCGCCACAGCAGACCTACTCCCCCACAGCAGACCTACTCCCCACAGCAGACCTTGACCATCACAGCACACTCAGGCATATGTGCAGCTCTGGTGGGCTAAAACAGTAAGTGCTTCTGTTATCACAAGACCCCTGGCCATTGGAATCCTTCTCCTACTCCAGTGTATGCCTGATGCGATAAAGCTTGTTCCCTGCAGCCTTTAAGATGAGAGTACATATATGAAGTGCCATTGAAAGGAGGTGTAGGTGCTGCCTCCTGTTTGTGATCTTCATAGTGTTCCACCAGGTCGTCGGCAGATGTCTAGGATGCTACTGTGAGAAACATCGAGATCAATGGTTCAGCCCCTCCCTGTTTACACAACTTTATTCCTTATACCTGGCCCCTGCAGTACCTTTGACAAACAGGTACTCACTTGCTGGCCCTTACAGTTACTTTATTTACCTGGTCCCTCACAGTACCTTTCACAGCAGTCCCTTTACCTGGCCCCTGTAAGTACCTTCTTGACAAACAGTAATAGTCCCTTTACCTGGCCCCCTGCAGTACCTTTGACAAACAGCAGTCCACTTTACCTGGCCCCTGCAAGTCACCTTTGACAAACAGCTTGGTCCACTTTTACCTGGCCCCTGTAATACCTTTGACAAACAGTAGTCCCTTTACCTGGCCCCTGCAGTACCTTTGACCAAACAGTAGTCCCTTTACCTGGCCCCTGCAATACCTTTGACAAACAGCAGTCCCCTTTACCTGGCCCCTGCAATACCTTTGACAAACAGTAGTCCCTTTACCTGGCCCCTGCAGGTACCCTTCTGTCTACCACCACACTGCTAGCCTCACGTACTCTCATAATTGTGGGTTTGCTGCTGCACTACCTTATCCTGTACTCCTGTCTCCCTTTCCCCATATATTCCTATCACACCAAGCCCCACCATATATACTCTAACTGCCCTTTTGTGCACTGTTCGGCTCCCCACCTTCCCCAACTGCCTCTGTTTTTGAGCTAAAAATCTTTCCTGTTGTTTCTGTTTCACTCCCTGATCTTCTAGCTGGAGGGATTATATACAGAGTTCTTTTAAATCTTCACTAATGACGGCAAGTGTTCACACACACACACACACACACACACACACACACACACACACACACACATACACACACACACACACACACACACACACACACACACACACACACACACACACACACACACACACACACACACACACACACACACACACACACACACACACACACACACACACACACACACAGTATGTAAAAAAGAAGTCCCCACCAACATTAAAAGGGAGCGAGAAGGCCTGGAAGGTGGCCAATAATTTTACAACCTAGTCTTCCCAGCACAACACTAGCTTGGTCGCACCTCATTATGTAGGAGTCTGTGTCGCCCCTGCTCTTGCCTGACACACACCCATATCTCAGTCTCTAGTATAAGCTGAGCATGAAGGACGCATTATAAAGGAGTCTGGAGTGTAGACATACTGCGAGAGCGTAAGTGGGACGGGAAAAATTCAACTTCCGATCAGCGAGAGCGAGAGAGAGAGAGAGAGAGAGAGATTCACACACACACACACACACACACACACACATACATACACACACACACATACGCACACACACACACACACACAAATGTATATTCAATGGCGTATGCACTTAAGTGCCACTGTAAGTGCTAATTAGATTCCACTTAAGTGCCACTCACGTTTTTTATTTTTGTGTTTTTGTTTTACATGTCCGACTCTGGGCCAAAGGCTTCCAGGGCCTATTTCCCTAACTTTGGAGGCAGTGGCCTATTCCAAGGCCCAGTAGTCCTCCTACACCTCCACATGTGTCACCCACTTCGGCGCTTAACACCCACCATCCATAATGAATACATGCTAGGGCTGTCCCATACAGGACTGGTGTATTGAGTATTAGCAGGGAGTATTTTTGCGACATGTCGGCGGGTCATCTGGTAGATCAGAAAAGTCTGCTTTTAGGAAATTCAAATCCTTAAATTGTTCCCTGCCCCCAGCCGAAGGATTCGATCCTGGGTCCATTAGGACTGCAAGGCCGCTTCTCTACCGATTCAGCCACCGCCTCCCCCCAAGCTTAACTGCCGCTTAAGGTTGCACTTAGGCTGTACTTAAGTGCTACTCAAGTGGCACGACAAGTTTATGTGCCAGCCTGAAAGTGGCAGCATAAGTGGCAACTTTAATGGTAACTTAGGTGGCCAATTGAAGTGCCAATTTAAGTGGCAATTTAAGTTTTCAACCTAAGTGCCAACAGATGGCAACGCACCAACTTTTGTAGGCAGCAATGCATGGCCACTTAAGTGCCAACTTACACGTCAACTTTTAGCGCCATTTTAGGTAGTAACTCCAAATGCCATTTAATGTGGCAACTACAGTGGCAATTTAAGTGGCAACTTAAATGTCAACTTAAGTCCCAACGTAAGTGCCAACCTGAGCCTCAACGTGCAAGGAATTGCCAACGTAAGTCCCAACTTAAGTACTAATTTAAGTGCTTATTTTTAAGTCCCAACTTAAGTACTAATTTAAGTGCTAATTTTAAGTGCCAACTCAAGTGTTAACTTAAGTTCCGACCTCCGAGTGCCAACGTCAGTTCCAACACAAGAGGCCAACTTAAGGGCCCCAACACAAGTACCAACTCGTCTTAACTCATGCGCTAACGTAAGTCCCAACTCAAACGCCACTAAGTCCCAACTGAAACACCAACTTAAGTCCCAACTCAAGCGCCAACTTAAGTCCCAAATAAAGAAGTGCCAACTATAGAAAGTTCCAACTCAAGTGCCAACGTAAGTGCCAACCCATGAGTCAACTTAACTTCCAATTCAGGCATCAACTTATGTTGCAACTCAAGTGTCAACATTTATCCAAACTCAAGTGAAAGCTTAAGTGCCAACTCAAATGCCAACTTGGGTCCCAACACAAGGGCCAGCTTAGGTCCCAAATCAAGCGCCAACATATGTCCAAACCCAAGCGAGAACCTGAGTGCCAACTCAAGTGCCAACCTCAGTCCCTACCCAAGAACAAACTTAAGGCCCAACTCCAGTGCTAACTTAAATCTCAGCTCAAGCGCCAATCTGAGTACAAGCTCAAGCCGCCAAGCTAAGTCTCAACTCAAGTGCCAACCCAAGTCTCAAATCAAGCACAAACGTAAGACTCAAGCGCAATCTTAAGGACCCCAACTCAAGTGCCATCTTAAGTCGCATCGCAAGCGCAAAAATTAGTCCCAACTCAAGCACCAACCTAAATCACAACTAGAAGCGCGGCAACTTAAGTCCCAACTCAAGTGCCAGCTCAAGTTCCACTTCAAGTCCCAACTCGTCCCAACACAGGTACGAACTTCAGTCCGAAACCGAAGCAAGTACCATCTTAAGTCCCGAAGGAAGGACCAACTCAAGTTCTAACTCAAGTAACGCTTACTTAAGTCCCAACTCAAGCACTAAACTTAAGTCCCAAGTCACGTGCACTACTGAAGTCCCAAATCAAGTGCCAACGTAAGTTAAACATCAAGTGCCAACTTAAGTCCCAACAGCTTCTCAAGCGCCAACTTATGTCCCAACCCAGGCGCCAACCTCAGATCCTACTCAAGTGCAATACTAAGTCCCAACTCCAGTGCCAAGCTTAAATCCCACCTCAAGCGTCAACTTGACTCCGAACTCAAGCGCCAACCCTAAGTACTCAACTCAAGCGCATACTTAAGATCCCAACTCAAGCGACAAGTTAAGTCCCAATTGGCTCAAGTGTCAACTTAAGTCCCAACTTAGTGACAACGTGCCAGCTCAAGTACCAACTCAGGTCCCAACTCAGGCACCAAAATAAGTCGCAACTCAAGCAAAAAATTAAGCACCAACTCAAGTACCAGCTTAAGTCCCAACTCAAGCACCAGCTTAATCCCAAGTCAAAGGGCCAGCTTAGCACTCCCAACTCACACACACCAACTTAAGTTCCAACTCAAGCACCAACTTAAGTCTCAAATCAAGTGCCAAAGTAAGTGCCAACTCGAGCTAACTTAAGGTGCCAGCTGAAAGCGCCAACATATGTAGCAACTCAAGTGACTTCAACGTAAGTGCCAACTCTCTCATTTGACAACATAAGTGCCAACACAATTGCCAACTTATGTCTGACCTCGGCGCCAGCTTTTGTCCCAGCTCAAGTGACAAATTAATATTCTACTCAAGTTCCAACTTGAGTCCCAACTCAAGCGCAAACTTAAGTCCCAACTCTAGCGCCATCTTAAGTCCCAGCTCAAGGGCGAGCTAAGGTCCCAACTCAAGCACCAACTTAAGTCCTAAATTAATTGTCAACTTAAGTGCCAAATTCAAGTGCCAATGTAAATGCCAACTTAAGTGTGAACAAAAGTGCCAACTCAAGTGTCAACTTAAGTGCAAACTCAAGTGCCAAATAGTGTCAGCTCAAATGCCAATTCAAGTGCCAACTCAAGTGTCAAGTCACAACTCAAGGCCCAACTCAAATCCCAATACAAGGCCCAACTTAACTGTCAATTAAAGTGACAATTGAAGTGCTAACTCAAGTGGTGACTTAAATGCCAACTCAAGTGTTAAGCTCCGACTCAAGTGCCAACTTAAGTCCCAAAACAAGTGCCAACTTTACAATTGCCAACTTAAGTCCCAGCACAAGTGTCAGTTTAAATCCCAACTCAGAAGTAGCAACTAAAGGTCAAAAACTCCAAGTGCCAAATCAAGTCCCAACACAGGTACCAACTTGGGTCCAAACACAAGTACCAACTTAGAGTCCTATACACAAGTACGAACTCACGTCCTAACTCAAGCTGCTACCTTAAGTCCAAACTCAAGCTCCAACTTAAGTCTCAGCTCAAACGCCAATGCTATGTCCCAACCCAAGTCCCAACCTAAGTCCCCAACTCAAGCACCAAACTAAGTCCCAACTCAAGCACCAAACTAAGTCCCAACTCAAGGGGCCAAACTAAGTCCCAACTCAAGGGCCAAACTACGTCCAAAAGTCCCTACTCAGAGAGCAAACTTAAGTGCCAACTCAGGTGCAAAACATGGTCCCAACTCAAGTGCCAAATTAAATTCCAACTCAAGCGCCAACTTAAGTACAAACTCAAGAGTAAAGACATAGGAAAAAAATATCTTTAACTTCTGCAGTAAATTTCAAAGCATGGACAAGAAGTATGACGTCTGGAACTGTCTCCCTCTGTCTGTATTTCCTGCTTCCTATGATCTCCAGTCTTTTAAACGCAGTGTGTCCAGGCATCTCGAAATGATCGGATCTTGAATTTGGCTCTCACTTGTATTTTGTTCTTCTTTTGGAAGGAACAGTTATTGCGGGCTCGTGGCCATTGGTTCCATCTTCTTCGCATAAAAAAAAAAAAAAATGTGGAGTAATGAGAGAGACGGAGGCGAGTCGGAGGTCGTAGAAACAGGGATGATGATGCTGGAAAAAAAACTTACGATCTTATTTGTCGTAAATTAAGATTTTTTAAAAGAACAAGAAGGAGACGAGGCTTAGAAGTACAATTTGAAGTTCCAGGTTCGTCTAAAACGCGAACCTGGTGGACTGCAGGCTGAGGGCGGTATCCTATAAGGCTATGAAGCTTACTAACACCTTCTCCTTACCGATTTATTTCTAATTCTGCTCCGTTACTATATACTTGTGTGTTATTCATGCAATCTATGTCGACAATGAAAAGACATAAGGAGGAAACCCGGGGATATTAATGAGTGGTTTGGAAGATAAATCGGTAAGGAAGAGGTGTTAGGGAGCCTCCTTACACGACGAGAATACAGGACTGAATCTCTCTCTCATCTGCAGCCTTGCATAAAAAAATACAGGTAAGCTTGCTGTTCTTTGTGTAAATCCTGTCATAGCAATAACAGGTGCTGGAGAGGAGGGTCTTGGCCTCGTGGCTTCGATAAGACAAAGCGTGGCTCTGATGCCTGGTCCACACAAACGTCCCTCAGTTGCCACCCTATTCCCCAAAAGAGTAATGGTGGACTGTAGCAGAAGGGTAACTTTAGCCAGGTGTTTACTGGGTTCACATTTCAGATGAACTTGAGAGCTGTACATCAGCTACCAGATACTACTATAAAAAAAAAAAAAAAAGTCTCCAATCTAAAACCAAGGTTTGGGTGGGGTCCTGGCAGCTGGATGCAGCCATGCCATACTTCCTAAACGAGCGATGAGTAGATTCGTTATATATGTAATAGGCATCACAGATAGGTACACACATACTAATACAATATAAACGTAAGTATTCTAGCATATCAAAGGAAGGTAAACTTGTAATGCATATGGCTCTTGTACATCAATAAAGAAACGTGGCATACATATTTTACAGTGGTGCTGAAAAAAATGTAGTTACTTTTACCGACTTTCACGGTATTGGGATTCTAAGTTGGGTAAGTAATGCTAACAATTACGTTTTTAATATAATTTGAAGGAATCAGTAGAACATACACTATTTTCTTAATAGAAATAAATAAGTTAAAACACTCACGAGCGGCAACATCCAGGCCCATACTGGGAATTGATCCATTGGAGGGAGATTTAAGCTTCCGTCACGTGCTTCCACTGTTCACTTTCTGTTATATATATAACTTAAATTATATTTATGACTTAAATTAGTTTGTCTATACACACACACTCATACACAAACACACACACACACACACACACACACAGAAGTGGGTGAAGTCATGTCAGGCCAGGTGGCAGAGGATGAGCCGGACAGGAACTCCTAAGCAGTGTCAGGTCAGCCACTAGCCAATCAGAGTATAGGAAACAAGGCAGTGCTGTACGCCGGGAAATCCCCGGCTGGACTCCACCCAAACCTTGGTTTTAGATTGGTGAGACTATAAGAGTGTGTGTGACCTAAGGAGGGAGGCTAATTCTCAAGGGACAATATATTCTGGTGTGTGTGTGTGTGTGTGTGTGTGTGTGTGTGTGTGTGTGTGTGCGTGTGCGTGCGTGCGTGCGTGCGTGTATGTGTTGTGTGTGCGCGCCCCTCTCTCACTATCATACTCCAGGACTTGTACACATTGTTCCACGTCAATAAAGTCATTACCGGTATATGCAATCCCTCCACGTATATATATATATATATATATATATATATATATATATTATATACTTTTTTCCTTAAATTTTCTTGTGGTGTGTTTGAAGAGAGAGAGAGAGAGCAAGCAACATAGGGAAGAAAGGGTTAAGGAGTGGCAAGTATGGACAGGTGGATCTTGTGACCTGTGATTCCCTTCAGCCCTCCATGACAATCCCCAGGGACGTGAGCTCAGTGTGAGCCTCAGAGAATGTTTGCCATTTGTTTCCTCTGTATTTTGCATCTTGACTCTTAAACTCACCTTCCAGCTGCTTTGTCTGCTTGTCCGACAGGAATGCATTGTTTTTGGCTTGAGATGTGTATATTGTATGGCCATTCTAATGCTTTATTCTAAAATATAAACTTAGCAGACCTGCGTTCAATCGATCAAAAAAAAAAAAATCTTGACACAGGTGAACAATGTTTTCACAATGAGCGATGCTCCTGTTCGTGTTGGTTTAAGCCAGTTTATTCTCTCTCTCTCTCTCTCTCTCTCTCTCTCTCTCTCTCTCTCTCTCTCTCTCTCTCTCTATGTACTATATATATATATATATATATATATATATATATATATATATGATGCATGTATATACTGTATGTATAAATATGTCTGAATGCATGCATGTACGCCCTCCGGAGCGACGGGGGGTAGGGGTGTGTGTGTGTGTGTGTGTGTGTGTGTGTGTGTGTGTGTGTGACCCTATAGAAACCGTTACTCTCCCTACATACTCAGTCTCCTCCCAACAGTGTTTTTCTCCCTCCCTCCTTACCGATTTATTCTTCAAACGACTCATTACTATCCCCTGGTTGGCTTCCCTATGTTCTTCATATCGTCATCGATTGCATGAGTAGAATATAGTAACGGAGCAGAAGCAGAAATAAATCAGGGTCAGGAAGCAAAAGGTGTTAGTAAGCTTCCTAACAGTAAAATACCCCCGCTAATACCAATACCGGTCCTGTATGGAGACAGCCTCTAGCGTGGTACCTTATAGATGAAATTGATACTGTATTATAGATGTAACTTTTCCTTTTCAGTCTTTCCTATGAAATTTCCATATCAGTTATTCCATGCTACTTGGTGGTTTTTCTCACTTTTTCCTTCCAGTTTTAACTGGAGGCTTTGGGGGCGGGGTGAACCTTCTTGCTTTACTATCTTTACCCTTCAGCATGTAGAATTATATCTCGTAGTCATAGTCTATTCTGTAACAAACAGCCTCGAAAGGACGATAAGGTCTGTTGCTGTTTCCTTTCCTTTGTACTCCTTTGTGTATTCAGTATGGACGGTGGGTCTTAGTGCCAAAGTGGAGACATGTGGAGATGTATGATATGAAGGACAGAGAGAGAGAGAGAGAGAGAGAGAGAGAGAGAGAGAGAGAGGAGGGGGAGGAGGCAAACACAATGCTAAAAGATGGAATGACAAGACAGAAATAATGAGAGAGAGAGAGAGAGAGAGAGTTTTCTTTCTCGTCTTCCTCTCCAAAAAACGAGGCTATAAATGTGCAGAATCTCCCCCCCCCCTCTCTCTCTCTCTCTCTCTCTCTCTCTCTCTCTCTCAGAGTTGTTGGTGGGAAGTTGTGCTGGAGATTAACGTAAGAGAGGACAACTGCAGAAGGCCGGTTGGCCCATGCTAGGCAGCTCCTAGAAGAGTAACTAAACTACTAGAATGAGATAAGGATAGCAAAGAGAAGAAGGCTCCTCCCCCGCCCTCCAAGACCCCCTCCAGCCGAAGCCGGCAGGAAAAAGTCAGAAAGAAACACCACGCAGTATAGAAAAACTACGGCGTGGACTAAGTTTTATAGGAAAGTGTGAAAGGAGAAAGAGAGACCTTTATAGTGTGACACCTGAGAAGGGAAAAGAATGAATTAGTACTTATGAGGATTTTTTTTATCTATACTCAACCCCTTATTTGTCCATATGCTCATCTAGCCTATGCTTGGAAACTCTCAATGGAAGAGGCAGCAACTACTTTACTAAGGTAGCTTATTCCATTCATCTACTACTCTATTGCAAAACCAGTCTCTACCCTGTTCTTAACTGTAATGGAATTTTTCCAGTTTGAAACCATTACTTCTAGTTCTATCCTGTATGCCCACCTTAAGTTCTGTACCTTGCTAATATCTCCTTTACTTATTCCCTTCCTTCACTTAAACACCACAATTAAGTCTCCCATTACTCTACGTCTTCCTAGTCGGTGCAAATTTAGTCTTTTTAGTCTGCCTTCATGTGACAGGTTCCGAACATCATGTATCATTTTTGTCATTATTCTCTGTACGTTTTCAAGCGACTTTATATCCATTCAATAGAACGGACACCAAAATTGCACGGCGTAGTCTAAATGTGGCCTTATTAATGCTAAATAAAGTTGCAAAATTGCTCCTCGAAAGAAATCGTAGGAGCCTATTTGCTTTATTTCTAGCATTAATACGCTTCTGCCTAGGTTGAGGTCTTACTAACCATAACTCCTAGATCTCTCTCGCATTCCGATTTACTAATTACTTTGTTATCTAAGTTGTATGTCGTATCTCCCATGGTCTTGCCTACGTTCAGTACCTATACAGTTTTCAAAAATCCCGATGACAGTCTGAAATTTACCCTACAATATTTTGTAAAAGTGGCACCACTGGAACAAATAAACGTGAAATACTAATTATGTCTGAGTTTTCTCTCCTAATCTAAGCATGTCATCAATAACTGTTATCTTGTGTAATTGCCCTCTTTCTGATATTAACAACAGGCTGAAATATTAGATGTAAATAACAAGCACATAATTAGATAAGACACTCTGTTAGAAAATGCTCTGAGTACATTTTTAATGGGTTAATTAAGGGACGCCAGAATTTAAGAACAAACCAAAGAAAAGGAAGTCAGGCGAACTCAGGCATGACCAAAAAGCACCCCACATGGCCTCCCTAGCATTGAAGTACTGGATATGCTGGTACTCCATTATCTGTGTTGAAGGTCATGGAGGCTCAGTAGATACCCTTTAAGAAAAACTACTATATGAAAATCTGGTTGGAAAACTGTGAAAGCTTAAGAAGTGCAGAGATACCAAGAGCTGAAATAATGCTCAAAATGTGTCGTCTCTTGAAGAGAAGATTAAAAGGAACCGATCAAGTCAGACGCTGATCAGGTGTCGTATCTCTAGCGGACATTTCTAGTCTGAAGGTTCCATACTATTCGTCAATGAAATCTGGAATGCTGATCCCTCAAACTAATGATTCTACTACTACTACTACTACTGCTAATGATGATGATGATGATGATGATGATGATGAAAATAATAATAACAATAAATTCCCAGCCCAAAAGTAGTCAAGATACAGAGGGATCCCAGCACCTACATTACTCCAAAATCTCCTTACCTAAAGGCTCGTGGCCAATGAAGTGCAATGTTATCGCACAATAGGACAAAATCAGCTCACGTTTAAGAACACTGTACGTAAAATGAATAAAATGTTAGTTTATGAATTACAGGAGTCTGCCACAACTCTCCATTCGGGGAAAAAATGGTTAAAGGGAAAAATCTAGGCAGAGGCGAATGGGAGAAGGCTGTGGTATTAGACTGTTGGGGGTACTATCGATATTTTCACTGCCTTTTACTCTCATATAGAAAATGAAACTAAAGCTTTATTAATCCCCAAATACGCACATCATTGTTGAAAGACGTGATCTGGTACGAGTATGGCTGAACACAAAATGTGTTATGAGAAAAACGACCAGAAAAAATAATCGTTTTTTTCTACAATTACAGCCAACGGAGAAGGCCCAATGAAGCTATGTGTTTGGCCAAGTTTATATATCTGTCTACCAGTCTGTCTGCCTGTCTGCCTGCCTATCTGTCTGCCTTTGTCTGCCTGCCTGTCTGTTAGCAAGATTATCGGAAAAAGTCAAAAGATTATCCTATTTTTTTATTTAGGTTTTGAATAAGCCATTCCGAACAAGCCCTTACAATCTGGGGAACGTTGTCGCTGGAAGCCAAGCAGGAAGAGTCAGCGGACAGTGACTAATTTTTCGCAGTTACCCATCCATTTTACCGCTTTTCTCTGAACAGAAAGCCGAGCCCGACTTAGTCTGTGGCGTCACAAAAGGTGCGCGGGGGAGTCATGCGAGCAGAACATCTCTGTCATTACACTTTGAATTAGGTTAGGATGAAGTAATTCGATATTTACAGCATTCAGTAAAACGTCAGAGCTACAGGATAAAGGTTCGGCCACCCATCATGTCCGAGACAGAGACTTATCAGTTTCGAAGCGAGCTAATTGTGACGACCAAAGCAATGAACAGTAGAGTCAGAGGTAGACTCCGTGGAGAGAGGTGCATCGAGTACATCACGTCTACAAGATTATTGGTAATTTTCTGTTACCATACTTCTAACATCATAGGTGTTTAGTGATAAAAGTGGACTGGCGTTTTGAACCGATTGTGAGGCACGAGTGTTGTTGGCGTCATACTTCATAAGCTAGGTGGATTTTAGATTTTTTGCTGGATTTTCCCCGCCATGTTGTCCTCCTGCCTGTGATCTCATCTTGTTTCCCGCTGCACCCTCAAAAGGTATGCCATTTGGCTTTTACTACTTCTGTACTCGTTTTATTGTAACTTGGCCCAAATTTCCATCTCTCCAATCTGAATGTTGAGATGTAGCAATAGATTAATGCAAGAATATGGAAGTCACAAGAAAGGGCTGTGGAAAGGTAGCCGCAGCGTTGTCCTTTTCTGGCAATGACCCATGTGAATTAAGCGGCAAAATGAGGAAAATTTGGGCCAAGTTAAGATGAGAAAATTTGTATACTGCATGATGGTATGATAATCTAGGACGTTGGTAGGAAGGATGAGAGTGTAATTGTCGCTTACAACAGAGGGACAGGCAGACAGTGAGACAGACATATAGAAGACCACAGATAGACAGAAGGTTAAGGAGGCAGGAGAGGTGGGAAGAAAGCAAGTGGCGTACTGATGAGAGTAGCTGACTTAATATTACATTACAATATATTTGTGCCCTAACTTTAATAGCATATCTTCTTATGTATGATTGAGGTCCTTTGACAAATTGTGAGCTAACACACACACACACACACACACACACACACACACACACACACACAAGTATTCTAAGGTAGGACTTGATGGGGGGGAAGGAAGTGTGTGTGTGTGTGTGTGTGTGTGTGTGTGTGTGTGATGTGTGTAACACACTCTAACCAAGCCACACTCTAACCAAGGCAAGACTATGAATATTGTCCACTATACTCTTTTTACTCTAACTTGGCTTAAAACTCCCCTATTTCCGTCCTGAATGCTGAGTTGTAGCAATAGATGAACCCCTGGAAGATGATGCTGGTGACGAAGAAGTGCAGAGGGGCAAGGTTTGTAAAGCCATAGCATTGTACCCTTCTGCCACTGAACTACGTGAAATCCAGCTGCAAAAAGGACGAAAATCTGGGCCAAGTGAAATTGAAGAGAATATATCTCCCGCAGTTTGTATGTAATGTTTTTACGAACATTTATATCAACAGTTACCTTTTTCAGCCTTCATAATATATAAAGAACGACGTCGAACCAAGTTTTTGAAAAGATCCAGGAATGTAAGAGTTCTCTGTGGTAAGAAATTAGAGGAGAAGAAGTGTTGTGGGTGTTGGCGGGAGCATTGCGGTAGAGATGTGCGAGGCACACGCATGACTGTACACACACACACACACACACACACACACACACACACACAGATACTCTCCTAATGGAACGTGCTGGTGGGAAAATGTGTGTATGTAACTGGTGGTGTGAGAGGTTGCCATGGTAACACACAGGCACCTCCCACTAGTCAACCAAAAGACTTCACTTAGCGATATATCTTTGGACAAGGCTGATTAACATCCTTTTGTACGTTTTGTATGCAGATTATGGTAAAGCTTGAAGTATTTATACAGCACAGTAGGAGAGCAAGGTGTAATAAGCAAAATAAATAGCTAAGAAAGAGGAGCTAGGGAGTTGTAGGAATGAGTTTATAAAACTGTAATTTTTATCAGAGCGTTCCATTCGCAGCTTATGTATAGCTTATCAGACTTAACATGGCTGAGATCTTAGTATGTTGCTGCTTATTTCTCATTAGCATAATTACAGGCAGAAGAGAAGACGATAACACGCTCTACATATGTCCAACAGCACTTTTTCGTGACTAGCATCATATTCTGCAATGTCATTGAGCTCTTGTTACAGCTCAGCATTCAAGATGAAGAGATGGCAATTTTAGAAACACAAGTTAAAGTGAAGTTCTATATCCATTCCATAACACCCTTTCGTGACTATACCGGTCTTCCTCTAACACGGGCCAGATTTCCATCCTTGTGTAAGAGTCATTTTACTCATTTCACGTAGCCCAGTGCCAGGAAAATGACAATGAGTATGGCTCTACATCCTTTACATAGCACTTCTTCGTGACAAGCATCATGTTTTGGTGTTAATCTATTGGTAAAACTCAGCATTCAAGATGGAGAGATGGTAATTTTAGGTCCATTTAGGGAAAAGAGAGTATTGTTCTATATTCTAGTGTTAATGTATCCTTACAGGTCAACATTTAAGGTGAGGAGATGGCAATATTAGGCAAAGTGAAAGTGAATAGAGTATGGTAAACATCTAAGTATAATTTCTGACTATGTTTGCTACGGTCCCTGATGCTTCCTCTACGATGGTTTTCTCTTATGCACTCAGGCTCCTAAGACCCAATCCCAGCTGAATAAAATCGTCTGGAGTCTAATAAATACAAGTACTAGAGTTGTCATGATCATTGGAGGGTTAATATTTACAGCATGAACGCTCTCAGACACTTATAAATAGACTCTGATTGCATAATAGCCTCTTGTATTAGCTTGAATAAAATACTAGAGTTACCCTGAAGATGAGAGGGCCTCTGTGCCCTCTAGTGGTTGTAGAAGTAGTTGGGTAAAGTTTCACACGAGTTTCTGGGCTGAACAAGCATGGCATTCCATTGGTCAGTCAGTGGTACTCGGACGATAAGAGGGTGAGGCTGCGTCGGCTCCGTCTCCTGCTGTAAGTTTTTAATTTTACTGTTTTGGGGTTATTTTTCGCTGTTTTTGCTGTATAGATGATTCAGAGAGTACAAAGAGGTATCTTGCTGCAAACCAGGCAGTGTAATAGGTCCAATGGGTTCCTTAGATGGGGGCAATAGACGTCGTTTTGCTGGTTGGGGGTAGTGATGGTGTGTAGGCTTCTCTTTCTGCAAGTGTTGGGTTTTGCTGTTTTTGCCATTAAGGTGACTAAATTAGGACACGGGGATATCATACGGTCAGTCAGGAAGCGTTATAGGCCAAAGATGATGATGATGCAACATAAGGTTACAAAGGTGGGACGGATCTTGAGCTGAAGTGATGAACTGAGTGCCTCACATATTCACTTGGTCTCTGACTGAAATTAGTTATGTTTCTTGGTCTAGGCTGTCAGTACATGTGGTCTTAGTGTCTTCTGCTATCAAGGTATTGTTTTCTGTTCTTTAAAGCTCCTTCGTGTTTGTGTTGGGTAAGATTAGGGTTCAGCTTGTGCGGCAGTAATTCACGGTTGTTTTAATGTATTACTTATAAGTGGAGGATGGAGTTGGGATGTATATGAGAGAGGGTGTGTGTGAATTAGGGGGAGTCATGCAGAATGACAGGGGACAGGGTGGCATAGAGGAGACTTGTTTGTGGCCACCTCTTACGGGATTAAGTCGTCTGGCTATAGATAGATGGAAAGACAGATAGCTTATAGTTTCCATACAGTTTGCCGAGTAGTAGCGATAGTTATCACTAGAATATGATGCTGGTCACGAATGAGTGCCTGTGGAAAGGAATGTAGGGCTGTAGCCAGTATTATCTGCTTGTGCTACTGATCTGCCTGAGCATTGTGCCTTTAAATAAAACTCTGTGCCAGAGATTAAAGTGAAAGGCGTGTATGCTTGTGTAGGAGGAACAAGAGACAAGGAGGTATTCTGTGGCCTGTTTTCTTTGTGCTTCCTACAAGACACAATAATAGTTATGACAGGGCATTGGTGGCAAGTTTGCGGAAGTCAGCACACACTTACGGCCTGTCATTATACGAGGTGGTCCATATATTACGCCACCCGGTTCTTGTGTGTTGCGGTCACGGCTCAGTGAACATTACCAGTGTCTACCCTGCATCATTATCTATTTCCCACAACCCTCTTCAGGCTTAGCTTTATAATATAGGCTTTAATTTAGGTCCACTGATTGCATGATGGAGAATTCCCATAAACCATTTTTATGCTTAGCTGTATATCATTGTATTGTATAATCTTTTATGTCCATGATCACAAGGCTGAGTAGTAATTTTGGTGAAGCGATCAGAATATGTTAGCTCATCACAAAAGTGACCCCAGAACACACAAGACTGCAGAGCGCAATGTACTTATCACCTATGTTAAGTCAAAGCCACAGTTTAAGAGGTAATGAAACAAGACAAAAAATTTAAGTTTTCATTATTAACACTTCAGTATAGAATACATTAACAGAGACAGCAATATAAAATATGCATTCAAAAGTAGCATTTGTCCACAGAACATCCTGGAGGGGAGCAGGCAGGCTTTTAGAGGCAGATCACACCATCACCACCAGGCTTCTCTTGGCAGGTCAGGGCAGATCACCAGCAGCAGCAGCAAGTCATCTCACGGCTGGGGAAGACACGACACCCTGCCGCCGCCGCCGCCGCCGCCACCACCACCACCACCACCGCCACCACCACCACCACCAGGCATCTCAGAGTAGGGGAAGACACCACACCACCGTCAGGCTTCTCACGGCAGGGCAGAACCAAACTTCAGCAGGGTATGACCAAGTGTGGCAAGGAAGCAACGTCAAGGCAGCAGACTCCAGCACGACCTGTGGACCAGATGTGTATTAGTTCAAATCAGTGTTAACTTTAGTTATTTAATCTTCTGTCTATCTCTATCTATTGCCAGACGCCTCAATCCCATTTGGGGTGGCCACAAACATATCGCCTCCAAGTCGCCCTGTCCCCCGCCATTTCACTGCCCTGCTCCCAACTCACACACCCCTCTCTCATATACCTCTCCACCCCATCCCTCCATCTCATCCTCGGCCTCCCCCTCCCTCTTCCCCCCTCCACCTCACTCACATACACTCTCTTCGTCAGTCTTTCACCCTCCATCCTCTCCACATGGCCAAACCACCTCAGTGTGTTCCTCATAACGCTTCCTATCACATCCACACCACAACGCTCCTTTATACTTCGTATCCTCATTCGTCAGCCTGTCTCTCCATGTGACTCCACAGGCTCCTCTTAAATGACTCATTTCCACTGCTCTCACTCTTGACCTATGTCCTTCCAACAACGTCCAAGCTTCACTTCCGTACGTTAGAGTTGGTATCACAATACTGTCATGTAGTAACTTTTTCACTTCCATGCTCACTTCCCTGTTTCTTATCACTGCTTTCAAAGAACCAGCAACCTTTCTTCCCTGCTGTACCCTTTCAAGCACTTCACCCTCCAAACCTCCATCCTTACTCATCACACTACCCAAGTACTTAAACGTACTCACATTTTCCAATTCCTCACCATCCAACCTCGCTGTACATTCACTGACTTCACCTCTCTCAGAGACCATCACTTTACTCTTCCCTACATTCACCTTTAGATTCCGTTTCTTACACACTCTCCCAAACTCATCCACCAAGCCTTGCAGCTCCCCTTCGTCTTCATTCAACAACACAGTATCATCTGCAAACAACAGTACAGGGAGTTTCCAAACACTATCCTCTCTCACCAGGGCCACTCCAACATCCACTACCCTACCTTGTACCTCTTTTATTACCCCATCCATGTACAGATTGAACAACCATGGAGACATGACACATCCCTGTTTCAACCCAACCTTCAAAGAGAAAAATTCACTTAGTTCACCATCCACACGCACTGCAGCCTTTGCACCATCGTACATACTCTTCACAGCATTCAACAACTTCCCATCTACTCCATATATTCTTAACACTTTCCACAATCCTTGTCTATCCACCTTGTCATGTGCTTTCTCCAAATCCATGAAAGCCGCATACAACTTCTTTCCCTTCTCTAGAAACTTTTTCACTAAAGATCTAAGAATGAATATCTGATCTACACAACCTCTTCCCTTCCTAAAGCCTCCCTGTTCTTCTCCAACTAATTTCTCTGTTCTTTCTCTAACTCTGTCAATAAGTATCCTACCATACACTTTTCCTATTATACTAAGAAGACAGATGCCCCTATGATTACCACACACTTCTTTTTCCCCTTTTCCTTTGTACAAGGGAATAATTATACCTGACTTCCAATCCTCTGGGACTCTACCTTCCTCGCAGGCCAATCTGCACATCTTCCACATCCATTCTACTACTATCTCTCCCCCATGGTTCAGCATTTCACCACACACTCCATCAATTCCTGGGGCTTTCCCCGATTTAACTTTCTTCATTGCTTCCACAACTTCTATCCTACTGATTTCTTCCTGTCTTCTCACCTCTCTCCTTCTCCCAGCCATTCCCCAGCCACTTATACTCGCATTACTTCCATCCTCTATGTTCTCATGTTAATAAGTAAATGTTTAATTTGAAGTGTGACGTCACTGGTGCATTGTGGGAGCAACGTTGAGAGACGCTGGAGATGAGTGAAGATTTTATTCTTTACGATGTTAGTCTACTTCTTATTATGGTAATTCTTATGCCCCTGTGTTTATCAGTGTTTGCTGTCATTATCGAGAGGTGTAGTCGGCTGATGTAAGTTGTAATTATTAGCTATAAGGATGATATACGGCGGTGTGTATCTCCAGGTGACCAAGATGTCCCTTTAAACTCGAGTAAGCAATGCTACTTAAATCCCCTGATATTCACACCAACTGTTTAGGTTTAAAGGTCGAATGTGATCCTGTACATGGGCAGGCATAGTAGGTTAATTGGCTGGAAAAAATGAGGGGATGTGTGTAAAAACTAATGGGTAGTTTGTTTACATAGGGGATATAAACTCCGCGAGTCCCTTTAACTCTTGCAATCCCTGTGATGCCCTTTTCAGTTTATTCATAGTGCCAGAAGGCAATTTTATTCAACTTATGCAAAGTCTCTGCTATTGCAGGAGTTCAGTGAGGCTGTGCCTAACCCCTACACTTCCAGAAGTCTATACAAAGCTAAATATAATCATGAGATGGCATTAAAAAAAAAAAAAAAAAACTGCTCTGTGAGTTAAACTAGTGAAGACTGAAGGTATTAACATGTGTAGGAGAGACACTGGATAAAGCCTGATTGGAGATATAGTATATTGAACTGGAAGGACTGCATACCTTACATCCTTCATTAACCACTGCTGCTACCTTTAAATGAGAATTATCATACTGAAGGTAATTACTAGCATCCTTCATTAACATATTACTGTACTGTAATTAGGAGAGAGGTTTCATAAGTTGATTGGAAGTCAGGAGACAGCAAGAATATACCATTACTGTTGAGGGGGATGAATTTGTGTGTAGGCTATGATATAGGAAGCATATCTCAGAATATGGATGTGCAAGGTTAATCATATCTTGTATAGTACTTACACTTTCAGATTTGATAGCTTTTCCTTTTGTAATCTTTACTGAATGATGCAATCAGTTCATGATTACACATTATATAATCTCAGACTTCATCTGTGTCATTGTAGTTGGCTCACCTTGACAAATTTTAGTCCTTCTGCTGCTTAGTTCCTGTATCTAAGTGGCAGAATAAGACAGTATTATGGTTTTGCATCCTCCCCATAGATCTTCATTGTGATTTGCATGATAATCTAGTCTTTATCTCTAGAAACAGCTCAGCATTCAAGGTGGAGAGATGCCAGGTTTTTGTCAGTTTAGGGTGGAGATGTAGTCTATATGGTTTGTCTTTATTGTTTTATGTATTCATTATTATTATTATTATCATTTTTTACTGTGGATCAAATTTAGCGATTCATCTCTTCCGTTTATAAATCGGTACAACAGATAGGCTTTCATTCTCAGAGTACGACCACTGAGTACTGTACTGTCTTCCTGTGCAGTGTATATTTTGTCATTTGTACTCTCATTATAAGTTTCATTAAAGAATTTGTATCATATGTTTAGTTTCTGTGTCACTCAGTGTGTTAAGTTTATGTAATATATGGTTAATCGTTTAAGTCCTGCCGTTGGATAGCAGTCTAATTTGCAGTTTTTACTTTCTCCCTTTATATAAGTAGCAACTGCTCTATATTCTTTCCATAGCGCTTGTTCATGATTAGCATTAAACTGCAGGCTTAGGTATTCCAAGTAGCTCAGGAAATTTCGAGATATCTCCTCCTAAAGCGACATTAATAGGTACATGACAATTTAGTTTAGTCTGTGCATGTTGCTCAATTTCCCATTTTTTGTAACATGTAAAGAAATAAAATACAGTAGAAGTTTTAGCCGGTATATCTTCGGGGCCGCGGTAGCACGGTCAGCATGGTGCTGGCCTGTTGATCAGGAAGACCCGGGTTCAAGTCCCGGTGTGATAGAGGTTTCTTTAAAATGTGGCTGAGGGAAGTTTGCGTAGCAGGCTTTCCTTAAAACCACAAGGCCCAATACTTACTTCAGCTTACACACACACTGCTACATACATACACACATCGACGCACACACACACTACTACATACATACACACATCGACGCACACACACACTACTACATACATACACACAAGACACGTACACAGCCACCCTCACACAGTAGACACACCACACACACAAGACACGTACACAGCCACCTTCACACAGTAGACACACCACACACACAAGACACGTACACAGCCACCTTCACACAGTAGACACACCACACACACAAGACACGTACACAGCCACCTTCACACAGTAGACACACCACACACACACACACACAGAGGGTGGGACAGACACACCACAGGCAGACAGAGAGGAACATATACAAAACACAAGGAGTGAGAGAGGAGGGGGTTTTATTAAAAAGTCCAATTTTGGTATACCTCCTGTGGCAACATTGATATAGCCCCCCCTTTAATATTTTTTGGATATTTTCATTTAGTGCCCCCCAGGACCCAGACCCACTCGGCTGAACCAAAATGTCTGGCGTCAGCTGGAACATGATATACCAGAGTTATGCCGGTCATGCGAGGGTTAATGGTGACAGTGTAGTAACTGTCAGACTCCTATGACTCACTCAGCCGAACAAAATCGTCTGTCAGCTGGAATGGAATACTAGAGTTGTCCCAAGCACCAGAGGGTTAAGAATCTTAGTGAGAGGGAGTGACATACTGAATATACAAGGGTTCCTTTTTATGCGTGTGTGTGTGGAAGGGTGGGGTAAAGGTGAGGTGGGGTGGGGTAGATTGTAAGCGGGGATTAACCCAAGGGGGATTTTGGGAGGGACATTACCGGACAGGTCAGATAGGAATTACACCTGACCTGTCCAGTAATGTCCCCCCAAAATCCCCCTTGGGTTAATCCCCGCTTACAATCTACCCCACCCCACCTCACCTTTACCCCACCCTTCCACACACACACGCATAAAAAGGAACCCTTGTATATTCAGTATGTCACTCCCTCTCACTATCTTGACCACTGAGTGATGCTCGGGACAAGCATCACTCAGGGGATTAAGATTCTTAACCCTCTGGTGCTTGGGACAACTCTAGTACCCCATTTCAGCTGACTCAGACGATTTTATTCGACTGAGTGAGTCATAGGAGTCTGACAGTGTCAATACCGTCACCATTAACCCCCTCACGACCGACATAACTCTAGTATCATGTTCCAGCTGATGCCAGACAATTTGGTTCAGCCGAGAGAGGATCCTAGGATCCTGAGAGACACTATAACATCACAAACAAAATACAAAATGCCTTCCCTCCATCTTGAACGTACCATAATTCATTTACATTAAGTAAGCTCGTATTTTCGTATTTTTGCAGCTTATTTCATGTATCTTAGTTAAAAGAAAAAAATAGTACGAGCCGGTGAATAAAACCCACACTTGTAGACGAAGGATATGATTACAAAACAGTTTCTGTGGACACTGCCACCATCTTCAGTGGTCAAGATAGTGAGAGGGAGTGACATACTGACCAGACAAGGGTTCCTTTTTATGCGTGTGTGTGTGGAAGGGTGGGGTAAAGGTGAGGTGGGGTGGGGTAGATTGTAAGCGGGGATTAACCCAAGGGGGATTTTGGGGGGGACATTACCGGACAAGTCAGGTGTAATTCCTATCTGACCTTACCTGTGTCGTAGCAGGAAGGGACGTCTCTTCCTGCTACGACACAATCTACCCCACCCCACCTAACCTTTACCCCACCCTTTCACACACACACGCATAAAAAGGAACCCTTGTATAATCAATATGTCACTCCCTCACTATCTTGACCACTGAAGATGGTGGCAGTGTCCACCGAAACTGTTTGGTAATTATATTCTTCGTCTACAACTGTGGGTTTTATTCACCGTCTTTGATTATCACGCAAGAGTGATTCATCCAGCCAATACTACGAGCTCTGTATCTTTTCATAGCCCTTCTTCGTGACTAACATCGTATTCTAGTTATCTATAGTTACAACTGAGCATTCAAGTTGGAGGGATCACAACTTTAAGCAATTACAGTAAACAAACAAACAAAAAGCAAGTGTCGTCCTCTTGACCTCTCGTCTTCGCAGGAATGCAGCGGTGGCGCCATCTTGTGCGTGGAATGCGTGACGTGCAGGCTCTTGAGTGGAAGGAGCACGGAGCCACGGGAGACTTAATAATATTCGCTAGTCAGCCAGTCTAGAAGCTTGGGACATTTGCCTGAAATAATAATAATAATAATAATAATAATAATAGAAATAACAAAACCAGTCATATACATAATTCAATATCTTAGTCACTCGATCTGTCCATTCCGCCCCTTCAGTACGAGGACGCATTTCTGTAAGCTATTTTTTCTAACATGGGAGGTTCGATACGTTTGATTAAGCCTATCCATAAGACTCCTAAAGCTGAGTAAATGCCTCTGAAAGTTGCAAAACATAAAATATAAAACGTCTATATGATATAAAAACCTTTGTTCACCTCCGGGATTCGATCTGTAGCGCCTAGACCAAGTGCTGACGTCATGTTTACACTTTGCTACCTTCAGACGATTTCCTGGAGCTTAAAGAAACCCTCTCGGGATGATGGGACAGACACAATAACCCCTTCAGACAGAGAATGACTTAGTTACTTTGTTCTAGGTAACCGGACGATTTTATTCAGCTTAGGAGATCCCCTCGTAGTGAAGGGGTTGATGGTGACTGTATCTAACCCCTCCAGTACGAAATTTCTCTCCAGAGTTGAAGAAAATCGTCTGGAGGAAGAAAGATGAAAATGGAAAAAAGTGTTAATGTGGACAATGAGTTAGATAAGACTGGTTTGGTTAAGGTAGGGTAGGGATGGGACGGTTGTGGCAGGGTGGGGTAGCGTTGGGTCGGTTATGGCCGGGTGGGGTAAGGTTGGTTTAGTTTTGGCAGGACGGCGTAGGATTGGGTCGGTTTTGGCAGGGTGGGGTAGGACTGGGTCGGTTTTGGCAGGGTGGGGTAGGACTGGGTCAGTTTTGGCAGGGTGGGGAAGGGTTGGTCGGGTTTGGCAGGGTGGAGTAGGACAGGGTTGGTTTTGGTAGGGTGGGGTAGGATCGGGTCGGTTTTGACAGAGTGAGGTTAGATTGGGCTGATTATGCCGAGGTAGGGTAGGGATGGGTCGGTTATGGCAGGGTTGAATAGAGGTGGGTCAATTAGGGCACGCGAGGGTAAGCATGGGTAGGTTATGGTTGCGTTGGGGAGGGTAGGATAGGTTATGGCAGGGTAGGATAGGCCTGGGTGGTGGTGGGCTGGGTAGGGTAGGGCTGGGTAGGATAGTGTAGGGCTGGGTAGGGTAGGGTAAGCTGAATCAGGGTAGTGTAGGGTACAGAAGAGAGGTGGGTATAACTGCCGTTTAGTTCCGTCATATCCAACGCCTATTTCACTCAGTTATACTACACCGTCTCATCAAATTTGGGGCGATCTTCTCTACGATTTTTGTTCTTCCCCGCTTAGTTCAGTCCTTTACTTCATTCATGACCCTTGGCTTTCCTTTTTATTTTTTTTTATGTGGTGGAGCGCAGGTGCACGAGGCTAGACCACCATTAGTCCAGAATATTTAAGGGTAGGCCACCAAACAACGCCCTGGTAACGTCTACACGTCAAAACATCTGTCCACCTCTGGGTCTTCAACTGCAGAGCGCTGGACGCGGAGCTCCCGGTCTACGGATGTCACTTTTACACTTTGCTAGCTTCTGACGATATCCTACAGCTTCAGAAAACCCTCTTAGGATGACGTGACAGAATCATTTAACCCTTCAGACCAAGAACGATTTATTTACTTTGTCCTAGCTGACCGCACGATTTTATTCAACTTAGGAAATCCGCTGACAGAGAAGGGGTTGATGCTGGCTGTATCTAACCCCTCAAATTCAAAATTCCTCTCCAGAGCTGAAGAAAATCGTCTGGAGAAAGAATGAAGAAAACTGAAGAAAGTGTTAGAGTGAAAAATGAGTTAGATAAGATTGGTTTGGTTAGGGCAGGGTAGGGTTGGGTCGGTTATGCCAGGGTGGGGTAGGGTTGGGTCGGTTTTGGCAGGGTGAGGTAGGACTGGGATAGTTTTGGCAGGGTGGGGTAGGACTTGGATGGTTTTTGCAGGGTGGGGTAGGATTGGGTCGGTCTTGGCAGGGTGGGGTAGGGATGGGTCGGTCTTGGCAGGGTGGGGAAGGGACGGGTCGGTCTTGGCAGGGTGGGGTAGGGACGGGTCGGTCTTGGCAGGGTGGGGTAGGAATGGGTCGGTCTTGGTAGGGTGGGGTAAGATCGGGTCAGTTTTGGCAGGATGGGGTAGGATTGGGTCGGATATGGCAGGGTGGGGTAAGATCGGATCGGTTTTGGCAGGGTGGGGTAGGATTGGGTCGGTTTTGGCAGGGTGGGGTAGGGATGGGTCGGTCTTGGCAGGATGGGGTAGGATTGGGTCGGATATGACAGGGTAGGGTAAGATCAGGTCGGTTTTGGCAGGGTGGGGTAGGATTGGGTCGGTTTTGGCAGGGTGGGAAAGGATTGGTCGGGTTTGGCAGGGTGGAGTAGGTCTGGGTTGGTTTTGGCAGGGTGGGGTAGGATTGTGTCGGTCTTGACAGGATGGGGTAAGGTTGGGTTGGTTTTGGCAGTATGGGGTAGGGATGGGTCGAGTTGCGTTTGGGAGTGTAGGATAGGTTATGGCAGGGTAAAGATAGGGCTGGGTGGTGGTGGACAGGGTAGGGTAGGGCTGGGTAGGGTAGTGTAGGGCTGGGTAGGGTAGGGTAGGCTGAATCAGGGTAGTGTAGGGTACAGAAGAGAGGTGGGTATAACTGCCGTTTAGTTCCGTCTTATACAACGCCTATTTCACTCAGTTATACTACATTGTCTCATCAAATTTGGGGCGATCTTCTCTACGATTTTTGTTCTTCTCCGCTTAGTTCAGTCCTTTAGTTCATTCATGACCCTTGGCTTTCCTTTTTTTTTTTTTTTTTTTTTATGAGGTGGAGCGCAGGGGCACGAGGCTAGACCACCATCAGTCCAGAATATTAAAGGGTAGGCCACCAAGCTACGCCCTGGTAACGTCTACACGTCAAAACATCTGTCCACCTCTGGGACTTGAACCGCGGAGCGCTGGACGCAGAGCTCTCGGTTTGCGGATGTCACTTTTACTCTTTGCTAGCTTCTGACGATATCCTACAGCTTCAGAAAACCCTCTTAGGATGACGGGACAGAATCATTTAATCTTTCAAGCCGAGAACAACTTATTTACATTGTCCTAGCTGACCGCATGATTTTATTCAGCTTAGGAGATCCCCTGATAGAGATGGGGTTGATGATGGCAGTATTTAACCCTTCCAAGTCGAAATTTCTCTCTACTGTAGAGGTGAAGAAAATCATCCGAAGGTAGAAAGAAGAAAACAGGAAAAGTAATGTAGTGGTGAAAGGGCGCTACAGGGGAGGGTAGGTTAAAGTAGGGTAGAGTTGGGTCGGCAATGGCAGGGTAGGGTAGGGTAGGCTGAGGTAGGCTACTGTAGGGTTGAGAAGAGTAGGGTAGGGTAAATTGAACTGAATAAGTATATACAATAAAATCTGGCGATACAACAACCAGGGTCATATGCCGCCGGACGACAACGAGAATAAAAGCACTCGAAAAGATGAAATACACACACACACACACACACACACACACACACACACACACAAAATACAATTCATAATTAAAACAAGGAAAACACTAAAACACTAAGAACACTAAAACCACTGTATACTAAATTTTACACGGTAGTGCAGCTGCCTACACCAAGCAAAGGTTTCCCCCTCCACCACAACAAGTATCCTCTCCAAGTACCAACAGAAGACTACAATCCCTCTCCTGCCCGGTGCTCAGAGAGGTAACGATGGCGCAATTCCCCAACAGTGGACACCATCAGCAAAAGCCGAAGAGTCAGGGGGACGAAGCATTCCACACAGAAAGTAGGGGGAGAGTCCTCCATTAAAAATCAATGAGAGAACCAGGAATGGCCCATTCGGAGCCAGCATAAAGCTGTCTCCCACCTGCATTCAGACCTCGGCAAATGAAGGGGCCCGTTTACCCACAAATATCACACATTTTGTTGGCCCCCACAGCATCCCACCTACTCTGCCAGTGGGAGCAAACAGTGAGTGGTTAGACCGTTAGATGAATATCACTGAGCGAGGCAGGGGAGAGGTGAGGATGGGCGAGAGGCAGCAGCCTTTGCCAGAGCGTCAGCATGCTCATTGCCCACAATGGTACAAAACCACAAAGCAGTCCCTAGCAAGCACAGTCATTCTAAAACACTGTAGACAACAAAATAGGATTGGACGGGAAAACACAAAATGGAGATCGGCAGAGTCGCTAAAAACTGTATAACAAACAGGAGGGAAGCTAAAAATCAATTTGACTGCGAGTAAAATAGCAGTAAGTTCTGCGATAAAAGTAGATACGATGGGGGGAAGACTACTACCACGAATGAAATCGGGAAATATAACACCCAAGCCTGTCCCCTCACGGGATTTCAATCTATCAGTACATACGAGAATCGAGACACTGTGAGAGGAAGCATGTTCTAAAAAAATAGCAAAGAGCCGCCTGTGAGGAATGAAAGGCCCCTCTCTCAGGAAAGTAAACACACGGTTGCACCCCTGAGAGGAGCCAGGGAGCCATCCTTGGTACACGCACAGGTCAAACAAGAAAGGTTGGAACATCCACATCCCCCATGGCAGCCTTCACCCTGTACCCAAACAGATGTGGATAGCGAGGATACGGCGAGGCAGACACTCCCTCCGGAACAGAGCCAACAAAATCTTCCTGAACTTTAGCAAAGACGGTGACACTAAGGACACTAGTTTGAGGCACTCCCTCCTCTTGAGGATATGAGGGAAACAAGGTGGCACCAATACGGAAAAATTCCATAATCAGTAAAGGCAACCTACCACGCAAACCAAGATGGTGACCTGCAATACCTGGCTTGTGAAACGGTAGGACAACAGCCCCCCGCCAAGAAGCAGCTCCCAACCCCGGATTTCATAAACCTATTCAGAAGGAACACTCCTGTATATCTTATAGATCTCAACGCCAGACACCATCTCCTGGGTAATAGGAACTCGAACATCGTCGGGAGACAACTAGCCAGACTAATCTCTGACACCACAATAAGATTTATAGGACCCCATTTCCCCACATACTATTCCCACAACTCCACCACCACCCCAGACATAGCATTAAGTAACATGAATGCACATCACAACATCTACTTCTGCCCTGGGCCTCTCACTACCAGCGACCACACCCCTATCATTGCTACAATCTCCTCTGCCCCAATACTTGTCCCCACTCCACCCAGACCCAATTTCTCCTTGGCCAACTGGGAAGATTTCAAACAAGAATTATGTACAGCTTTACAAACTTCCCTAACCCTGAAGAAGGCACACTCGAAGACATAGATCAGTCCCTCGAGAGTTGGTACTCCTCAATCAATCTGCAATCAATAACAACATCCCCACAACTTCTTACAGAACAATAACACATCCAAAACACAGCAGAGACACACAGATTCTCATCCAACAATACAATGCACTTAGATCACACTCCCAAACACACGGCTGGACAAGAGCACACTTCACGCAATACAAAGCGCTCCAAACTCAGCTGCACACATCCTTATTGACAGAACATAACACACACTGGGCCAGCATCATTACCAACACCGCCAACTCATACAACGACCCCACCATCTTCTGGCGAAAAATAAAAACTCTCTCAGGCTACTCTAACCCCGACCCACACTACATACTTGACCCCCACGGAGAAAGAAAACACTCCCCCTCAGAAAAAGAAAACACCCACAGATCACACTGGGAATCCATTTTTCAAGAACAGGACGAACAAAACGACCAAACACACGAAAACAACGTAAGAGAATATCTAATCAACAACCACGACAGACTCACTCCATAATTCATTCAGCAGACCCAGCCAGACTAGATTCTGACACAATCTTTACCTCCCCCATCACGGAAGGAGAAATTACTGCCATCATAAAAAACATGAGAAAAACCTGCCCAGGAGAAACCGGAGTCAACAAAACTATTCTATCCAACCTCCCCAGCATTGCCAAAGAAACTCTGAGACACATATTTAATGCAACCATCTCAGCTGGATATTTCCCAGACAAATTTAAAGAAGCAACAATACAGTTAATCCCTAAAAAGAATAAAAATCCTCATCTAGTAGAAAACCACAGACCAATATCTCTATTAGAAGTCCCTGGAAAAATCCTAGAACGAATAATTAACAACAGACTAAGAATACACCTAGAAAGCAATGATTTATACAACACAAACCAATACGGGTTCCGATTCCACAGAGGCACCACACATGCGATCGCCGTCGCAACAGAACATATTGCAATAAACAAAGCCAACAAGGGTCAGTGTCACGCGGTCCTCAGGGACATCACAAAAGCCTTCGACAAGGTGTGGCACCTCGGTCTTAAACACAAACTCCTCCACCTTAACCTCCCTACAATAACTGAGAAAATCCTATGCGATATTTTAGATGATAGGAAAGCCAAAATTAAGATAAATAATTACACTGGTGCCAGCTTTGCCCTAGGTTGTGGTGTCCCCCAGGGGAGTGTCTTGTCCCCAACTCTTTTCACCATCTTCACAAGTAACACCCCTCAAGCAACACACGGCATAAATATCAGTTATGCCGACCATATTACCCAGATCGTAAACTACCCAGGCCCATCAAGGAACGTTATGAATTCCAGAACCAAACTGAGAAAATAAACGATTATGAAAATCAGTGGAAAATACGAACAAACATTAATAAATTTCCAGTAATTCAACTAGCAAACAAAAGAAAAGAGCCACTAAATAATTAATGACGAATTAATTGAATTTAAAGAGGAAGGGAAAATACTAGGTTTCAAGATCAACTCATCAGGCTACCTCGCTAGCACAAATGACAGGAGACAAAAAGCCACTGGAGCACTCAGTTGATTATACAGATTCAAAGACATGCCAATAAAAATTAAAACCCACCTAGTCAAAGCACTTGTTCTTCCCATCCTCGAATATCCACCCATCCCTACACACATCTTCAGCCACACTCAACTAAGGAAACTACAAACAATCCAAAATAAGGCTCTCCGATTTGCAACCAACCAACACTACCCCTACACCTTAACTACAGAACAAATACATACAATCACCAAAACCAAACCCTTGAATATTAAAATACACAACCAAGCCAAAAAAATATGGGAAAAAATCGAAGAATTTGATAACGAAACGTACAACACCTTAAAAAACATCACTGAGGAAAGAAACCTCATCTTACACAAATGGTTCCCAAGCAGCCTAAAAACCATAGCAGAAAACCCAGACCCTGTCCCCATCTACTAAAACTCCCACCAGAACTACAATCCCAGCCCGACCTAACTCCCGCTAGCGAGTCCCGCATCTCACAACGACCCACATCCCATACACTCCCTATGAAACTCTACGGGAACGAAATGAACTCAAACAAGTTACCCAAACAGTACCCGCATCCACCAACAAACACTGACAAGTGTCCACAAAAGACTGCAATACTGTTGCTAGTCGCCAATAAACCACCCGACATCGACCACAAAAAACAACGAAACATTTAGCTAGCTAGCTAGTTATACAAACAAATAAATAAAACAAAATTATAAATACAACAAATAAAAATACAAATAAAATTATTAAACAAATAAAGAATTAAATAAATAAATAAATAAACAAACAAACCATTAAACAAACAAACCATAAAAAAAAAGCAAGGTGGCCAGCCCACCATCTTTCCACTCCTCCTTCCTTCCTCCTTTCCCACTTTCCCTTCCCCTTCACACAACCTTCCTTCCCCCCCCCCTTCCTATTAAAAAAAAAAAAAAAAAAACTGCTTCATCATCCAGGTACCTCAGCACTGCATGGGGAATATTATCGACTCCGGAGAAGTGTTATGACAGGGAAAGGGTAGACCAAAGTTTACAACAAGACAAAGGGATGTTGTAAGTCTCTCCGCCCCCAGAACGGATGTCCAACACCTTAATCTCCTCCACCTCCCTAAGCCTGGCAAAAACCGAAGAACGAGTATCCCTACAGGAGACCTCAGCGGTAGGATAGGGTAGGGAACGCTAGGGCAGGGTAGGCTGGGGTAGGGTAGTGTAGGACAGAGAAAAGTAGGTTAGGATGGGTTGGTTTAGGCTAAAGTAGGACAGAATAGGAGAGGGGTAAAATGTGCCTAGTCCAGGAACGAAAAATATATCAGTTATCCATGTAACTAGCGTTTTCTATTTCGGTAAATTATTTTCTTGTCTGCCTAAAGTATCGTGATGTACGAACAATGAGATTAGATATCGAAACTGTAAGATGCGAATTAGTTACAAAGACGGTATTTTGTTTTGGCTAACGTTACATCGATACGTTCAGCTAAGAGCAACTCGGCAGAACTGAACAGTATATGACGTGCTAGATGAACGCTGTGACCGGAAAAAAAATATATATGTATATATACCCCAAACGGGATTGAGGCGTCTGGCAATAGATAGATAGATAGATATATACTTCAGCATACAGTAAGCGATTTTATGTTAACTGAAGAGAAGCCACCACAGCTAATGGGTTAAGTTTACACACACACACACACACACACACACACACACACACACACACACACACATACACACAGACGTTGCGAAAAGTTTCACTGACGAAGTGGGTGGTTACTGTCCCCCTTGAGCAAGGGGACTGGTGTGTGCGTGTGTGGTCACAGCCTTGCCCTTAGATCGGACTATATGAGCTCTCAACTCCCTTCTGGGAGGGTAAAAGTTGACGATCACGACCATCAAGTGATCCTGAGCGACCCGGTGAATTACACACACACACACCATTACTTGCAACTGCCTGGCCTATCATACAGCCATATCCTATATTCATGAAGTACAGCACATCTTACATTTATGTAGTATGTAAAAAAATAAAAAATAAATAAAAGATGGTTATTTAATACAGAACTGGGAAATATGATGATGATGATGATGATGATGATGATGAGAGGGGAGTAAACAGGGTGAGATGAGGAGAATGAGAGAGATGGATGGACATAACAGTGAATGTATTATGTATATTAACCTGACAAATGCCGAAGTAAGCTGGTTAGGGTGAGGTAATATGGAGCCTGACTCTACCGTGACACCATATAATTATTGATTTATCCACCGATAGATCTATCTATCTATCTATAGCCCGACGCCCTAATCCCGCAAAGAGTGGCCGCAGACAAAACGCCTCCAAGTCGCTCTGTCACCCACCATTTGACTACCCTCCCCCCAACTCACCCCCCCTCCCTCATATACCTCTCAACTCCATCCCTCCACCTCATCCTCGGTCTACCCCTCCCTCTCCCTCCCTCCACCTCACCTACATACACCCTCTTACTCAGTCTTTCATTCTCCATTCTCTCCACATGTCCAAACCACCTCAGTGTATTTCTCCTAATCTTCTCAACCACATCCACATCCACCCCACAACGTTCCTCCACTTCTTCATTCGTCAACCTGTCCCTCCATGTCACTCCACACGCTCCTCTCAAGTAACTCATTTCCACTGCTCTCAATCTTGACTTGTTCTCCTCTTGCAAGGTCCACGCCCCGCTTCCATACGTCAGGGTAGGGATCACAATACTATCATGCAGTGACTTCTTAACTTCCATACTCACCTCCCTATTTCTCATCACTGCTTTCAGTGAACCAACAACCTTCCTTCCCTGCTGTACCCTTTCACGCACTTCATCCCTCAAAGGTCCATCCTTACTCATCACACTACCCAAGTACTTGAATGCACTCACACTCTCCATATCCTCACCATCCAAACTCACTGTACATTCTTTACTTCATTCCTCTCAAACACCATAACTTTACTTTTGTTTACATTAACGTTCAGCTTCCTCCTCTTACACACTGTCCCGAATTCATTCACCAAACCTTGCAACTCCCATTCATCTTCACTCAACAATACTGTATCATCAGCAAACAGTAACACCGGAATCTTCCAAATCTCACCCTCATTCATTAGAGCCACCCCCACATCCACTGCCCTACCCTGCACCTCCTTTACAACCCCATCCATGTATATATTAAACAGCCATGGAGACATCACACAACCCTGTTTCAGTCCCACATTGAGATAAAAAAATTCACTCAGCTCACCATCCATTCGCACCGTAGCCCTAGCTCCTTCGTACATACTCTTCACAGCATTCAACAATTTCCCCTCCACTCCATATATTCTTAATACCTTCCACATACCTTGCCTATCTATTCTGTCATAAGCTATCTCCAAGTCCATGAAGGCATCATACACTTTCTTTCCCTTCTCTAGATACTTCTCCACTAAACATCTTAGAACATATATCTGATCTACACACCCTTTTCCCTTCCTAAATCCCCCTTGTTCTTCTCCAACTAGCTCCTCTGTCATATGCCTAACCCTATCAATGAGTATTCTACCATATATTTTACCAGTCACACGAAGAAGGCAAATACCCCTATGGTTACCACATACTTCTCTCTGCCCTTTTCCTTTGTATAAAGGAACAATTATACCTGATTTCCAGTCCTCTGGAACCCTTCCCTCTTCCCAAGCCAATCTACACAACTTCCATATCCATTCCACAACAATCTCACCCCCATACCTCAGCATTTCACCACACACTTCATCAATCCCTGGGGCCTTTCCCATCTTGATCCTCTTCATTGCTTCCACTACTTCCGCCCTACTGATCTCTTCCTCCCTCCTCTCATCTCTCCTTCTCCCAGCCATTCCCCAACCACTTATACTCGCACTGTTGTCACCCTCTACATTCAACAAATCCTCAAAGTGCTCCTTCCATCTCCTCACTGTAGTGGAAGGGTGTGTGTGTGTGTGTGTGTGTGTGTGTGTGTGTGTGTGTGTGTGTGTGTGTGTGTGTGTGTGTGTGTGTGTGTGTGTGTGTGTGTGTGTGTGTGTGTGTGTGTGTGTGTGTGTGTGTGTGTGTGTGTGTGTGTGTGTGTGTGTGTGTGTGTGTGTGTGTGTGTGTGTGTGTGTGTGTGTGTGTGTGTGTGTGTGTGTGTGTGTGTGTGTGTGTGTGTGTGTGTGTGTGTGTGTGTGTGTGTGTGTGTGTGTGTGTGTGTGTGTGTGTGTGTGTGTGTGTGTGTGTGTGTGTGTGTGTGTGTGTGTGTGTGTGTGTGTGTGTGTGTGTGTGTGTGTGTGTGTGTGTGTGTGTGTGTGTGTGTGTGTGTGTGTGTGTGTGTGTGTGTGTGTGTGTGTGTGTGTGTGTGTGTGTGTGTGTGTGTGTGTGTGTGTGTGTGTGTGTGTGTGTGTGTGTGTGTGTGTGTGTGTGTGTGTGTGTGTGTGTGTGTGTGTGTGTGTGTGTGTGTGTGTGTGTGTGTGTGTGTGTGTGTGTGTGTGTGTGTGTGTGTGTGTGTGTGTGTGTGTGTGTGTGTGTGTGTGTGTGTGTGTGTGTGTGTGTGTGTGTGTGTGTGTGTGTGTGTGTGTGTGTGTGTGTGTGTGTGTGTGTGTGTGTGTGTGTGTGTGTGTGTGTGTGTGTGTGTGTGTGTGTGTGTGTGTGTGTGTGTGTGTGTGTGTGTGTGTGTGTGTGTGTGTGTGTGTGTGTGTGTGTGTGTGTGTGTGTGTGTGTGTGTGTGTGTGTGTGTGTGTGTGTGTGTGTGTGTGTGTGTGTGTGTGTGTGTGTGTGTGTGTGTGTGTGTGTGTGTGTGTGTGTGTGTGTGTGTGTGTGTGTGTGTGTGTGTGTGTGTGTGTGTGTGTGTGTGTGTGTGTGTGTGTGTGTGTGTGTGTGTGTGTGTGTGTGTGTGTGTGTGTGTGTGTGTGTGTTTGTGAAGGTGTGCCTGTGTATGGAGGTGTGGCTGTGTGTCTCTGCAGGATATTACACAAACCATCTCCATAACGTGGTGTCTAAATATGTATATCAACATTTCGTAAAGCCTCTTATTTCCTAAGTACAGAATCACCCACTGTCTATCAATAAAGATAATATATACTTACATATATTCACACCATATTACTTCTGCCAATGACATACACACACTCTGACACATAAACATAACCAATACTTTACAATATTTCCACTTTCACAAACATCACACTCCCTACACACCCATCCCATTCCCAGATGTACTTTGCCAGCATGTGGTAGTTAATTCTGCCTTTCACTCTCCCTCATATTTCTCCACTTTCATATGCATCATCCCTCCTACGGACACCCATCTCCCACTGGCACCTCGTCAGCATGGGAGTTAATTCTGGCTATTACTCTCCCTCCGACTGTAAGGTCCGACCCTACACTGAACGTAGCATAGATTAATAAAGATATATATTCAAGCAAAAACTCCAGGATTATGTTAAGCTGAGAGAAGACCTTACAGAGCAACAGAAAAGAAAAATCAATTGACTCGCTACTATGGATGTATTTATATCTCGGTGCTCTTTCTTATATCTAAAACTAATCTCTGGAGGGGTGACCACAAACAAACTGCCTCCATGTTACCCTGTCATGCATCATCAGGCTGCCTCTCCTTCAACTCACACCAGCATCGTTCATATACCTCTCCACCGCATCCCTCCATCTCATTATTCTCGGTCTCCCACTACTCGTCTCTCCACCTAACTCACATACACTCTCTTATACTCCTTTCACTCTAACTTGTCCTAATATTACTGTCTCTGTCTTCAGTTCTGAGCTGTAGCAATACGAATACCAGAATATGACGCGTAAAATGAATAAATAAATAACAAGCATCATGGTAAGAACGTACGTAGAACCGTAGTACTGTATTATATTTTCCTGCCACTGAGTTACATGAAATAAGCTACAAAGGGACGAAAACCTGGGCCAAGTTAAGGTGGAAGAACTATAGGTAATCTCTCAGTCTTCATTCCACATGGCCAAACCATCTCAAGGTACCTCTCCCAACACCCTCCAGCGCATCCACATCAACACCACAGCGCATCTTTACTTTTTCATATTAATACAGACGATTTGGCGCAGCAGAGAGAACTCGTAGCTATCAAAGAACGAATGAACAGTATCCTCGCTTACCCTTCTGTACCTCAAGAAGACGGGGAAGCTGTTTACACACTATAATTCTATCACCGAGTTAATATACCCACAGCACCTGCGTCCTCCCCCTTTCTCGGTTAGAGGGTGACTGATGGGATTCGGAGCTTCATGGGTTCGCAGAGTTCCAGTTCGAGACAGAGGACTCATTTCAATCATGCTCGGTAACATTTGCTTTACTGTATATTTCATTTTAACTGTACTCTTTTCACTTATGTGTTATAAACTTAAACATTATCATTATCTTTACATTAACCACTTCACTCTGAGAACGTCTCTTTGCCTCTGTTCATATTACTGTCAGACGATTTTAATTATCTAGAGTAAAACCTGTCGAAAATGATCGCTTATAGCATCATCATCCATTAACCTCTACGTAAGATGCGCCTTTTTAATTATATCTGCCACCGAGTCTCAAGATATTAATATATATAAAATGCCCGCCGCCGGACCATCCACCCCGCCACCCCCCACCCCACCACCGGGCCACCACCACCCCACCACCCCAGGAAGGGACAATTGGGGGGGCTAATGACCCAGGGCAAGAGGGCCACCCAACCACCACTGACCTGTGCCTCTTCTCCCCACAACTGCCCCGACACCAGGTGAGCCTGGATCGGAGACAACCTCACCGGCGGGCTAACCATCGACAGGGGTGCAAGTGTGTGGTCGACTGAATGTGCCCTCAGGTATCGGTTGCCGACTCATACATCTGTGTTTACTTCAGAACTTTTTGCTATTGACAAAGCCAAAGACTATGCTCTCAATTCTAGGCATGACTCATTTGTCATATTTTCAGATTCAAAATCAGCCCTTCAGGCAATTGCATCTTGCACTACGGACTCTCACGAGATCCAGGGCCGCATCGTTAATAAGTTGCATTCATGCAACAAGTCATTCACGCTGATCTGGGTGCCTGGTCATTGTCGTATCTACGGCAATGAGCAGGCTGACTTACTTGCAAAGTCGGCTGTAGAGCACGAGGAGACTTGGGACGTTCCTCGTGATCTACGGTCGAGTCTATCTCTCGGAAAGAAATCAATAAATCTTCTCTGGCAAGGTCAGTGGACCAGACTAAATATTCCAACTTGTAAACCGTACCTGGGCGACTGGGACACCGCCAACCGCCCCAGTCGCCTGGAAGAAAAAGTGTTGGCACGGTTACGTCTCAATGCCACCATTTTAACACATATGAAACCTTATATGGAAAGACGCTTCCCACCGCACTGTGACATCTGTGATGCGGTGTTATCTATCAGTCATATCATCCTGCGCTGTCGGCGATTTATTCGTGAACGTGCTTCACTTATAAATTACTGCGGCGCAGCAGACGTCCCCTTCACCCTTTCCATCATCCTGGGTGATCGGGACATTGTTATGACTGATAAATTGATGGCTTTCTTGAGAGAGACCGGACTGATCAGAGTGATGTGACTTTTTTACTGTGTGGTTATGGTTTTTATCATCGGTAAATATGTATATATTGTAATATTAATTAGGGTTGACCGTTGACATATTTTAAATAGTTCCTCCTCCCACTGATCTATTTCTAATATAGATGTCCCCTACATTAAGCCAAGTTCCTCGCCTGACAGTCACCAGCTGATGAGTACAAGTGTGCAATATAGGAAGGTATTGGGCACTTGCAGTCGATGGTGGTCTGCTGGGCTAGGTTCTTCACTTTTTGTACAAATTATGTAAATACATTATACTATCTTGCTTAAGTTATTCTAATTAGGGACGACAGCTGACGTATATGAAAATGTTCCTGACTCGTCTGGTTCCCTTTCATATATTGATGGCCCCTATATTAGGTTGTGCCTCGACTGACAGTCACCAGGTGATGAGTGCAGGTATGTCATGTAGAAAGGCATTACATATCTGCAGTCGATGGTGTTCTCTTGGTCGAGGCTTTTTGAATATTAGTGTAGGTCTAGTTATTTGTCTCTTAGGATTTAGTATAGGTTAGCGATTTGTCTGTTAGGTGGTTAGTTTTAGGGTATTTACATTAGGCATTTTAGTTTATAAGTAATATAAGGTTAAAAAATAATAAAAATAATAAAAATAAAATTACAAAAAAATAATAAAGTAAAAATTATTATATATATACGTACGTGTGCATGAAAGTGTGTATGTTCATATGCATGGATGTGTGTATGTATGTATGTATGTATATATATATATGTTTGTATATATATGTATATATGTGTCAATATATATACATATACTGTATATATTTTGCCTTAATGACCAGGGGCTCCGGCCCCAATGGTCGATAGGCAAAAAAAAAAAAAAAAAAAAAAAAACATAGCTTCATCGGGCTTTCTCGGTTGACTGTAATAACATCCACTAGTAGCAGAAGCAACGATTTTTTTTTTCTGGCCACTATTCTGATTACATATTTTGTTATCAGCCATACTCGTACCAGATCACGTTTGTGCGTATCTGAGGATTAATAAAGCTTTAGTTTCACTCTGTATATGAGAATAAAAGGCAGAGAAAATATCAACAGTACCCCCAACAGTCCAATACCACAGCCTTCTCCCATTCGCCTCTGTCTACGTAGACTTTTATCACAAACACTATAGACACGCCTTCACGTGGTGGCACTGATGAGAGACAGACAGACAGACAGACAGATAGACAGACAGACAGACAGACAGACAAAGAGAGAGAGAGAGAGAGAGAGAGAGAGAGAGAGAGAGAGAGAGAGAGAGAGGGACTGACAGACAGACAGACACAGACAGACAGACAGACAGACTGAGAGACAGGAAGACAGAATGAAACAGAGAGACAGACAGACAGACAAACAGACAGAAAGAGACAGACAGACAGACAGACAGATGGACAGAAAGAGACAGACAGACAGACAGACAGACAGAGTGGCTGGGGACGAGAGGCCAGAAGAGACGGGCTGGGGACGCGCCTGACGTATCATATTCTCTCGTCTGGCGCGTCCCCAGCCAAGGCCTTCTAAAATTAGAAGGCCTCGTTGGTGGGGGGGACGGTAAGCCGTGAGCCCGTGAACTCAGCCGTGCGATCAGTGGGCATAAAAGATTATACAATACAATGATATACAGCTAAGCATAAAAAAAGGTTATGGGAATTCTCCACCATGCAATCAATGGACCTAAATCAAAGCCTATATTATAAAGCTAAGCCTGAAGAGGGTTGTGGGAAGTAAATAATGATGCAGGGTAGACACTGGTAATGTTCACTGAGCCGTGCCCCCAACACACAAGAACTGGGTGGCGTAATATATGGACCACCTTGTATAATGAGAGGCCGTAAGTGTGTGCTGACTCACAAACTTGCCGTCAATGCCCCGTCATAACTATTACTGTGTCTAGTAGGAAGCACAAAGAAAACAGGCCACAGAATAACTCCTTGTCTCTTGTTCCTCCTACACAAATATACACGCCTTTCACTTTAACTTGGCACAGAGTTTCATTTAAAGCATACGAAAATGTCATGCAGATCAGTAGCAGAAACAGCCCTACATCCTTTCCACAGCACTCATTCGTGACTAGCATCATATTCTAGTGATAACTATCGCTACTACTCGGCAAATCGTATGGAAACTATAAGCTATCTGTCTATCCATCTATCTATAGCCAGACGCCTTAATCCCGTAAGAGGTGACCACAAACAAGTCTCCTCTATGCCACCCTGTCCCTTCTCATTATGCATCACTTCTCCTATTTCACACACCCTCTCTCATATACATCCCAACTCCATCCTCCACTTATAAGTAATACATTCAAACAAACGTGAATTACTGTCGCACAAGACAGTTATCCAACACAAACACGAAGAAGCTTTAAAGAACAGAAAACAATACCTTGATAGCAGAAGACACTAAGCCCACAAGTACTGACAGCCTACACCAAGAAACATAACTAATTTCAGTCAGAGACCAAGTGAATATGAGAGGCACACAGTTCACCACTTCAGCTCAAGATCCGTCCCACTCTTGTAACCTTATGTTGCATCATCTTCTCCACAAAGAAACAAAATCGAACAACCGCCCAACATTACACACATTATCTTTGCAACATATCCCCTCCTCCACCCGACTCTACACTTCCCAGACACATACATAAACACATAGACACCCCAGCCAGCCAAAACTTTCTGCCAAACGCATACATAAACACACAAACACCCCAGCCAGCCAAAACTTTCTATACCAAACACATACATAAACACACAAACACCCCAGCCAGCCAAAACTTTCTATACCAAACACATACATAAACACACAGACACCCCGGCCAGCCAAAACTTTCTATACCAAACACATACATAAACACAGACACCCCAGCCAGCCAAAACTTTCTACCAAACAGCATCCTTCATGTGCCACCACCAGACATACACCCTTCAGACACTACCGAACCCAGAGACACGACTACACCAACCTTCCCTGCTACAATACTAACACAAAATATAACACACATACAATCCTCTGTGTTCATACTGCAAAGTGGCACCCCCACACCACAGCACACCCACTCACTTCCTGCACCACACCACCACAACACAGACAATCCTTCAGCATAGCACTTGGTTCACATCCAGAGGAGCCTAAGATGTAACAAGAACAACAACAACAACTCAGGCCAACTTAAAGTGAAACGAGTATAGTTATGATAGGAAAATTATTTCAAGTTATTTTGTAAGCGCTTCGGGTACACAAAGTTACAATGCCGCAGGGAACGAACTGCATACCGAGGATTATAATACTGTGGCGGCTTAGGGGGCTTTATACCACCTTTTCTTCAGTGATTTATTGTTCAAGCGAGCGAGCGTAGAGAGCAAGCGATCGAAAACACTATATGACATGGTATAATAGGGTGGCAGAGAACAGTGCCAAGATTGTATTGTCTAGGAAACTGTTAAAGCCACAACGGATCTATGGACAGCATTAGAAACCTAGTAAAAAAATGATAGGAGTTACTAGAGGGACTTTTCTCAAAATCTGCCGCGCCAGTTCTGATAAAAGGAAAATAAAAGTACCAAACTGAGCACCAGAACCG